>NC_040897.2:11467579-11805794 GCF_900634795.4 Betta splendens | reverse complement strand
GAACACTCTCGAGTGGAGGTAACTAAGAATGTCGTGACGAGTCGCCTTTCGGAGCGGAGCGGCGTTTTCAGCAGCAGCAGCAGCAGCGGAGTTAAGTGTCTGTGTGTGGCCTTCATCCCAAAGCCCTCCAGTACCTGACAGATCTGATGTCCCTGTGGCACGGGAAGCGTAATGCGAGGTGACAAGGAACAGCAATTAATAGGAATAAATAAAACAGCCGCCCCAATTAGCCACTGCGTAATTCTCTGCGAGGCCCTCGTAATCCAGTCATTTGCTAAAATGACAGCGGCAAATCCTCCCCTCTCTCCCCCGTGTTTTGGTGTGTGTGTGTGTGTGTGTGTGTGTGTGCGGGGGAGAAAAAGTGAGGCGTGCGTAGATCCTAACAGAGTGTCAGCCGCTATTAGGACTGACACCCGCTGATCCAGCTGAGGAGCGGTCGACTGGGACGGAAGAGGAGCAGCCGAGGGAGCCGAAGGAGGAGACGGGGCCGCGTTCACAGCACAGCGGGGGGAGAGAGGGAGGAGGGGGGTGGAGGTGGAGGTGGACGGAGGGAAAACAGTGACCCGAGAACGGGGGCAGACGTGAAATCTGGTTAAAGGAATGAAAAAAGGGCGAGGAAGGGAGAGAAGAGGGCGAGGGCGAGGGCGGGGGAGGAACCCGGGGAGGCAACGGGGAACAGAGGGGAGGGAGAGGCGAAGAAACAAGGATGGGGGCAAGAAATGCAGAGGAGGAGTGGGAGCCGACAGGAGCGGAGGAGGAGGAGGAGAGCAGAGATTTATGTGTGGAGAGGGTTGCAGCAAGGGAGCAGAGGGAAACAGCCAGGCCTATTATAGATGGGGCTCTCCTGGGAGAGCGGGGCCTGGAGTTTTCTGGGCATTTCCAGCATATTTCACTGCTGTTCAAAGCAGCACGCTGCAATGCACAACGCGGCGCCCTCGACACAGTCCTCGGCCTCCGAGGATGAATAAAGCGCTCCCGTTCTCTGCGTGAGCATTCAATAGGAGTGATAAAAGGCTGGAAGTAACCCTTCTTAGCTTTTTTGGATGGGAAAGTGAGAAAGCAAACTGGCCACCGTCTCCGAGGAGAAGCTTTCAAAGAAACGCAGACATCGAGTGTGGAAGCGGCAAAAGCATGAAAGTGTTTGCTTTCATACGAAGAAGGGTGTCAACAAAAAGGGCGCCGAGATCAAATAAGCCGCGTGCGGAGGTAGTTTGTGCTCCTCTCGCTCCGTTTCTTCGTCTGCCTGTGTTTTTCGCCCGCTGTCTGAGCGTCTCCCGTGCGGAGGTGAGAGAGAACTAGTGAATGGGCCTCCCACACGGAATCCATTCAGAGACATCTTAAGGAATAAGAATGAGAAATTGTCCGACGCAGTGAATTAAATCAATTTGATCCATTACGAGATCACTATCACAAGGTCCTCCCTTTTGTCTTTGTCGTGGATTATGCTGCTGGGTGTGTGTGTGTGTGTGTGTGTGTGTGTGTGTGTGTGTGTGTGTGTGTGTGTGTGTGTGTGTGTGTGTGTGTGTGTGTGTGTGTGTGTGCTGGCGCCGTACAGGCACTTACTCCATAACATGTGTAACACTGTGTCGTGTGGTCACTGAGGAGTGGCTGGTTTCACTGGTTTCACTGGTTTTACTGGGTATCAGGCTAGAGCTGCTGCCTGTTGTCAAGTGTCAGTCATGTTTTTGGAAATAAATCACATTACATGAGCAGCATAAACAATATAAAAGTCCAACGTGGAGAGCTGGTGCTAATTGTCTAATTGACAATTAACTTTAACACAATCCATGTACAAAAAAGAGTTTAGTTTTAAAACCTTTATCGACATAAATACTCGTTTTCCGTGGATACTCTGTTTCTATTAATATCATTACTAAGCAACAAACTACAGTATACTGAAGACTTTGAAAATGATCAACAGGACTGAGGAGGGAGGATGTGAAATGATGTCACCATATCATCATCTAACACACCTACAGGCAGATGATTGTGTTTGTGAGTAAACGGCTGTGGACCAACACCAGTCTGCAGAAGTCCCCACCAGTCTGCAGAAGTCCCCACCAGTCTGCAGAAGTCCCCACCAGTCTGCAGAGCAGCCACAAACTGGCTTTTTAAGTGACTTGTGAAACAGCTGCCTCCAACGTGCTGTTGTGAGTCAGGCGGCGTCCTGTCACAGTCTGTCATCACCCTCGGAGGTGTCGGAAGCTGTGTTAAACCACTTCTAGTCTTTACTCACTGTCTCATGGAGTCGCTTCAAGTCATTCTTCTCCAACCAGGGAATCACTAATCCGAAAGCTTATCTTAATCAAACTCGCCACGTTAAAGGAAAAGTTTGTAATATTTAATAACTTCTCTGAAGATGTCTGTCAGAATCCTCATTTTAAACACCCACTGGCTTCAATTTCACGTAATTTAACATTTAGCGCCTTCCCGTCTTCTCTACAGAGGCGCTCCCAAATTTATTTCTCTTATCAGAAACTGAACTCGTGTAACCAAGTGATTTTCAAGCGTGGGCACCATGACCAAGCGCTTTTTTTTCCTCTCAATACATCTCCCCATCCCATTTCATTCCTTCTCCTTTGGTCGATTTTAAACAATGATAAAAGAAGCAGCGGCGTTTTAAAGATGGAGATGGACAACATGATTAGAGATGATGAAAGCTGGCATCCATCACCACCCACCGTGTTTGTGTCTCCATCCGCCTTTTGTCTATCCGCCTGTTCCTCCTCTCTCCCCTCTTATGTTTTAATGTAAGCTGATAACTATCAGGCGCTGATAACACCCTGGGGCTTTGCTCTGCTTGGTGAGGCTCGATGAGGCGAGGAGACGAGCGGGGTTCGGCGAGGTGGGGGTGTAGGTGAGGGGGGGGGGGCGACAGTATCTCTCCTGAGTGAAGGCTGATACGGCTGGGTGCAGGGAGAGATAAGCAGGCGACGGTGGAGGCGAGGGGGGGGGGGGGGGGGGGGGGGGGTGACGTCACGCCGCTCATCTCCTGCTCCCGTGGCGGTAAATTAAGTTATGGCGTCACAGGTGGAGATTATGTCAGAGCCAGATTTGTCATTGTTCCGGAGAGGAGATTAGACGGCGTGTCTGTGTGAATGCAGCTGATCCGCGCTACTTGAACTTGCCACGAGGTGAAAAGACCGGTTCTGTTCAACTCCTCCACAGTCTTCACACTAAATGCAGTTCATCGGCGATCATCTTCTGTTAAAATGTATCCGCGAAATGTCTGCCGGGTCCAGTTTCAGCACAGAAATGTAACAGCCATAAGGTAAAGCATTAACTGTGGGGATGAAACCTGTGCGGGGCTGCGGTGGAGGCGGCAAAGTGGGATAAAGGGAGCGAGAGGCGGTTTATGTGTCTGAGCAAATTCACAATATACAGCGAGGGACAAAGGCAAATAAAAGAGTAGGTCTGCTTGCTTGTGATTGAGGCAAAGTGGGGAAGAGATGGGAAGAGAGAGAGAGAGAGAGAGAGAGAGGAAGTGAGTGCGAGAGCAAAAGCGTGTTGAGGAGGGTGAGAGAAAAAAGATAATTTCTTAGCTCTTCTTTTAAATAAGTCTGTTTCTATAGCAACCACCCAACCAGCCGCTGGAGAGAGAGAGAGAGAGAGAGAGGAAGAGAAAGTGGGGGTGCACCACAGAGACAGAAAGAGAGAGGGTTACCATAGCAACGGAGGAAGAGGGAGAAAATGAATTGGTGAAACTTAGAAAAAAACATATAGGAGGAAACCGTAAAAGGCGAGATAAGCACAGGACCAGTGAACATACAGCTGCGCAGTGGAGCGTAATTGGAAACTGTGGCAAGTTAATTAAAACACTTTTATATATTACTCAGTACACGCTTCAAAAAGGATTATGGCTTCTTTTTTTCCTCGCAGGGAGCAGAGGAGTGGGAGGAGTTGTTGGAAACCTCTCCGGGTTCGGGGTGTAAATCATATTGTATTGACAGACAAGAACACGATTGAATAGTGTGTGCAAACATGAGCTGCGGCCGCCTTTGGTCCAGGCGGCCGCCTCCGAACCCGCATTCACATCCTCAGCTGTTAATACTGTGTGTGAGCGAAACAGCACATAGACGCAAACAAAGTCATTCAATGCAATTTTGATCTGGGAATTTGTAGCAGGTTCAAAGGCAAGTCTTGCACAAATGGCTGTAATAGTTTTGTGGTCCAGTCCTATTAATCACCCCAGTTCTGTCATTGGTGCCTCCTCACAGCCACATACATCACCTTGATTTGTCGCGCCGGCGCTGAAGACAGCGCGCGGCCTGAACAGCAACCGGTAAACGCTTGGCTTCGCAGGTGGACGAACACTCGGCCGAGCCCGTTCCCAGCGCTGAGGCTTTGATTCGCATCCCTCACACGGCTCATTATTGAAGTGGCCATTTTGCATGGCTGCTCAGAGCCATAAACGAGTCGGAGCAGGTTCGAGGCGGCTGCGCTGTGCAGATATGAGCTGCAGTGGTAATAGTGGTGTGTGAGGCCCGGTTGTCCGTTCTCAGCTCTTGACCGCGCGTGACCTCCCTCGCCGCGTGCAGGGGGCGAGCGAGCAACGGGAAGCGCGCGGGGGAGAGGGAGGATTGATTGGGACTCGCAGGGTTCAGACAGCTCCGACTGCCGAGGCCTCGATCCGTTTCCCCAAAAGCACAGGAGCCGCGTGGCGATCGGGAATGAGAGCCGACACGGGTCACGCTGGGGGGAAGCGCCGCGAAGTGAGCGCCGGGAAACCTCAGCAGTGCAGCGAGAGTGGGAGTAGTTGATGCCCAGATGTTTTAAGGCTTGTTTATGGAGTTGGTTTTAGGATAGAGGTCATGTGACGTCCAGGAGTGTCTGAAAAACGTCTGTGCTTTCAGGTGCGCTCTGTTCTTCTGCATGACTTTTATGCCGTATTCAGCACCTTTAATACTGCACAGACTTACATTTTTATGCTCCTAAAAGTTCAGCTCTGAGTGAACTATCCTAAATGGCCCCTGTCAGTCCACGAGCAGCTTGACAGACCCTGAATGCTCTTAAACCTGGCTGGAAACCCTTTACTCACTCTGCTGATGGGAGGGGAAGACTTGTGCTCACTGCTGGATTTGCACAATGTGGACCAAAATGACCACTAAGCTATTTGTTTAATAAAAGTGTTAGGAAAAACCCAGAGACTGTGTATGTCGTAACTTCCAGCCACCTCTTCCCAGTCACACTGTCAGCATCCATCACCTCTGTCTGCTCGGTTGTGCGAGACTGGAAGTCCGTGATGTGTTCAGTGGCCTCCGTCTCCGTGGGTCTGCACACGCTGCACTGCCTGAACACACAGACTGCTCCTGTCTTTATGAGGCGCGGGTAACGAGCAGCATGTTCACCCGCAGAGAACAGGCCGTCTCGTTTACACTCCTATTTAATTAAACTGCAGCATTTTGCTTTTTTTAGAAGTGCCCAGACTGACGTCCCAATTGAATTGATCCTGCTGCACTACTACAGACTTCACTGTACTAAAGTATAGTCATTTGTCTTTATTATCTGGGTGCTTATTGCCTTTGTGCTTGTTCCTGACTGTCTTTATTTTCCTCTGTCCTTAAACGGATGATATCTTAACAGACAATCAAGCATTTAGCCTTGAGATTTTTAACAGGTAACATACTTTCATCAGAGCTTTTTTTCCCCCAACAATAAAAGTTTGCATCTGCAAAGTTGGAGAGTTGTTTCCCAACTTCATAGCCTCAGCTGAGGCGCCTCTGTGTTCGTGAAACGCCGTTCTCTCGGCGGTGCAGAAAATGTCGGGTAGATTTGTCCTTTGAAGCCGTTTGCAAAAGAGTGGAGCCATTATCTCGCGTGCTGTACGTAGCAGGGTGAAATTAATGGGGTTTGGAACAAAAGGTTCAGAAAGATTCTGCGACTATTCCTCAAGCAATTACTTAATCCCTTGTAATTAGCCTCCTTGTTCAAAATGGAGTATACATTGTCCTTCTCGCCATGTTTTTGCTGTTGGAAAATAAAATTGCGGACAAAAAACAGACTGAATGTCTTTTTATGGCGAGCGCTGGCCGTAAACACCCTCAGAGCCCGGCTTTCAACAGCAGGTATGCACCGTGCACAGCCCTTAATGATTTACATTTACTGCCTTTCGTGAGGGTAATTATTTTCCAGGAAGTATAGTCATTATAAATGAGCGCGAACACGATCCAGGTTTTCTGCATCAATGGCTGTTTTTCGGATTTAGCTGCAGTTGAGCTCAGACATCAAGCCGGGGTGGAAAATGCTCATAATTTCCTTCTTTTGCATTTATGGATCCTCGTGATGTGATGAATTCATCGCAGCAGATAATGAGGAGAACATAGTCATTTGAGTTCTGGCTGAGCCCACACAGGACAGCTGTCTATTTTAAGCTATAGCTGCTGGCCAGTGAACCATTAGCCTGTTTTACACCGATAGCAAATAGCCATTAGGCATAACTGCGAGCCAGTTAGCCAACAGCCATCTGCCGCACACTGCAATTATGCTGCCTTAAAGTGCTGTTGGAAATATAGTAATTATGAGTTGAGCGTGCATTAATGACCCGGCACAATGACTGGGAAAGGGGGAGTTTTCAATGATACCTTAGGTAACAATCTGTGCCATGACGAGCATGGAAGCTGTATGAATACTGATGGAGTTTATTAGTTGGGTTACTTTTTAAAATGCCCCAAATAAAGAAAAAATACTTTTGTGGCCGCTTCGCTTTTTTAACAGCAGCCTGGAACATTCAACGCGGCTCATGATGAGCTTTTTAAGACGCCGGCGCCGCTTCCGTCTGCTCGCCGCGCTGCGTTCAGTGACAGTGGGCTCATGGAGGCCCCGCTCGCCCGTCGGGTGACTCTCTCCCTGGCAGCGGCGGCCGCTCGCAGTCGGCGCCGCGTTCTGGTCAAGCGACTTGACTCGTTCCGTCACATTCTGCCACGAGCCTTTCTGCTGCCACAATGCTCTGATTAAGTGGTACAATAGTTGCAAATCTGCTGGCGTGTTTGCTGAAGAGTAATTACTAGCGTCTGATAAGCGTTCTGGGGAAGTTTCCCAGCTACATGATTTCCACCGAGGCTTTATCTCAATTGAATGTGATTGTCTTTGCCGAATTGGCTCAGCCATGATCCTGGAAACTGGCCTCGTCTCGCACACATGATAAGACAACAGATTGCCTTGTGCGCCGTCCAACCAAGAATAATGCCGCGAGCTGTAATGATTTACGCCATCCATCAGGGTTCCGCCGCAACTACGTGCCTCCTCCATCACAGAGGAGACGCTAATTGGCCACATGGAAGCGGGCGCGATCCAGCGGCATGCTGGGAGATGAAGAGCGAGGTTTCCCACCTTTTTTTTTTTTTTTTAACGTGCCTTTTGTGCTGTTTCTCCGGGCGTCTGCGTGCGCCGGCCTCACTTCCCCTCTCGTAAGGATCCGTTCGTTTGCGTTGCCATGGTGACGGCATGCTTCCTATATCTCTCCCTATTAACCCCCCCTCACCCTCCTCCTCCACCGCCTCCCCTTCGCTCGCTGGTTTCGGCGTTACCATGGTGACACATGTCTGTCTCATCTGCCGTCTGGCTACCTGTTTCGCACGCGGGTCGGCCTCTCCGTGAGCCTGTCTCCCTCCCTTGTTGTTTTGTCCGCCGCCGGGTGTTTGTGTGCCCTTGGCTCGCCTTCCTTTGTTTACTTTTTGTTTGTTTGTTTGGCTTTTCCTCTTTTGCGTATCGGCGGGACTGTCTGCGCGCGGGCCTGGCCGCGTCCCTGCATCCATCCCTGTCTGTGTTTGCTTTCCGTCTCCCCCGTTTCTCCCCCTTTCTCTCCGGCTGACTGGCCGCCTGTCTGGCCACCAGGCATTCCCACCTCTAATCCCTCCTCTGCTCTTTCTGCACGGCTGCGCTGCTCGGTCGCTCCGCAAACACCAGCCTCCGTTCCCCTTTTTCCTTTTACTCTTTCTCACCCCCTGACTCGTTTGTTTGTTCCCACATCAAAACAGCATGCATTGAATGTCACTGGGAACACGCGGAAAAAAAAACTGTTTTTTTTTTTGCAGACGGCAGCTGTTGCTATGGCAACACAACTTTTGGATTTGCTAGGGAGAGAAAGGGATGAATAGAGGGATAGAATGAAGGACAGGAAAAGGGAAGTGGGGGAGAAACGAAGAAAGAAAACGTCTTTGGGCTGCGTGGTGTATGCTGCCCTCATTTCCTCTCCACACTGTGGGGTTTAATCCAAAATCTGGAGGTTTTTTAGATGAAAATACTACATCACTTGTGGTTAATCAATAATTCTTGAAGTTTTAAAACCTTTATTATTGTTGCCACTTGTTCAAATGTACTGTAATGCTGTCGGTCATCTTATAAGCGTGTGTGCTTGTTTTTTGTGATGAAATCCTCTGCTCTGCCTTTAGGGAACCATTCATTGAAATCTCACCGGTTCTCTGGCTTTGCCTTGTTTTGACCACAAACTATAATCATGTTAAAAAAAGTGAGTGTGAATAGTGTGAATCCTAATGTGGACTGAACCCTCCTCCCCTTTGCCTCCTAACACATTTAGAAAAACCACTTTATTGTAATACGCATTTGAATATTCACGGTAGGCAGGCGGGGGGCGACGGAGGAGACTGGAGCCTTTGGGTATTGATGCAGAGCTGTGGAATTAGCTACGAAACCGCTATTGATTCAAGCTGTGAGGACTGGAATATGAAACACGAGGGGGGAGAGGAAAAGGGCAAAAAGATGTTATCAATGAACTTGGAGGCTGAGCGAGAGAGTGAGGGCGCTTAGTGGAGAAAGAAGAAGGAGAAAAGCCAGATTATCGGTCAGCGGAGAATTGAATTAGGAGGGAGACAGAAGAGTGAGCGAAGAAAGAAAAGCAGATTATGGAGCAACAGAGACGGGGAATGAAAGGCACAGAGTGAGGAAGCTGAAAGGGAGCACGAAGCAAAGAAAGAGGAGAAACACAAAGATCAAATGAACTAAAGAGCGAACAAACGGGGTGAAGAGGTCACGACTGGCTACGAGTGGCACTTTAGCCTGGAGACGCGAGACTCCCCCTCAGGACACTGTTGATGGGAGGACTACACTGACAAATGTCAAAGTTTACGTTTCATCACAGAGGCCGCAGAGAGGAGGGCGGGGGCGGGGGGGCGTGGGAGGGAGGGCGCGGGAGGAAATGCCGCGCATTCCATTAAGTGGCCAGAAAAGAAACCGTGGCGAGAGGAGGACGCGTCAGGAATGAGAGGAAAATACGGGGGACGGAGGGGGGCGCATTAGAGCGGCGCACGTGGAGACGGGGGTCGTGGGGGGGGGGGGGGGGGCGTTAATGAAGTGCTCGATTCATCACCGCACTCCGCCGTGGTCCTGACCTTTGAAAATGGAGTTAGTGTTGGAGCGGGCAGCACTTTACATTCCCGCGGCCTCCGCGTCGGGTCTCAGGTTACGCCGGACCAGCGCTACGGTGTCGCTGCCTCATAAACAACGCCCCGATCCTGAATGATGAGGCCATTAGAAACGGGTGTAGACACTGCCGTTTATTATGGATCAATCCCACATAAACAATTCAGCTGCCATAAAAGCTTATATGTATTGATCTGCAGCTACAGTAAAACGGGCCGCTGCAAACAGACAACTCACTGCTGTGTAAGTAATGCTGTTACAGAGCATTAGTGACAGAAGGACTTAGGATTCCTCATGTTTACGCTCCCTTTAAACTTTACATTATGTCATGACTGACATGTTACTGTGCTCAGACCAGGCTCACTCATCTTAATTTGACTGTACGACTGCACAAATGTTCTTTTTCTGAGCACGGCGTCGGAACATAAAGCGTCAGATCAGAGCTGACACACTGTCCAGTTAGTAATAACACAGCGTAGCTCTGCCGGCAGGGCTTAAACCCAACCATCCGCATGGTTACGACTCGTACTGTTACACAAAGACACGTAGAGGTTATAAATATTCATATTCAAGCCTCAGCGCTAACCACTACACAAACACTAGGCTTGTTTACATCCAGTGTAGATGTTGTTCAAACGCAATGTTAATTGTTTCTCGTGATTGTCGTCATTTAATTCACCAGCCGACTGGAAGCGGTCGGTCGGCTGCGCGTCTCAGACGGAGGAGTTTTTTGTCCGTCCGTCGTCTGTTCACCGCTCACAGAATCACAGAATGCAGGTGCTCTTGGTCCTGAAATCCCCTGAGCCCAAACAAACACAAAGCTGGTAGGAGTTCGAACTCCTACTATTCTCCTACTACTCCATTATAGCTGCTGCTGTCACCGGACACACCGTGGACAGGCTGCCCCTTTATCAGCCAGCAATGTACAATGTACCTGCACGTAGCGCTAGCAGCTAGGCTAACAGGCCCTGAAACGCCTTCCAATTCCCAAAAGCCAAGACGTGCTGGTCTGATCATGAATGTGAATGTGATGGGATTTCTGTCCTCATGGCTTCAATGACGCTGAGCTGTTTCCCACTTGTCTTGACTTTCACAACACCTACACTTTAATCATGTAGTTCTGCTCAAGAGGAAAGAGAAAATAGCTGCTTTCCGTGAGTCAGCCCGAGTCTTGACGGCTCGACCCGACGCCGGCGGTGGGAGCGCGTCCTGACACGCGTTCACCCACGCGCAGCGCCCCCTGCGTCCTGCTCCGCGCCGCCTTGTTTTCCAACCGTTTCTAATTCTGAGGATGAGGCTGAAGTTTTTCTAGATCAAGGCCAAAGGCTTCACTCAGGCTCCAGAGGATGAACCTTGCTCAGCTTCGCTCACTGTTATTTCTGTGCGGTGTTTGAAGAGTAAGGATCGGGTTTTTTTATGATTTAAAGAAAGTTATAGCGAAGAGATTAAAAGTTTGATTGGACTTGATTCAATTCAGTCACTTGTAAAAAAAAAGAAAACGTCTTAAAGTTGGAAAACATCAGAACCGCAGTTTGCAGATAACCTGGTTACAAACATGAAAACTGTATCAAAGCACAGATTGACAGTCAGCTCTCTAAATGATACACGAGTCGTTTTTGGCTGTCGTCTCAGCAGGCGACACCAGCTTCATTTTGTGGCTGTGTGATTTGTGCGCGAGAGGAAAAACAACACAACCTGCCTTTCATTCCCGCGCCTCTGATTGAAGAGTGACGCTCATTGGGGCCACGGGAGGAAGCGAGCTATTTGCGATTCATATCTGGGCTTGTTTGATATGTCGGCGCGTGTGCGTCTGTTTGCTGTATGTGTTTGTAGGTAAACACCGGAGCGGATCCGTGGGAGTCGTAGACGATAGATGAAACGTGGACGTGAGCTCACGCTCCGTCAATGTCGGGTCGACACAGAACCTCATGCTGAGACGTGAAGATCTCACTTCACCTTTTCTGCTCTCACGCTCCGGTCATAATGACTCGTTTGTACAGGATTCTGATCAATTCTGCGTGACTTGTATGTTGGTAATGGACCTTGTCAGGTTCACCACGGAACACATTTACATTCTATTGCTGCTGCTCACAAACATGATTGTAACTACAGCCCAGAATGAGACCAATTGTCTTTTCAGACACTAATGATGCTCTCAAGGCAGCAGGAGACAATTAGGTCTTTTATTCAGATGAACGTTGGAACATACTGCAGCTGGGTAAGGTGTGTGTGTGTGTGTGTGTGTGTGTGTGTGTGTGTGTGTGTGTGTGTGTGTGTGTGTGTGTGTGTGGGCCGCTGACGGTGATGCCTCCCTGCTGACAGTCGTGTGACTGGGATCTCCTCCCTCCAGCCTCCTCCACATCTGCCTTCATGCTTTGTCTAATGACAAACCTTTCGCACTGCGTTTGTGCGTTGCCGTGAACACACGCTGACAGACACACACACACACAACGGTGCCAGGGCCCAACAAAAACACAAAGACGCGGACGCGACATCCGCTGACAGGAGCCTTCGCATGTGTAAAGTGCACGAACGCGCATCGGCCCCACGTCGCCGCGTCTGGAAGCAGAGAGCTGCCTCCAACAAGTGAGTCCTCCACTTCAACTCCACAGAGATCACTTTCATTTCCCTCCTCCCTGCAGCACTCGGTCACAAAAACACGATTTTTCTCACTGATGATTTTAATGGAAAAAAATTCAAATGAAAAATTCATCAGATTCAAAGAGAAGTCCTGGATTTTTTTCTTTATTATTTGAAGAGGTGGAGGGTTTGAGTGTGTGTGTGTGTGTGTGTGTGTGTGTGTGTGTGTGTGTGTGTGTGTGTGTGTGTGTGTAGCGCAGACCCCTGGAGGTTCTAGCGACACGCGACATTAGCAGTGACACAGAAAAGATGCATCGGTTCCATTTCTGGTCGCCAACCACACACACACACACACACACACACACACACACACACACACGCACACACACACACACACACACACACGCACACACACACACCACACGGGACCAGTAACGCTCATATGTCGCTGTTCATAAACACACGCCAGTCGAACACCACCGCCGCTAATGCACTTTCACCTACGCACACACTCCACATCCTGTAGTGTGTGCATCACAGATATATAAGCACACACTTAGCGCCGTGTTCCTGCTCATCGTCGTGGGAGTTCAAACGTTTCGACTCTGAACATTAAAGGAGGAATCGTTACATGTATCTCCTGTTAAAACCGAGTGGAGAAAATCAATTCTGCTTGTCATAACACACACACACACACACACACACACACACACACACACACACACACACAAACACACACACACACACACACACACACACACACACACACACACATGCCATAAAAAAGTGTGTGCACGCTAATGTGGAGGAGCAGAGGTTGACCTCAGGCTACCGGCTAATTAAAACTGTTCCAGAGACATGAGGGAGGAATGGAGGGGGAAGAAACCAGGAGAGGGAGGGAAGTAAAACACAGAAAAATATGAGGGAGTGAAAAGAGAGCCGGAGGGAATGAGGAGAAGACGAGAGGGAACGGCCGGGAGGCAAAGGGAGTATGAGGGAGTTTCTGGGGTTTTTCTGGAGTGAGTTGGATCAGTGTCCTGTTGACCTGAGTTAAATGTGAACCAAACCATGCACACGATGATGGAGCACAATGGGAAGGAGTGAACTCACTAATCATCCGAAATGTCAATACCAGAATCATTGCCTTGTGGGCACGAGTTATTAAGCGGAGAACAAAGAGAAACATGGTTCCGACGCCGTGCCGTGCAGCCGTTTGATGGATGCTGATGTGGAGAGAGAAAAACAAGCCAGGAGGGAGCGGACGCGAGCGAGCTGGTCTGAGGTCAGCAAACGTGCCAACGCGTGAAGAGGAACACGGCGACCCGATGAGAGGAACACGGCCGCCGAGAGAGGAGCCAGCCGCCTTATTCCACGCGCTCGATGTGTGTAATGTTCTAACGTTGCTGATGGGCCTCATCGTGTGCCGCCACCTCCCATGATGCCCTGCAGGACCAGCGCCTGCACATCTGTCTAATGGAGGAGCGCCTCTAATGTTTTCCACTAAAGCTGTATTGAATTCGGCTGAAGTGAGCCGAGAGAGACGGGGCGAGCGAGGGAGCGCGAGCGAAGTGAGAGAGAGAGAGAGAAGAAACGGGCCGTTCATGTTTTATTCACGCAGCAAATATACAATCGATGTCTCTCTATATAATTCATGCTTCATTTTAAATATTTCACTGTCAACAAGGCAATTAGCAGTTTGAGCCGACAGTGTGCTCGTGTAGTTCTTATCACGTGGGGCTTTGTGGTGCTGTGGTTTTGCTTAGCCTTTCACAATCAGTGTGTGTGTGTGTGTGTGCGTGCGTGCGCGTGTGTTTGAAACAAGTCGACCCTGCCAAAAGAGGCTGCTGGATCTGGGCAAAGGAGAGGGTTTGTATCAAGGAAGAGGAGGGGGCAACAAAGGAGGGGAGGAGAAACAGGAGGAGGAGGTGTGTGTGTGTGTGTGTGTGTGTGTGTGTGTGTGTGTGTGTGTGTGTGTGTGTGTGTGTGTGTGTGTGTGTGTGTGTGTGTTTGTGTGTGTGGCTCGGAGGTTCATAGAATGATGAGGAATGAGTGAAAAGCCTCATTAGGCTGAAGTCTGATCTGTTTGTTCTCTCCCCCTATGTCCCACTTACACGTCCCCATGGAACCATTCTGGTGTGTGTGTATTTGTGTGTGTGTGTGTTCATCTGAAACGCAGCGACACAACTTCCAAGAGGAAAAAAAAATGCGCCAAAACAGATCGAGACAAACTGATAAACAGACAGATTGAAATAGACAGAGTGACAGCGAGATGGGGAGAGATGAGAGAGGAGACGCGAGCAGGAGAGGGCACGGAGACAGAGAGAGACGGAGACAGACGGAGAGGAGTTTTAAAAAATTATACCAACGCTAGTGCGAGCGCACGCAGCCACAGCAGCAGCAGCAGCAACACGGTGATTGACAGAGACCGACAGACACGCCTACAGACTGAAAAAAGGATGAGAAGAGAGGGAACGACACCGGGATCCAGAGCCGGATGCAAATGCAAAGAGACAGCAGAGAGACAAACAAAAAGACAGACGGAGCAACACGGCGAGCAACAGTCCCTCGCTGTGCGTGTCCACGTGTGTCCTCGCTTGCTCCGTTTAAATGCTTTGAACAATTGGTGTTGGTTGGGAAGCGGCGTGAAGTCGGCGCGCGGTCGGTGCGACGTCAGCGACAGCTGCGGCTCATGAGAAAAACCCACTTTGTTTGCTCTGCGCGTCGGTGAAGTGGATGGAGGGGCGTGTGTGTGTGGGGGGGGGGGGGGGGGGGTCGCATCCTTCACAGTCGAGTCTCGCAGTTAAGGCCCGTCTGCTCTGAGTGGCTTATTCAGAAGACAGAGTAATGTAATCTGCTTTGGAGCAAATCCAAAGGATCCAGTGTGTGTGTGTGTGTGTGTGTGTGTGTGTGTGTGTGTGTGTGTGTGTGTGTGTGTGTGTGTGTGTGTGTGTGTGCGCGCGTGCGTGCATGCGTGTGTGTGTTGCAGCCCTCATTCAAGTCAAGTCCAAATCACAAGGCTCACAGGGCTTTACAATCTCTACATCATCCTCTATCCTCAGACATTTGGTTTGGATAAAGAAGATCTCCATGAAAAACACTTTGACAGGATCCGTCTTCCGGCCGCACAAACATGTTTTACACGCGGGGAGAAGACAGAAAGTGGGAAAGGCTGGATTTCAGCGCGAGGAGACGTCGCTCAGCGTGCGAACGAGACGGCACGAGCGGAATGTGGCCGACGTAACGCAGGTTGTGCGTCTCCACCGCAGCCGCTCGGCCACATGACGCGTGAATGTGCTGTGGGTCACGGCGCGGAAAGCGCACGTGCCGTAGCAGCTGTATTGATTAGAACTCAAGCGAACCCGTTTCCGTGGGAAATGTGCAGCTGCCGCCGCCGGGACGGAGCGCGGGAGCGAGCGATTCCAGGCCTAATCCTCAACCTATTACCTTAATTCTGCCCCGGCGGCGAATTTTCCTAAGATCGCTTTTAAAAATGCATTCACCTCAAGACAAACTTAATTCTGCGCAATTAGCAGGGCAAAGCCCCGTCAGGAGGGCGAGTGGGTGGAGCCAACGATGCTGCGGAGAGAGAGAGAGAGAGAGAGAGAGAGAGAGCACGCTTTTAGTATCAGTCCAGCTCCTAACGAAGCGTCACGCACTGTCACGCGAGGTGGAAAACGCTCAGGATGCCACGAAAATCCCGATGAGCGCGCGCAGACGCAAGAGGCCCTTTTTTTATTTTTTTTATATATTTCACACTCTTTGCAGTGGCAGGAGCACATCTTCAAAGTTGGAAGCAGCCGAGGTATCTCGCGCTCACATCAGAGAAAATATGATTAATGTTGAATGCTGCGCGGCTGTGAAGTTCTGACAAAAAAGGGGCCTCCGACGCTCCGCTCACGCAGAACGTCACAGAGAGAGGTTTTAACCTGCACACCTCCCTTTTTTACCCGCGGCGAGCGTGAAGCTTGACATTTACATTCAGATTTCCTGCGTCTGGGAAGAAAGCCCAGCTGGTGCTGCTGCATCACCCACTGTGATTCCACTCATGAGGCGCGCGCGTGTCGCTGTTGTTGGACCTCACGCGTCCTCGCGTGTCCCGTTTGCGGCTGATTTTTGGCAGCGAGGCCGTCGCCCTCTCTCCCTTCGCCGTTCCACCTCGCAGCCGCGTCTCATCCCCTCTCGGCTCAGCGGCGCTCACATCACCGATTCTTATTGAAGGGGAAATCGGCCGCTGCCGAGCGAGGTCGTTATTTGGATAATGACTAATCCGCGCCCGCCTTAATTCCATTCCTCTGATCCAGCGTCCAGGTCGGAGTCACAGGATGCGGCTAATGATGTGGCTGCAGTGATGTCTGGGAACGCAGAGGTCTGCAGACGCTTGCTCATGTAGCGTCTCATGAGTTTATGTGACGTATAAGTACTTCTAGCCATGTGTTTTATCGCTCCACACACAAATGGACAGATAGGTTCAATGTTTGTATTTGGATACATAGTAACAATAATAATACATTTTCAAATTTACGAGGTTAAATGATGCAAATTTTAATAATCAGAATTTGATAAACTTCAAATAAACTAATGTAAGTCTTAAACTTAGATTAAGTCTAAGTGTGTTCATGAAATATTGTCACTGTCTAAAAACCTGACGACCCATTGGTTCTGGAAACACACGCTCGCGTTCATCTGTGCACTTAGTCTAATTTTTATCGAATTCGAATGCAACATTCACGGCGTTGACCCACTCACTCATGCACTCACTTTTACATGCACCAAAACACAGACAGACACACACACACACACACACACACACACACACACACACACACACACACACACACACACACACACACACATATCTGCAACTGTGCTCATCTTCTCACATGCTCCGTGCTCATTTGGTGATGGTAATGCTTCCGGACATGTACAGTGTGCTCCAACAGCAGAGGGAGGGCAGTGTGTGTGTGTGTGTGTGTGTGTGTGTGTGTGTGTGTGTGTGTGTGTGTGTGTGTGTGTGTGTATTGAGGCATGTTTCTGTGAGTGCCTATACATGTGTGTACTTACCGAGCTTTAAAAACCAATTAACAGAGCACAGCAGCCCCCCCCCACACACACAAAAAAAACAACTCCCACCCCCTCCTCCTCCAAATGAAGAGGTGAATTAAACATCACCATGACCAGATGGAAAAAAATCAGAGCGGGAAAGAGAGAAGGATGAATAATTGAGGACAGGGGGGATCATAAAAAAGGGGGAAATAAAACTGAAATAAGAGATGAAATGAAATGTAAGAAAGCAGAAGTCAATTAGGGAGGCTGAGAGAGAGCTGCAGGCGGGAGCAGATAGGAAGCGAGGGGAGGGATGGCTGCGTGTGTGTGTGTGTGCATGCGTGCGTGCTTGTACGTTTGCGTGTGTGTGTGTGTGTCTGCGTGTGTATATGCGTGTGTGTGTGTGTGTGTGTGTGTGCGTGCGTGTACGTTTGCGTGTGTGTGTGTTTGTGTGTGTGTCTGCGTGTGTGTGTCTGCGTGTGTGTGTGCGTGTGTGTGTGTGTGTGTGTGTGTGTGTGTGTGTGTGTGTGTGTGTGTGTGTGTGTGTGCGTGTGTGTGTGTGTCTGCGTGTGTGTGTGTGTGTGTGTCTCCTGCCTGTTTTCTGGAGGAAGACTTGAACTAACGCGCCCCAGTTGTGTGAAACCTGCAGCAGGATGATCAGGCTGCGCTGGTGATGAAGGCTCCTCACACGCCGTTCTGCGTGCGCTGTTGTGCGCTGTGAGCCGTCGCGTCGCGCGGCCGTGACAGGCTGTCGTTTCTTCGCGGCCTCCCCTAAAGCCGCTCCCGGTGCTGCTTTAAGGTCGGCTTTGGCAGAAACCCACGCGCGCACGCGTCTCGCGTCAGCTTCTCGCCGAAGGACGGATCAACACACGAGGCAGCAGAGACGAGGATCGAAGGCGCACTAATTAGCCTTTGAGTCGGTGGACGACCCGTCACCTCCTGTTACAGCTCGGTGCTTCTTCCTGTGGCCGTCTATCATCCCACTCGTTTGTACCATCGATCCTATCGAGTTGGATTTGGCATTTTTGACTTGCTATCTGTGGTTCTGTGTTTCGAGAACACGCGTATGATCTGCATTAGACTCTGGCTCCACGTTTATTCAAACTTAAGTTGTGGCCAATTCACTTTTTAGGTTCTAGGATTACACTTTTTATTGCCAGGGTCTTGGTTTGACTCTCTTAGACTCATGTAAATAAAAGAGTTCTTTATGCAGAGAGGAAAGCTGTGTTTGTATCCCTTCATGTTATCTTGACTAGCGAGCATAATTGAGTACATTGTGTGTGATTGAGTACATTTTCTTCCAGCCTCTGCCTCCGTTCAGTGTTTGTGCTCCTGAAGCTCTGCTGCTGTTCTCTCTCTCTACTGTAACGCTGAGACGGAGCCGGTGCCGTATTAGATTGTGTTCCTGCATCTACACATCAGTAATTGCCGCTGGATGAGGTGGTGTGTGTGTGTGTGTGTGTGTGTGTGTGTGTGTGTGTGTGTGTGTGTGTGTGTGTGTGTGTGTGTGTGTGTGTGTGGCTCTCCTGTGGTTGGCGTCACGCTGCTCCTCTGTTCGCCTGGAAGTGTTTGTGAGGGGAAATAAAAGCGGCGTTGGGCGGAGACGCTGCGCGGGGCCTGGACTCTCGAGGGCCGAGCTCTGATCCTCGGGTGCGTCTTCCTGCGCCCGTCGTCCACGCGTCTCCTCTCGTGTTCGTCTCTGTCAGCTGGGCCCTCGTGCGTTCGCTCCGGGGACGTGAACGCAGCACGAGCCATATTTCAAAAGCATCAAAATAAACAAGGCAGCGGTAAACACGCGGTCCCACGGGAATGAAGCGCCTGTCCCTCAGGGGTGATGAGAAGCAAACGGGGCCCTGCATCCTGACCTTTGTTGGCAAATGACCGCGGGGACGTACGGCTTCGTAATGTGACACGAAACTCCGATTGCTGCGCTGTGATAACTCTGTGTGTGCGTCTTCAAACCTCGCTGCGGAGCTAAATGGGCCGCGAACGTCTTCCCGCGACGAACGCAGCAGAACTATTCCAACCGCCAGCGACAATTAATGAATTCATCAAGGCGCATTAAACAGCGCTTGCGTGTTGTTCCCGCATACGCGATGAGCCCATGACATATTTATCTCGTATTGTCGAGGCACCTGCGAGTGAAATACAGCCCCGAGATGCTCCGCGGTGACGTTCCCCGCGATCGTCGCTGATAAAGCTGCAGATACATTTGTATGTTAATGCTCCTGCGCCGCTACTGTACGGCGTTAGTTCAGATTAATGTCAACAATAACCATCATGCTCGCGATCATAAGGGGACATAAATGCGTGACTGGGTGTCACAGCTCGATGCCGGATGACGCGAGAATCAGCGTTTGTCTGGAGAGCCTCATCCCGGCTGCACCCCCCCCCCCCCCCCCCCCCCCCCCCCCCCCCCCCCCCCGCGCTCAGCAAATGATGGTAGCGTCTCTTTATGCAGCGCGCGACCTGTAAAAACCAGGGTGAATTAAAGCTACAATATGCAGCTTTAAGGAATCAACACTCCACTCCACTCCATAAATTCTGCCTCCCGCGCTGCCGCTCTGCCGACTGCCGGGCTCCGCGCCGCCGTCTCGTATTAGTCAATATGAAATTACGGTTCAGTAAATAAAAACCTACAGACTCACCAGTTGAGCGGTGGAAAATCTGTGCGCTGCAGCCACTTCAGCGAGTCTGGGTCACAGCTTCTCAGAGCATAGAAATAATATTCAAAGGAAGTTAAATCCGACGATGCCTG
This sequence comes from Betta splendens, assembly GCF_900634795.4. Lineage (NCBI taxonomy): Eukaryota > Metazoa > Chordata > Actinopteri > Anabantiformes > Osphronemidae > Betta > Betta splendens. Next base: position 11,786,035 of record NC_040897.2, on the reverse strand, counting down.
GAATAATTGAATCAAAGCTGGTGTGTGGGGCCGACGCACGACTCCGGGTGACTTAAACTTGACCTAGTGCGCTTATGTTTGTTAGTGGGTCAATGGCCAGGGCCAAAGACGACCCAGCCACTTGTGCTCCACTCACTTCCACAACCCACAGGTAAAAAGTATAATAAAATAGTAAATAAACATCTTAGAATGATCTTAAGTCTCCTTTTTGTAGGTTTCAGCCTTTCTGCCCTTTCGCTCTCCGTCCTCTGTTTCCTTCTCGTGTGAATCACCTTCACGTTACTTTGCCGTCCACGCTTTGCCCTTTGCTGCCTTTTCAGAAAAGGCAAATGTATGCGCATGGCATACACGATGCAGCGGCGACGGAGATGCATGCAGGCATGCATGTAAACACGGACAATGCTCCTGCTCCACGTGCACTCCCCTCGCTCGCAGTGGGGCGGTGTGCGGTGGCTGAAATGGGAGCGAGCCGCGGCCTGGAGGCAGATCTGGGACGTGAATGCGAGCAGGGGGTCAGCGTGGCACTTTCTGGGGGCGGGGGTTGGAGGGATGAAGGCTTCAGGGAGTGGAGGACTGAAGTTTAGGGTTACTTTCCTCACAAACCCTCTATTCATATCTACACAGGAATGTCTTCCTTTGGAGGAAATTGCATTTGGCCTCTGGCGGCCATGTTGGAGGTCCTGAGCTCACTGGGGTGATGCATTCCTCAGTCAATACTGCGACCACGTCTGATAAGTTGACAAGATGTCAGGGCACATCTAACATTGAATTTTCATATGGTCTTCTTGTGTAATAGTTAAGTTATGATGTGAGTGAGAAGCACTTTGCTGCTGAGGACACACAAGGACGACGAGCTGAATGGTTCATTTCTAGATTCCTGTCAGGCGCACGCCATCGATTCCTTTGTGTTACTTCTGTCTGACTCTGTCAAAACCTTGGGAATTAATTTCATGCGTCTCGCTGATGATCTGCCACCGGCGGACGGGCGGAGCCGACGTACATCGACTTCTGCTGGATCCGTGCATGAAACGGTCCTTTAAGCAAAATCAAGCAGCCGATTAATAACGGGCGCTCGTCTGGGAGGAGCGCAGGCGGAAGCGACAGGATGTTACGCGGTTTGAAAGTCAACAAAGGGAGCGGATGGGTCCACAAAGTGTTTGACTTTGACCAGGGAGCTCTGTCCTTTGGCTGAGTGTCAAATCACGCAATATAAACCTGATCTGTCCAACAGGGGCAATAAATCAGCCAAACGCAGAACAGACGTTATTAGGAATAATATGTTTGGACACTGAGGCTGTAATTGAGAAGCTCTGCCTTTTGAACTGGTGGGTGATTATGCAGATATACCTGACGGGATCCCTCAGGGTAATGACGCAGGAAGGTGAGGATGAAGAGGAGGAATTGCAGATGAAAGAGGAACGATACAAAGAGGAAAAGAGGTGGGAAGAATAGGAAAGAAAGTGAAAGATGACAGAGGGGACAGGAGGGAGGAACGAAGGGAGACGGGGGATTCAAAAATGGAGGCGGGCTGTGTGTGTGTGTGTGTGTGTGTGTGTGTGTGCGTGCGTGCATGCGTGCGTGTGTGCGTGCGTGTGTGGGTGCGTGCGTGCGTGCGCGTGCGTGCGTGCGTGCGTGCGCGTGCGTGTGCGTGCATGCGTGCATGTATGCGTGTGCATGTGTGTGTGTGCGTGCGTGTGTGTGTGCGTGTGTTTCCCGTTGGGTTAATTACATCTCTGTTCTCTGTCAGTGCGGCTCTCTCCTCTGCAGACTGAGTCCCTGCTGCCGGCTGACAGGCATCGCACACGCACACGTCTTCATGACACGCACCCCAACGTCATCGCGGGACGCGCACCCCCGTGAACGCGCTCCAACATCACGACGCGCGGGCGCAGGCGCTCTCAGAGACGGCCCCCGCTTCCTGTCACCGCGTCCATGTGACACGCGAGCGTCTGCAGCTCAACCCTCTGTCCCACGAGAACACGTGTTGTTCGTTACAGAGTTCTACATGAAGCAGACGGCCCCGACTCGTAAAAGTTGTTAATTTTGCATAAATCATGCATAACATGACCGACATGCAAATCATTCATGTCAGCGGGATATCGTATCTCTACAGCTGCTGCTGCTTCTTCTTCTTTGTCTTCTTCACCTGAGTGGAGAACCAGAGGACACAGTTTACCTGTAAAAGGCCCCTTTAGTGACAGTAGAACCTGCAGTGCCTGTAGCCATCGTCCACCACTGATCACTAACGTGTCTGATCCCAGAGCATCCTCCATGAAACACACCACATCTGGTTACATGACTTGTACCGTACTCTGTACTCAGAACACAGAAAATGTCTTTTTCCTCCTTAAGCTTCAGATTCTACTGCTTTCTCTTCTCCAGTCTGTATTTGACTTCTGGCTTTGAAAAATCCAATTAGCATTTTTCCTATTTTAGAAAATACCAAATTTAGACTTAATCTCTTTTATTGTCGTGTGTTCTGAAATATTCAGTGCTGAATTTTTTGGCTAGCTGTTGATCAGAATGCTTTTAAATGAAGAAGCATGAACTTGTGCTGAACCTTCAGTTACGGTTTGAGAGCAGCTGTTGTTTAAAGGTGCCTTGTTGCTGCTGGTCTTTGCACACATTGTATGATTTCTACATTTGTTTATGATTTATTAAACTAAACGGTGAGAATGCAGGAATCAAATCTGTAACGACCCAGAAATCCTCCTTAATGTTACTCACAGGACTGAGTCACTTATTGGATCACTGCTGTAAAATGAGGTTCAGACACTAATTAAATCCAAAGGTTGATCAGCGGTTTGATCCTTAAGGTGTGTGGAGACGTGATTATTATTATTATTATTATTATTATTATTATTATTATTGTTGCGTGTGGTTTCAGCTGGTGGTTTTTTTGGCCAGTTCTTATGGGAAAAAACTTAAAAGCAAGATCATACTGTAAATGAGGTTTTTTCTTCACAGAGGATGCTGACCCGGGAGCTAGGACAGCAACTACTGGGCCCCTGCAAAATTAGAAATAACATTTCATCACCACATCTATATTCTACAAGCGGCCAGACGAGAAAAAACAACACAACAGCAGCTGCTAGTGGGCTTTTCCCTTTAACTTCAAACAGATCGCACAGTGACTGCAGTTGTCTTCTTGATGCAGTATTCACAGGGAAAGTTGATGAAACATCAAAGTGTCTTTTGTGAAGTGCGATGAGTCCCGCGTTCAATAAAGGCGGCTTGCACACAAATAACATGACAGGTCGTGTAATCCCCCTCACAAATCAGCAAATCTCCCGCTTGTTTGCACCTTTGTGGTTGAATCCCACTGAGACGTGTCCCTCAGAGCCACGGCTCGCTTTATTAACCAGTTTTTGCCTTAATTAGCTAATAGGATTGTTTTAACCATAATCCAAGAACAGAATAGCCCGCGGGAAGACAAACACCAGCTCTGTGGACGAGTTTGTGTGTGTGTGTGTGCAGCTCAGTGTGCATGAATGACTCAATGATGTGTGTGTGTGTGTGTGTGTGTGTGTGTGTGTGTGTGTGTGTGTGTGTGTGTGTGTGTGTGTGTGTGTGTGTGTGTGTGTGTGTGTGCTGCACATATGTTGCACGAGCTTCTGTTTATGCACGACTCAGTGCTCATGCGCGTGCGCATCCTTCCGAGGCGCCGCGCTCCTCTCTTCTTCTCTTCCTTAATTAACGCGCCTTCTCGCAAGAGTTTCTCTGGAATGTGAAATCATTTTACCTGATGATGCAAACAGCTGAAAACAGCGGCGGGTGAGTGCCTCGCCTCCTCACCTGACACTCTCCCTTTATGCGAGAGCGTTAATGCGTGCCTGCGCTGCACTCGTAGTTTTTATATCTGTGTATTTCAGCTGCGCTGCAGCGGCCAAAAGGCTTATTTTGCTGGAGGAAATGTGTGTGTGTAAGCAAAATCCTTTGTACTGAGTGATGAAAAAAAGACGAGGCTGTATCACTGCTTAGCGATGATGTTCTTGCTCAAGCATGCGGCCACACCACACACACACACTCACACACACACACACACACACACACCCACACACACACACACACACACACACACACACACACACACACACACACACACACACACACACACACAAGCCTCAGTGTAGTCCAGGGAACAGATCAAATCGGGGGCAAGAAAAAGAAGGAACAGAGGCAGAAGTCACAGAGGAGCAACTGAGCTCTGTGTCCAGCTGAGAACTGAAATTAATATGACTTTATGAAATCTAATCCGTGTATCTGCACTAAGCCAGCTCAGTTTAACCCTTTATTGCCCCGTAAGGGAGTTCAGTCGATGTTCATAATCCAACACACACGGTAAAAAACAGCATATACACAATAATACATAATAACTTAGGTCAACAGTCTCCACATGGACAAGCACGAGTCGATAAGAGCAGACAGGGACAGTATAGGTCGATACAGTGCGATAAAAGGTGGCAGCTCTTGGCCGGGTCACGGTGAGACGGATTTAAAATTGATTCCTCCTCCGTCCTTCTGTTGCAGTGCGGTGCGTTCGCTTCTCCCAGGAGCCGGCCGACCAGTCGGTGGTGCTCGGGGAGCGCGTGGTGCTGTCCTGCGTGGTCTTCAACTACAGCGGCATCGTGCAGTGGACCAAGGACGGCCTGGCGCTGGGCATCGGCGAGGGGCTCCGAGGTGAGAGACGCCGGGGAGGCCCCGACAGCCTCACAGAGCGGTGGAGAGGGGTCGAACTCGGCCACGGGTCAGAGATCACTTACTGTTAGTACAAAGACGCGGAAGCGTCCAGAGTCAAAGGGTCAAAGCTCAGGAAACGGGCCGAGAAGAATTTCAGAATAAAAGCGGGTGAAGATCCTGCTTGACCTCAGTTCGTCTGAGCGGCAGCGGCCTGTTGAATGTTGGCGCTGACGCGAGTGAAGCGAGAGGTTCCCTTCAGGTTTCCATGTAGTTAAGGTGAAAAAATGAAGAAATCAATAAAAATATAGTTGAAAGAAAGTGTCGCCGGCCAAGCCGAGGTGCACAGACACTACAGACCCTTCTAGTCGTTAGTGTCGCGCATCTGCTCTTTATTTATGGACCTGTCAAAACCAAAGGCGGGACATTAATTGATTGTCTTCATTGTTTTACAGTTCCTGTTCCTGCCTTCAAAGGGGCTTTTATTACCTGCATGAACACAAAAAGGGTTAAATGATGCAGATCGTGTTCAGGTCGATTTAATGGAAATGAAAAGGCTGTCATGTGTCTCTCTCTCTCTCTCCTCCTGCCGCTCCTCCGTCTTTTCGAGCACAGCTCCATCATCCCTCGCTTTATGCGTTTCCCAGATCCCCTCCATTGCTCTCCATCCCTTCCTCCTCCCTCTCTTTCTCTCCCTGTCTGTTGCTAATGCTCCCTTTGTCCTTCGCCTCTTTGTTCTGAACACGCCGGTGTTTGATAAACATGTTGTCTCCTTTGTCGTGGCGCTTTTCAAGCATCTATCATCGCTCTCGGTCCATTTTTCCATCCTTAAAATGTCTGCGCTGCCATTCATCCCTTCATCCGTCCTCCTTTCATGTCTCAGTCTTTCTTTTGTGCGCCGTGTGTGCAGACTAACTCATGTCGTGTGTGTGGGAGTCTGGAAGTTGTGAATATTTGCGCCAGCAGACAGAATAAACGAGTTCGGATCTAACACCGGGCTGCTGCTGCTGCTGCGTGAAACGCGACGCATAAGTGGCTGTTGTTGTGCGCCCTCTATGATTTCATACAGATGCTGATCACAGTGTGGGCGAGCAGTAAATTCCTACCTGCAGTTTGCACGCCCACGCGCACTCGGGAGATCTGCCCATTCACCCGCAAAACGCTTTCTCCACGTTACATCACGTAGCCGCTGCTGTAAATACGGAGCACACGGTGCGGCGTTTACATGCGGCGCCCGGAGACAAACACTCATCTACTCCACCTGCAGCCTCCAGTCGCGGCACTTCATTGTTTGTCCCCCAGCCTCCTCTTCCTCCTCCTCCTCCTCCTCCTCCTCCCTGGGGTGATTTCACCTCTGTGGTTGCTACGCTGCGAGGTGCACGAGTGGATGATGTAATCTCCACTAATACTTTTCCTTCCTCCTCGCGCTGCACCCCGACTGCCTGCCTGCCTGCGTTTGCCATCTGAATCCATGATGTCATGTTAGGATTGGGCACGGAGGATCAATGAGTGCCCCCTAGTGGGACGTCATGCTCGATTATGTCTTTGTCAGAGAGGCGAGGGTTCAAACAGAGAGGAGAGGCCGGGGCTGAGAGCGGGAACGGCACTGGCTGCACCGCCGTTTTTGTCTGATGCAGAAACGATCGTCCGTGTGAAAAACCTCCTGTCACTTCCTTTTTGGTTTGGTTTTGAGGCATAGGGTGTTGTTTTAAATGAATGGTTTCTTGATTCTCGCTCAGACTTTTTTAAGGAGAGCATCTCAGGGTTGATTCCTTTACTGGACTGAGCTGCCTCTTAACTAGGAGCCTGTTGGTGATTGACAGGTTTCATCAGTTCCTATTTCACATTAGTTCATATCTACAGTAGAAGTGAGTTGGATTTTCTCTTCTCACTCATTCTGAACTGGCGTTAGCCTGAATAAACCACAGAAGAGCTTGTTACCAGCTTCCACGGGGCTCTAAAATCTGTTTGAATTGTCGCTTTCCAATGATGATGATTCCCCATGAATCACCAAACGCATAATATAGGTTGTATCGGAGCATTACTACTGTCACTCACAATGAAGATGAAGAATTCCGTCCACCGCACGTCGAGCCGAAGGAAGCGTTATTGTGATGACTCAAGACTAATAGCAGCCGCTGCCTTCATGCCAACAATCATTTTGTTTTCCAGGTGGTGCACTATTTTTAAAACGGCAGTGCTGGAGTTCATTTTCTAAACCCGACAGGCTGTTTCCAACCTGCAGATAAATCATAGGATGATGCATCCTGATGCAGAAATGCCAAGCGCATGAATCACAAGGGGACTTTTCCACTGGCTGTCTCTCAGTCGTCATGATCTAACGGCAAACCCGGTGTGTGTGTGTGTGTGTGTGTGTGTGTGTGTGTGTGTGTGTGTGTGTGTGTGTGTGTGTGTGTGTGTGTGTGTGTGTGTGTGCGTGCGTGCGTGCGTGCGTGTGTGTGTGTGTGTGTGTGTGTGCGTGCGTGCGTGCATGTGTGCGTGTGTGTGTGTGTGTGTGTGTGTGTGTGTGTGTGCGTGTGTGTGTGTGTGTGTCCCGCAGCATGGCCCAGGTACCGTGTCCTGCGGGCCCTGGACATTGGCCAGTACAACTTAGAGATCTCCCACGCGGAGCTGTCTGATGACTCGCTGTATGAGTGTCAGGCCACCGAGGCCGCCCTGCGCTCCAGGAGGGCCAAACTCAACGTACTCAGTGAGTGAAGCGGCTGCAGGGGTCAGATGTCAGTCCATTAAGTAACAAAGTCACAACAGAATAAACCAGTCTTTGAAATTGTTGCCCTGCGTCTCTCCTCCAGTCCCACCTGAGGACCCGGTGGTGGAGGGGTCTCCGGAGCTCCTGCTGATGGCTGGGACTGCATTCAACCTGACCTGCATGACCCGCGGAGCCAAGCCTGCAGCTCACATCCAGTGGACCAAGGACGGAGTCCCCGTGGAGGGAGCCTACCAGTCTACGGTCAGTGACAGCACCACTAGCTACTCTAAACCATCAGGATTTCATTAGTAGAACCAAATCTGCAAATGCGAAGAAGTCCTTCTAGTGCACTTTTCAGTCCTCGCACTGCGCTCCTCGATAACATCAAGCCTCTGTCTGATTGTTTGCTTATGTGCTTTTTGCTGTGGGCGCTGAAAAGAGGAATTACAGTGCACTTCAGCGCATGGAGCACCCTCGGAGCTCTAGATCAAGAAAATGCAGCGTGCGGTTCTTTCAGCATAGTAAACAAAGTAGCTACAGGACCATATTTATTAAGTAATGCTTTCAAATGCTTACAAATTGCAGAGTCAGACCTGCTAAACAGTGGGCAGCAGCGTTTTGAGGCTTGGATTTTAAAGGTTCCGTTCCGCTCAAATCAATCACCTGGTTTATGATGCACACCGCTCACATTGAGCCCATTTAGTCCATCAGAGAGCACACATCGGCGTCACTTAGCCGGTGAATCCCTAAAAGTCCTTCCTTTCACCTGGTTGCAACGCAGCAACTGCTTGGACAAAACAAATGATGCTTCAACATTAGAACGTCCCGCGAAGTGATCCATCTTTAACAAATGTCTTTTTCTAAGCCGCCATTTGTTTTACTCAGACAAGGATGCAACTTAAAGGATTATCTGCTCCATTTGTTTCTTTCTAAGCCTCCTCTGGTCAGTTGGATAGCATCTCCCCTGCCAGCTTTTATTGATGTGGTCACTGTGCCGAGTTCGTGCGATGCGCGGAGACCAAACTCAATACTGCGCTAGCATTTGCACACACAGTGCATCTACATACTTAAATGTAGTCCAGAGAAGCCAAACACTGCTGTTTGTCCCACAGTGAGTGTTGGCGCGTCGTCGCGTGAGTGTTAATGATGGATCTCTGGGAGGGGACGAGTGATGTAAACAGACGAGATGCAGGGAAAAGCTGCTGGATTTACTCACGACTGAGACAAGCAGGATTAAAACAGTCCAGTTCTTCCTTATACAGTTTCTTAATACATTGTCTTATATCAATAATAATAATATAATATATAATAACAGCAGGTGACACGCGTGAGTTGTTGACTACGATGTACTTTGCACCCTCTTCCTCACACATCCACCCCCCCGTCCTGTATATATCCCCCCAAACACGCATCCGTGCTAGAAAGTGCTGTGATATGTGCGAGACCGCGCTCACACATGCTCACTGGGGGGTTGGTTGAGCATCGAACGGCGTCTGACACGTATCGAACACAGATGTTCCTCCGTCTCCTGCAGCCACACACGCTCATGCATATTACATGCTGCTCTTACTCCTGCCTAAGCAGGCATCTTTAAACAAACACAGTTGGATCCAGGAGACTGGATCCTGGATCCAACTGAAACAATGTGCAGAGGAACATTTAAGCCTATTGAGGTCTGCTTGTTATTAACCGGGCCAACATTAAATGTCAGCACTATAAAGTAGGAGAACATCCATTTTTAAAATGTGTCTCTGTTCAAATTCCAGGATGCTTTCTCGTTTTTCATTCTACTGCTTCTTCTTCTCCTTCTTCTTATTCTTCCTTTATTAACAGGAAGTGCTGCCGGACAGGAAGAGGGTCACGACCAGGAGCTACCTGCCCATCACCCCCGTCGACACTGACAGCGGCTCCAACTTCAGCTGCGTGGCAACCAACCCAGCCGTGCCCATGGGCAAACGAGCCAACATCTACCTTAACGTGCACCGTGAGTTGGTCTTTTGATTTCCGTAGCTGCAGACGAAGGGTTGACCTGTTTGTTTGTATGGACTTAACGCTCCTTCCTCTGATAGTCAGACGCCAGCGATGCAGGTGTGAGAATGTAAACATCACCAAATCCAATTACTAGGCATTTTTCTCATACTGTAATTATCAGCTAATCATTTTAAAATCTGGACATGACCCATCTTCGATTTTCTCCCCTGCTCACATTGTCTTGGCACCGACTTTAAGAGTTGTGCTTCTAAAGCAGTTCAGCAGGTTTATTTTGCGAAGCATCTAGAAAAGGTTTTGCGCTTAAAAGGATTTCAGTCATTTCCCTGAAGAAATATGAAAAGATTGCTTCCAAGGAGCTGCAGTTTGAATACTCAGTCAAGAAGATTGATGTGTTTTTCAAATGCAGTGCAGTCAGTAATTACCGACACAATAAGTGCAGTAGCGGTAGACGCGGAGCCGGTGCCGTGTTCGTACACAAGGCCGAGCGGTTGGGTTCAGCGCGTGCGACTCATTTGTCTGCTGCTGTCATCCCTGCGCAGACCCCCCCACGGTGACCCTGTCCATCGAGCCGCGCTCCGTCCTGGAGGGCGAGAGAGTCACGTTCACCTGCCAGGCAACAGCCAACCCTCCCATCATGGGCTACAGGTCTGCGTTCACCCTCGTCACCACCTCACTTACAGCCACTTTAAATTCCACTTCTGGGAGCGGAGCCAGCGCCGGACGCAGACCCAGAAACACGGCGTTCTGCATCGCTTTGTCTCCCGATGGGAACGCGCGCGGGTCACGTTCCCAGCGCCTATAGGTTTTCTTTCGTCTCGTGTCCACCCTCCTGAATAGTAATTTCTGCTTAGAGAACAGAATTGGTGGAGGTATTGAACATTTGTGCAGTTAAATGCTGACTTTTATCTAAAGCGACAGTGGTGAAGCGGTGAAATTGCTAAATGCTGGACTTTAAACCAATGGTTTCTAATGGGCGTTTTGAGGCCCCTCCACAGAGGGTCTCGGCGTGGGCCCGCTGCCAGCCTCTCGGGCACTAAGCCCCACTGAGTGTGCATTAAAATGTCACCTAATGGTAGATGTGCAGTATGCGTATATGATTTTGAACCAGCTATCTGATATAAATGAAGAGGATTTATTCCTCCACCTTGCAGTTATTCTCTCAGGTTTGGATATTATTGCTCTATAAGTGTTAGTTTAATAGCTTTAATTGATAATATAAAAACACTCATGTCCGACGGTGAAAATAAAACATTTGGATCCCAACCAAAACAGTATAAACCCCCACCGCCATCTCTCCCGCCCGCGATCGGACATTACTGTGATTTGTAAAGGCCTCTGGCCGGTGACACGCCGCCGTGTGCTGCTCAGGTGGGCCAAAGGCGGCGTGCTGCTGGAGGGGGCGCGCGAGAGCGTCTTCGTCACCACGGCCGACCACTCCTTCTTCACCGAGCCGGTGTCGTGTCAGGTGTTCAACGCCGTGGGAAGCACCAACGTCAGCATCCTGGTGGACGTGCACTGTGAGTAACAGGCCGTGCGGGACCGGGATGACACGGTACGAATGTGTTGTTGGAGTAGCTTTATTTATGAGGCGCCTCCCCCCAGTCGGACCGATCCTGGTAGTGGAGCCCCGGCCGGTCACGGTGGACGTGGACTCCGACGTCACTCTGAACTGCAAGTGGTCTGGGAACCCTCCCCTCACGCTCACGTGGACCAAGAAGGGCTCCAGCATGGTGAGAAAGCGCCGGCAAACCCTCCCCTGACCTTTGACCTTCGGGATTTTCATGTTTATTTTACAACCGCAATGTGTTTGCGTTCACACGTAAAGACTGTAATAGCAAATATGGAGGTAAACCTGAATCCTTCAGCAAATCCCCCTCAGTCCCAACCTATATTAGCGTCTAAGACCCAGACTTCATAAATGTTTGCTCAGTTGTAAAGCGAAGCAGTTAGGAGCGAGACTCTGTCTTCATATCTTAAATCTTTAATTCATGCCTAACAAGTTAAGAAAAGCTCCAGGAAAAAAAAGAAAAGCTAATGGAGTCTGCTGACTAAATCAACATGTTTTATTAATTAAATATACTGTAGATCTGCCTCTGCTCAGAATCTCCCCTCCTCCATCTCCCGCTGCTCCTCTGAGCGTCTCCCCGTGTGTCCAGGTGCTCAGCAACAACAACCAGCTGTACCTGAAGTCCGTGAGCCAGGCCGACGCGGGCCAGTACGTCTGCAAGGCCATCGTGCCCCGCATCGGAGTGGGAGAGACGGAGGTCACCCTCACCGTCAACGGTCAGTGGCCGCGGAATCACTCTGCTGCAGTGGCACAGGACTGTCAGCAAACCTGATCAAACGCGTGGGAGAGGTCCTCCCGGGCCGGCGCCGGGTTCGGAGCGATAAATGTGGTGCAATTCAGGCCCGTCACCGTTTCTAATCCAGAACCCCTCTGTTAATGGCGCCAGTGTCTCCGGCTCCAGCACCGCATGGATCGGCTGTTTCTGTCAACCTCAGCCTTGAGCAGGACCAAAGCCAATGTTTTGATGCCAAAAGCGCCTCCCGGAGCGAGACCATCGATTACTTAACGAATCGAAGCTGACTCGAAAAGAAAGCAACAATGAAAAGCAGGTTCTAACGCTGCTTAAATCTGAACCCCAAACGTTCGCGAGAGACGTGTGTCTGATTGACTTGATGACGGAGGAGATTCACCCTAAACTTATTTTAACTCCAGCTGCAAAAACGAAGCCTTCGTTAGGAGGAGCAGCTTCATTAGCCCGATAATGTACGAGCGCCGTGCTGCCGTGCTAACAGGAGGATCTGCATCACAGCATTGCGATGTGATCCGCACCTCTGAAGCCTCTTTGTGTCTCCTGTCCCAGGGCCCCCCATCATCTCCAGTGATCCGGTGCAGTACGCTGTCAGAGGAGAGCGAGGGGAGATCAAGTGCTACATCGCCAGCACCCCCCCACCCGATAAGATTGTAAGTCTGCGCTTTGAAGCTGTAATCTGCTGCAGAGGTCACTCCGCCACTTCACGCCGCATCCGCGTGGAGCGGAGCCCCGGCTCCGGCTCGCCGCCGCCGCCGCTTCGAGCCCAGCGATTTTCACTCTGTCTATTTCAGCTCGCGCCACTCGCTCAGCGACCGGCACGAGCGGCCGCGCTCTCCGACTGTGTCACGAGAACAATCTGTTTCATCTCCGTGGTGGATGGCGTGAGTCATCCCAAGCAGCTGCCGGAGTCTTGACTTGGGATGGGGGGGGGGGGGGGGGGGGGGGGGGGGGGGGTTTAGAGCTGCACACATGTTCCAGGCAGATGCTGGAGAGCAGATGATGAAAAGTAGAAGTAATCCCACGGCGCTGCTTCCCGCGTCGCCGCGTTTTTTTAATCGTTCCGCGGTGAATCGGCGGCTGAACGCATAAATCCATAGCAGATACTGTAATTATCTTTTAGCCTTTTAGCAGTTCATCCATCAGTTGCCTTTACGGCTTCGCCGGCGCCGTGGCCGGTGCTGGGCGACGGGCGCGCTTCACCTTGGGCAGGTCGCCAGCCTGTCACTGAGCTGACGTAGAGACACACCATCATTCATACTAAAAGTCAAACCTGTGAGTCATTTAATAGGATCACACAGGAAGGTTGCGAGCCGTCCCCAGCTACTGTTGTTCAAGTTGATACTTGCTGTTGCATTCTTTTCATTTTTTCGTTTTAAAAATAAGCTAAAGACAGAAAAGGAAGATTGTGAGAGAATCCTTTTTCTGTTCTGGTAAATATAAGACGGTTCCTCTCCATCAGCCCTCGAGTGACCGCTGGTAAACAGCTCCTTCGAGTGTGAGACTGCATTTGCTGGGAATCCTTGACTTGTCCAATTTTGAATCACCATCTTTTGTTTAAAGCTTTCTCCTAAATTGCCTTTGCAGCGGTCTGTGAGGGACTATACCTCCAAATGTGCCGTTACTGCAGAAGTGCATATTGCTTTCTTCATTCCTGCCCCCTCCTGAATGTGCCGCGTGCAACGCTTGATCAAACTGCGGTTTAATATAATGTGTCTGCGCCTTATATAAGTCGCAGAGTGACTGGTATTGTATGTGAGGAGAAGCCTTTGGAAAGGAAATATTAGAATGCTCACAATTCAGAGGAAGCTGAAAAATTGAAATAAATCCAGTAACAGAATTTAAGTTTGAAAGCCAGAATGAGTATTTGGAGAGTATGGGGGTGAAGCAGATTGAAATGAGAGCGGCAGAGAGACGGAGGAAGGGTAAAAATCTGTACCTTTCAGCGTCAATTATCCAATTGTGCAGCGCCGACATGACAGAAATCAGAGCTTTTAGGAAGCTTCGGCCTCCTGCTGCACTGGCAGAGAGCTCAGAGCGTATAATGTGATACGACATTATAGTCTCAGCTTAATGCAGAGACACAAGGGGTTATAAAATATGGAGTATGATGCCGTGTGTGTGTGTGTGTGTGTGTGTGTGTGTGTGTGTGTGTGTGTGTGTGTGTGTGTGTGTGTGTGTGTGTGTGCGCGCGCGTGTGTGTGTGTGTGTGTGTGTGTGTGTGTGTGTGTGTGTGTGTGTGTGTGTGTGTGTGTGTGTGTGTGTGCGCGCGCGTGTGTGTGTGTGTGTGTGTGTGTGTGTGTGTGTGTGTGTGTGTGTGTGTGTGTGTGTGTGTGAAGGAGGCAACGTGAATGAAAGACAGACGCTGGTGCTGCAGTATAATTATTGTGAGAAGGCGATAAAGAGAGAAACAGGAGCGTCTGGAAAGAAAAAGACGCATTACGCAAGACTGGCAGGACAAAAGGTTGAGCTGCTGTAAAATGTCCCTCTCACCCGATCACACCCTCGATTTTCATTTAGGCAATTAGGTTAAAAGGTACATTAGCCCAACATGTGGGTTTATGTATATTTGATGCCGTCAGCTCCATATTTAATAACCTCAAGTTTCTACCTCAGCGGAGTTTAAGTGGGAAAACGTGCTTGCAATACGTTTTTGTGGTTTGTGTTCACCTGCTGCAACGTGTGTGTGTGTGTGTGTGTGTGTGTGTGTGTGTGTGTGTGTGTGTGTGTGTGTGTGTGTGTGTGTGTGTGTGTGTGTGTGTGTGTGTGTGTGTGTGTGTGTGTGTTTGCTCTGGTTTATTTGTGGTTTCCTTCCGCAGCCTGAAAAGTTTGAGCGCAGATTTAATTAGACCTTTTACAGAAGCACTGTAAGGAATCAATCAGCTTCCAGGGTGTGAGAACATCATTTGTTTTGCTTAAAATGTACAGTATTTCCTCCCCAGAATAGTTCTTAACCTTTGTTAACAGCAGCCCATCTGTTGGCTGAACCTTTGTTTGCACGCGTGTGTGCGTATGTGTGTGTGTTGCTACACTGTTTAAGATAAGATCGAGTGAAATTAGCATCATCGATCCCTGAGGGGAAAATGGGTGATTACAGCATTAAACAGTGAAGTTTAGATACAAATCAAACAAATTAAACACATTGAAGATGTGTCTTCACCAAAGTAATATAGATCCATCGGCTGCGAGAGCATCCTGTGCAACAGATGTATAGATTTATGGTTATTTAAGTGTAGCTTCCGATGTTATTACACCTGATTAGCTATTTTAGTAGAGTTGAATGGATTGCCTGCTACAAAGTGACGTATGGTGCCTGGTTCCTGTGTTCATAAATAGTAATGGAAGGCCAGATGTGCAGTAATGTGCCTTAAGTCTTCCATTAGAAGAGAACTAAACCTCCAGAACTGTGGGTTTCAGGTTTGGGCGTGGAAGGAGAACGTGTGGGAGAAGGAGAAGGGCACCCTGATGGAGCGCTACACTGTGGAGCAGAGCAAGCCTCCGTCCCAGGGGGGCGCCGTCCTCTCCACGCTCACCATCAACAACGTCATGGAGTCCGACTTCCACTCGCCGTACAACTGCACGGCCTGGAACTCCTTCGGACCCGGCACCATGATCATCACCCTGGAGGAGACAGGTCAGCGAAGGGATCAGGTTGAATGTACCAGCGTCACTGTTGATCCTGAGCACAGACAATTTAAATAAAATAGATCCTCCAGATTCTACAGGGTTGTTAATATCTTATAATTAATTTAAACAGCAAATTAATACAGAAACAACATCAAGGAGGATTTTAAGCATTCAATTAGCTGTTGAGCAATTTAGGTGGGACCATTTGTTGTGGTTGTTTATCTAATGCTCGACACAGTTTTGAGGATACCGCATTTATAAAATCTGTCCTTGAGAGAAATGTGTTTTGTTTAATGGATATTCTTGTTGCAACACCACAGCCGACCTTCAGGATAAAGTAGAATCAAGGCTGGTTCGCCCTGGGGGGATCCAGACGCCTTGATACGTCCACGATTAACCAAGCGCAAAAGAAACGTGAACGATGAGCGGCTAACAAAGAAGGCGATCAACACACACACAGCAGCAGGAAGGGCCACGGTATCTGAACCCGGCTCAAAAGCCTTACAAACGTGGGATGTTAGTGGGTAGCAGGGTTCACTGAGCTGCACTGTGGGCGGCTGTGGATCAGGAAGAGCAGTCACTGTGTGTTGAAGTGCCTTTGGGCGAGAGCTCAAACTCCAGGTTGCCCCCGGTGGGTCGGGTCTGGTGTGGCGGCCTGTGAAGTGCTGGTTTATAAGTGATGCTATTGTTATTAGTGATAGGTCATATGAGCTGCAAGTGTGTTAACACTGCAGCACCTGAGGACAAAATGCTGCAAAATGGAAGAAAAGAAGCACGGTGGTTGTGAACGGATGTGAGCAATGCAGCTTTGAAAATATTAAAGCTGATTGTGTTCGTTAGTCTGGTTATAAACCTGAGAAGCCCTGTTACAGTCAGTGCCTCGCTGTCTGTTTACAATAAAATGGCTCCTTTAATATCCCCGCATAAATAAGAGGCTCTGCTCTCCCGCGCTCTTAAACTGCAGCACCCCTGAGAACGCACTAATCCGTGGCCTCGGCCGGAGGACGGCGGCGGATTCTTCTCTCTGCCCATTGTCGACGCTTCGACGGGCGCTCCATGTGTCACATTACATTGAGGGAATGGTTCCTTTATGCGACGTTGCTGTGCAACTCGCCGTCAGATTTGTACAGGTACAGTGAATGTACCGCGGCATCTCTGCGGCTGTGAGTCAAAGCGGGGCCTCACGGCGTCTTCGTCCGTTGTCCGACCTGCACCCCTGCGTCAACACAACCGACCCACAGACATCCAGGAGGACACGACAGGATCGGACCTTAAGCAGAACAGCTGTGGTGCGGGTTTGGGCCGTCTCTCAACCCTGACCCCCTTTTTTGCTCCTCCTTTTCCCTCCCAGATATCGTCCCAGTCGGAATTATCGCCGGCGGCACGGTGGGCTCCTCCATTCTGCTGCTCATGCTTCTCCTGGCGCTGGGCTTCTTCCTCTACCGCCAACGCAAAGGCAGTGAGTACATGCACTGTGGTGCTTGAGAGCTGGCATTGTTCGCATCAATCAGTCCCTACAGTATCTGCCGTTCCACGAAGGAGCAGAGCTCGCGCCAGGCGTGTAGCCCTTCATTCAAATGAGATTAATGAATATTCAAAGAAAATGGCAACGCGCCCCAAAACACCTACTGCATGTTTACAGGTCGGCTTCCATCTTCTACAGATCATTAAAGCCATTAATAACAGAAGCAAGAGGAGTGAATAATATCGATCCAGTGGTTTTTATGAACAGCAACCAGGACCCTGTGAAAATGTATGGTCTCCATGTTGTTTAATTTTGCAACTCCTCCGCTGTAAATAATAAGGAACTGTGAAAAACAATGAAGGTGACTGGCAGCGGCCCCAGCGGAATTTCCGGGGGATAAGAGTATATTTTCTGCTTCAGAGCTGATAACACCACTACAGAAAAGATAGGGTTTGGAAAGAGAAACTCAAACAAACATGGTAGTGGCTCCAGATAAGCCGTCTCCCGTTTGCAGCTCAAGACTTCACAGATTTAAGTCTTTACTTTTGAGGTTTCTGGCTGCGGGAGCGAGCTGTTAGTGTTGACTGCTCTGTGCTGACGATGCCTGGATTTAATTGAGCATAAAGCATCATTTAGCAAAATATGGAAGATTTAGTGGCTTTTGAATGACGTATATAAATTTCTGCTGCCTTTAGCTCGATTTAATACTAAGTTAATGCCGTTTTGTGGGTTTGACGTCACTCTGTTCTTAGTGAGATTCTCGTCCTGACTTTGTGTTTATTTAAATATGAAACAAACAATAAATCTTTGTTTTGTTGTTGTTCTTCTGTCGCGTCCGCCGCGTCTGTTTCACAATGAAATCCTCTTAGTCAAAATTAAGACTGAGCACACAATTCTAATTCCTATCCAGGAGCTTTAAACTGGGTCAGAAGCAACGAGAGCGCTGCGTCTTTTTGAGGCGAAATAACGTTAAAGGGAAAAAGCAGCAAAATCTGCCTCATCACTTAAACAAGCGCTAGGAAACTAATGTCTCCTCCGACATCTTGTTTCATTTTTGTGAATATCGCTTCCGCATAAAACTAACTGCTGTGTCTTTCTGCTATTTGATGCTGCCAGCGTGACAAATTGCTTAATGCACCATTATCAAACGAGAGAAAATAAACAAGGCAAATAATGGCTCGGACGAAAATACCAATGAACACAATAAGTGGCTGTTGCTTTTAGGACTCTTAAATATGAATATATCACTCGTGCGCTCCGACGCTGACCCATTTCATGACCAGAGGTTGTGTTTCTCTTCCAGGTCGCCGCGGTGTCACCCTGGGTAAACCAGACATCAAGGTAGAGACGGTCAACAAAGAGACCCACAGCCTGGAGGAGGAGGCGACCAACGTCTCCACGGCAACTCGGATGGTCAAGGCCATGTACTCCGTGAGTAGACACCCATCTGAGTCACCGGGGGCCACGGAGAGGAGGCGTATGGGTCAATGACCTTAAACGAACAAATGCACCGGCACAAAGGGCGAAAAGAACATGGGCTGCAAACACACACACATCAGACCGAGACAAAGAGGACACACACAAACACACACACACACATGCTTAACGCCGCCTTCCTTCCAGAGAAGAGTTCCAACCCTCGAGTCCTGGAGAAGACCCCCCGGCGCTGGTCCAGACCTCGGCCCCGAACCTTTATTCCCACAACTAAGCGTTTCTCGTCTTCCGCGCTCATGAAATGCAAATCCTGAAACTCTGTTTTCCTCTCTCCTCCCTCTCTTCCGTCTCCTTTCCTTTCTCACCCTCCCTCTTTCCGTGTGTGTGTTTCGTTGTTCGATGGTTTAGTTTCTGCCCTCTGTTTCCCTCTCTCCCTCCACTCAGCCGTTCAAAGACGACATGGACCTGAAGCAGGACATCCGCAGCGAGAGCGACACCCGCGAGGAGTACGAGCTCAAGGTGAGGCGTCCATCTTTAACTCCCGTCTGCAGCATCTTAACCATTACTTCCTGCATGGAGCATAAACATGTCGGACGCCCTGAACTTTGTGGTCACGTCGCGTATTAAGTGTTGATTACTGTGCCCGTTTCTCCTCAGGTTTGTCATTTCCACTGGTACTAAAAGCTTGGTTTTCGTAACATTATCACCTTTGCATAATTCATGAATTACCCTAAAACTACACGTTGATGATTCTTTATGCATCGCTGGAATCTGCAGAGCCAGAGCATGATTGAACCCATTGTTTTGGTTTCTTTAAACTGTAATGAGGTTTATTTTGTGCTGCATTCACACTAAGATACACTGTTTATCCCGGTTTTTGATCTTCATGGCTCATGTTCATAGACATACTGTGTTTCCCACTCATTAACCAAAGCACAGAGCAGTTATTTATGTGTTTGTGGTATTTACAGTCAGCCTGAACTCTTTTCTTGATCACAGGATCCAACCAACGGCTACTACAATGTCCGAGCCACCACCCACGAAGAGGCACGGCCTCAGTCCCACGCCATCCACTACCAGGGAGAGTTCCGGTCTCCGAACCCAAACCCCGGCCCGGCTAGCTCTACGTCCAGTGGGCCTTCAGCGTCCCCCGGTGGTGCAGTACCCCCCAGCGCCGTCCCAGGCTCCAGGGCTGGATGCTACGACCCCCGGCCTCCTTCTAGGATGTCTCATTCCACCTACGCCCAGTTCAACACCTTCTCCAGAGTGGCCCAGAGCCAGCAAGCTCCTCCCAATCCGGCTCTCCAGTCGCCGGGAGACTATCCCGGAGACTGCGGCCTGCTGGAGAGCACCACGCAGCTCGCCTACGACAACTATGGATACCCGTCCCAGTACCCCAGCTATCGGGGCATGGGCTTTGCTCCGCCCATAGAAGAAGGGCCGGCCTACGAGATGTACGCAACGGGACAGGGGACCGGTCCAGGGCCAGGGCCAGGGCCCAGCCCGGGACAGCAGAGTCCAGAATCGGGTTTAGGGAAGTACGGGAGCTCAACCCGCTTCTCGTACTCGTCTCCGCCCTCAGACTACTCCCACAGACACACGCAGCGGATGCAGACTCACGTGTGAGAAACGCGTTCGTTGAAGCCTTCAACAAGAAAAATCCCCATTTTGTACACACAAACATCCGTTTCCATAGCGAACACGTGCATGGAATTTGGTTCATTTTCTGAACCGCCAAAAAAAAACAACACAAAAACTGAGAATGCACAGCAGTTAGCGGCGCACCATATATGATATAGTTCTAGCAGCAATACATGCATACACACACGTGCACAGACCTTCTGTCGCACTAACGCGACAGCGAGAGCAACAATCAGGGCGGACACGCCGGGAAGCAGAGCACTGAGAACTTCCCGCGCTCCACCTCCTGCTCGCTACGACCATCAGACGCTCCTCCACCTCCTCTTTGTAAATAAGTGCTTAAATCAGCTTCGGGGTTCGTCCCTTTGATGCGGCGACACACGTTTTGCATTCTCTGACCCGCATACGCAGATTCTTTGAGGACCTATTTGTTTCTATGTATTGCATCAACGGCAGCTTGGACTATAAATACACCACCTGGCAGGTGTCCCCCCTCGGCACACCTGCTCGGTGGCCACGTCTCGCCAGATCCGCTGTGATGGAAGTGGGACAGCGCTTCTCAAGGTGTAGTGAGTGACCAGAGTGCCAATGCTTTCGTGCCAACACACAGACTGACTCTCTCCCGCAGCGCGTCCGCCTCGGACTGGATGACGGGGTTCCTCTGTTCGTGCCACGTGTGCGGGGAAAGGAGCGGTAGCGCGCGTCCCGATGTGCTCCTTCGCCTCCTCGCCGCTCATTTTCTAATCGTCGCGTTTCCATACGGAACATTTCACCCGAGGTCGGTGCTATGGGAAATGAGGTGCGGTGGGGGCGCTTGTTCATTTCACACATTTTTGCAATTTGTACAAAAGAAATTACCTCCCTTACCCATAAGTGTCAAACAGTATTTGTTTCTTTTTCTTGCACAGTAGAGTCATTTTTCCCTTATTTATACCGAATATGTAACAAACTGTCATTCATAAACATTTTATAATATTTTTCTAAGATGTTGTGGACCAAAGGTTCAGAGTTTTCGGTGACACGCTTTTTAACGCGTGATCATTTTGGATTTCTCTAAAGAGAGATGGACGGTGTTTTTAAAGTGGATGTTGAGGACTTAAATCAGACGTTCTGAAGAGCTTGATACCAAAAGCGTGAACATCCAGCTGGGGGGGTGTATGGGGGGGGGGGGCTCTCTGGTGGCTGGTTCTGTTTGGTGTCAAGCTCTTCCCTTTGATTCCCAGTCTTTTTGACTGGGTTTGCCTTTTAGCGTAACGTTTCAGACAGTGGCTGGAGAACAAGCAGCTGTGAAGGTTCGGGTGCAGCCAAACATATCAGAACGAGGCTGCTCGGCTCCTTTTCCTCACCACAGCAGGAGTTTTTCTTTGAGTCCAGCTTTAACAGAGAATTTGCATCACGATCATCTGATATACAGTATTTCCTCCAAGAGCTGCAGTAGACGATTGATCCGTTATTTTAAACGACTGTTTTGTTTCTCTACTAACGAGGAAAATTGACTAAGGAGCTGGTTAAACATAGCTTCTCACTTAATTCTGACTGTCGTCTGAGCAGTGCAGATTATTATTATTACTGTTTAATGGTAGAAGCGGATCAGCAGCACTCAATTCTTGTCTGGCATAAACATATTTGAGTGGCATCGAGTGTTTTAAATGAGTTCTTCAACACCAACACAACATTCTCCAACACGAATATGATTATTTTGTTTTTACATTGCTTTTCAGACATTTGTAAGACTTTCAGGGAGAGCTGAAAGTTTTTGAATGGTTGCTTGTTTTCTGTAGAGGCTTATCTTCGTGTTCTTTGGGGAAACAAACAGACTTCCACTTGGCTTGGTAACAAGCAAAGAGTGAAAGAAACTAAGTTTCCCTCCACAAGAAGTAATTACTTTGCATCCAGTTTGATACGAATTCAGAATCTGCTTAAACGGCCGTGAATTCCGACGCTCCGGGGACAGAAACTGTCCCTGGAGCTTTGGTAGCGACTAAAACCAACATCATAGAGTAGCTCAGCTTCTGTGGAGACAATTCACTTAAAATCTAAGTTTGCATTATTGCAGCTTCGGTTTTATAGAGACATAACGAAAGACTCTATGCAACAAAGCCCCACATGCTTTAATGCCTGCCACATGTTTGAACAGTCAAAGTTACAGCAGTCAGTCAGGGCACCGGAGGCTAAAGAGTGATGCCAGGAAACTCTGCACCTTCCAGAGTAATCATTGAGTCTTTACGCTTATCAGCCGCCCTATCAACCCCTCACAGGCGCAGTATATTATGCTAATTTTGTGCTAAGAGGCAGTAAAGATTTATTTATTACCCCTGCTTTGAATAAACTCTGAGAAAAGGGAAACCACCACCACATCACCTCTGATTAGAATATCAGATGGAACCTTGTAGCTCCAAGGTCACTGTATAAACCGCAGGAGCCGTAATGGAGGGAAGAATGGCAGCAGGAGCAGCCTTTTAAATTTATACGGTTATCACAGCCTTGCTACTGCATACTATTACCTCTTTACAACCTTTTTTACAGAGTTGTAGCGCTGCAGTGTTTTGCATCTGACTTGCAATGTCATGGTGACCTTGTGTGAAGTGAGTGTTCTTGACACCGGGGAGGCACTGACGCCAGCAAGCGCAGTCAGGGCCATCAGGTACTTGGTCTTTGCCTCCTGGATATTTGCAGCCTGTCGACAATGGGGGTGAAACTAAAGCTGTAAGAGACGCCACCGATGCCAAAAATGGAAAACGGTGGAGAAGTGTTTACTCCGTTAGGTTGTTATTTACAGTAGTGATGCTTCCCCGCTTCATCTGTGTGAGCCGCTCAGTACTTCTCTGCCCTGCCTCATATTAATATCCATCTACCAGCTTCCATATTCAGAGGATGAAAACCTCTTTTAATGTAAAAAAAATACCAGAAACCTTTCTCCCATTGCCTTCTTCCAGCGTCTCATTAAGACGACACCGTGGAGTGCAGCGGTCCACCTTCTGTCTGCATCGGGGACTTCATGACTCATCCATAGTCAGTGTTCATTTACTTTCATCAAATTACTGAACTGTATGAAAACTGTTTCTCCTCTTATGAAAATCAGTATTTTAAATTCATTTTCTTGGTATTACTTTGTGGTGTTTGCCAGTGAAAGAAGCGACCGTGGTCAAACGTGTGTTTTTGAACTTTTCTACGCAGTATTTAATTT
The DNA here is from genome assembly GCF_900634795.4 of Betta splendens. Lineage (NCBI taxonomy): Eukaryota > Metazoa > Chordata > Actinopteri > Anabantiformes > Osphronemidae > Betta > Betta splendens. The sequence goes on along the minus strand of NC_040897.2, from coordinate 11,762,987 downwards.
CCGTTGGAGAAGGTGGGTTCTGATTAATCAAAAAAAAAAAAAAAATACAACAAACGGGGGAGATGTGCATGTCTGTGGCCAAATGACTGCTCAGCCAGGCCACAAATAGCCAAACTCCCTCTCAACTAGGCCAACCCAGACTAGAAGCAGGCCAGACCCGCAGCACGCCGCTCTGGTCCATGCTGCGCCGCGCCGTGCCATCCCCGGCCAAGAGCGACTCGAGTGGCTCCGTGTCCGTATTTACCGCGTGGAGTCTTTGTTGAGTGCCAGAAGACTGTGCAAAAAATGAACTGAGCAGACAAACTAATGCAGCAGCCATTTGTGTTATTGTGTTCATGTATGCTCAAGGGTGTCGGTGCTACAGTGTGTGTGTGTGTGTGTGTGTGTGTGTACGTGCACGTCCATCTGTGGTCGTGTGTGCTGGCAGTGCGACCCCAGTGCGCGGTTTCTCCATTATAATACCTGGACTGGAGAAATGAGGGTTTGACTGATTGTTCAGAGCGGATGTGAGATTTCCAGCTTCCACAGTGGTGATGCGTCCGGCTGGAATGAAGGAGGTTCCTCCTGACCGCAGATGCACGCAGTAGAAAGGGCCAATTAGACTTTGTTTGTAGATCGAAATGAGTTAAGTAACAATTCTTTTATGAACGATGCATCAGTCCATGCAGCTGTTAGGTTGAATAAAAGATGATTGAGATAAACTCTGCAGCCTTTGAACTTGACGGCTAATTAAAGCAAAATAAAGTAAATTGCACTTAAGGCTTCCAGCGAAGTAAAACAAAGAGGGTGCAGATTCGAAGGATGTAGTGACCTGCAAACATTTCATCTCCCCACCTTCTTGATACTTAACTAACTGACGTTGCTCTGAGCTTGCGTCAGTCCAACCCTCTGGGAAGGAGGACGACTGGGAGGGAGGAGTGGAGAAGGCGTTTGCTGGGTGGCCTTGGGACGGGAGGACGTCGGTCCGGCATCCAGCTGTGAAACAGCTGCACGGCCGAACAGGCTTAACTGACAATGATCTGTCCAGTGAGAGGAGAAACATGTGGCGGCAGAGAGGAGGGTGTGTGTGTGTGTGTGTGTGTGTGTGTGTGTGTGTGTGTGTGTGTGTGTGTGTGTGTGTGTGTGTGTGTGTGTGTGTGTTCAGATATGCATATATTATCTACCTTTTATTTTTATCCCTATATATTGTTGACATATGTGAATTATGTTCATTGATACTTGTTTATTCCTTCTACTCATAAAAAAATGTACAAAACATCCATCATGAGATGTTGCGGATATTTCTTTCATTTTCACGTTTCTCTCTTATGTTTGTTTTTGTTTTCAAATTGTATGTAATTATTTTTCCACAGTACGACAAAATAAAATACGACACAGCTTTCATAAGTAAAAGGCCTCTTCTGTTTAACGCTGTCCAGACACGAGGGCTCGTGCAGTGTTTACCTGAATATTAGCGAGCGCTGAGCTAAAACCCACAGCTGCAGCGTCTCAGCTTCGGGCCTCATTTAGAATCCACTCTTAGTCAAACTCTGTTGCTCCTTCCTCTGTTACTGTCCATTTTCTCTTCTTGCTGATTCCTTTCATCAGTCTTCGCTTCTTTCTTCTTTCTTTCGCTGGGCTCTGTCTGTTCAGTTGTGTCTCGTGACGATGACGAAGAGGCGCTTCCTCGTCTTCATTCTGCTCCGCTCTCCAGGTCTCCTTGTGTCTCTCCTCTTGTGACCAGTCTCTTTCTCTTTCTCATTCATTTCTCCCATCTTCAGTTTCTTATTTTCACCTACTCTCCTCATCGATCTTACTTTCTTCGACTCTCATCTCTTTGACTCGCTCCCATTTCTCTTGCAGTGTCTTTTCTTGGTCCTCTTTTAAGCCGGACTTGCTCTTTTCACCTCTGCTCGGCTCCATATATTGTTTTACATCTCCTTCTTCCTATTTTATGACATTTATCAGCTTCTACTTCTCCTAAATGTCTAATCGCATGCCTCCTCTCATCACACAACCTGTGCACTTTCCTATTTCTTTCCTGCTTTTCTCTCCATCTTCCTCATTTCAGACTCTTTGCCTCCTCTTCTTGTTTTAACTTTGTCCTCTTGTTTTAACTGTTTTCCTCTTTATTCAGTCAGTTCTTGGCATTTCCCTTTTTGTTATTCTCACTCCATCGTATTTCTCCTCCTCTCAACCTTCTTTTCTGTGTTACATTTTATTCGTCCCCCCTCTTCCCCTTGTCTCCGTCTGTCTCCTTCTTTGGTTGTATTGCCTGCCTCTCTGCAACTCTTTTCTCCCACATCCTCCCTCTTTGTTTCCATTTGTCTCCTCTGAATGGCAGAAAAGAACACGAGTATGGCGAGAAAAAGCAAGAAAAGACTAACATATGAGAGGAAAGGGACAAGGACAGAAAACCGACAGAATGCTTTCGAGCAGATTCCTTTGTCATATTTACTCGGTGTGTAAAAGTGATTAACGTCTCCTCTCTCTCCCTGCTCCCATTGAGAAATAATGTCTGGAATAACCTTCAGCACAGCACACCCGACTCCGGCGTGGACCCCCACCCCCATCATTCACCAGCACCACTTCTATTTTATCCTCTTGTTCACATTTGAGGCAGTCGTTGTATGGATTATGGCCCCTCTCATGCTTGGCACTGCACTCGGAGCCCGAGATATATTATCATATTAGGGGAGAATGATGTAATGCATTTCAAGACATTTGTCCTCTGCACACCCTCTGTCCATCCGCAGATGATGTCACTGGCTTTTGTAGGCACAGAAGTTATCAAGTGGTTTGTGGGAGGTTTGTTTGGAACTGTCGCCATCTAGTGGTGAGGGGGCAGAGTTGAACGGGAGGAAGGGGAGTAAATTAGGATGTGGGCAATTATTTATTACTGAACCAGAGGATAATGTGACTCATAATAGATGTCCTTGGTGTAACTGTACAGACGTGGTCTGTTGGGTCAGGGACAGGAGACACGAGACAGACACTTTGGATGTGACATGACTGCAAATTAGGGTTTTATCAAAATTAGTTTTTGGAGCTTGATGCCAGCACCAGAATAGCCCAATGTTAATCCAAACAAAACTAATGTATTCAGTATAATTTGTTATACAATAATAGTTCAATTTTATCTAAATGCGACTATTATTTGTTTTTGTGCTGAAGAAAGTCCCAACTATAGTCTGTTACCACCAAAAATAAATAATAAATAGAATAAAACCCCATTTGTGGACCTAACATAGAAAACATAGAAAAGTAGGCAGCCTCGTTTTCTTTTTAGATCAAGGTTTAATTATCAAAAGAAATAGTGTGAGAATAGAACAACCAGCATATAGATATTAAACCTATGAGGCAAAGTCAAATAAGGCGCATAAAAGAAACATATAAATAAAATGTATACTCCAACACAGCCATAATGACATGAATAAAGGAATAGTTTGAAAAGTGACATAAGGTTAAGGTTGGCTTCTCTGAATGGCAGCATTGCCACAGGCCTCTAATGCAGCTCATTGTCCACATATTTTTCGAACAGAAAAGCAAGGCCAGGTAAAAAACAACCAAGTAGCTCCATGAAAACTACATTGTTCCAAATAATGCAACTAAGCAGTGCTGATGTTCATGAAGCCACAGTGCCTCCGTGTTGCACAATAGAAAGTCCTGTGACCATGAAGTGTCTACACAGTCCTCAGGGCACTCAGATCAAGTGAGTGCGTTCACACTATTGCTCTGTGAGACATTTGTGCCCACTGCTCAGGAGGCACTAAATCATCACACTTCTCTCAGTGCTCTGAATTATTAACTCGCGCCATGGTGGAATGTGCGCAATGAATGCAAAGAGCAGCCAGATAAAACTCAGGCAATTTCATTTTCAAATGACCTTGTTAATTTTTAATGCACTTTTTCAGCTTTAATTTGCATAATGCACTGAATACCGAATACACAAATGTTTTATTTTTCTGTTTTTATAAGATAGAATAGAATAAAATAGAATAGAATTCCTTTATTAGTCTCACAATGGAGAAATTGAACATATGTGGGCAATGACACATCTTCCCTTTATTTGTAGAGTAGCTGTCATGTTGTGTTTACTGGGATCTAGCAGACCATCAGCAGAGAACAACCTGCTTGGTTGTACTTGCAGCGTACTGATTTTAATTCTTCATTGAGGAACTCTGTGTTTTTATTAGAGAGCTGCCTCCAGGGGGCGCTATATTTAAAGGGCAAAACAACTCTGAGATGCCTCAACAAGTCCAATTAACGCTGACCTTTCCACAGAGCTGAGAAAGCCTCCAGCTAATGCAGAAAGCTTCATTAATCACACTGATGCTCCAAATTTAACATTTGTTGCTATTATGGATGTCTGACTTTGAGGATGAGGAGAATTTGTGAAAACTGAATTTAAAATATAAAACCTGCTGCGAGTTTATTATGACTCTGCTTTTAAAGCATCTTCTTTCACAAAAGGTTCAACCGATGTGGTTAGAAACTGATCAGCACATCTGCACTGGTTCTGATCCAGGCTTTGGTGGCAGGACTCTGTATCAGACCACTGCTTTCTAAAGTTGAGTAAGACGCCATGTTTGCGTCCTCAAAGCACCTTGTCAAAGTCATGTAGCATCTGTGAATAAAATGCCACAGCTGATGGACTGGTACAAAAGCTCAGAGTCTGGCAAGAGAGATGCACCAGACGACACCTGGCTGACAGTCGTACCTGGCGTGAAGCAAAGGCGGATTTGTTCTCTATGGCTTTATGGTCTGTGGATTGTGGAACCAGGAAGATTCTGTGTGAATGTGATCAAAATGCAAAATGATGCATCATTCTCTCTGTTGTTGTTTGTTTTCTGCTCCCTCACTGCTCAGTGTAAATCACATCAAGTGATTTCTGCTAGTTCTCTCAATTTCACACAGTAAACACGGTGACTCAGTGTGACAGCAGCTGTGAAGGCACAAGTGATGGGAAACATAATATAAAGCACAGATTATGCTGTTTGAGAGAACTTGTAGTTATGAACATTATATGAAAATATATTAAAATAACTCTATAGTATCAGAGCTGAAGGTCAATATGTGAATTATTAAGAAGTACTTTATCATCACAACTTAACGGGAAAGATGAAAAAGCCATGTGTACCTGTGTAATTATAAGGAACCACACACTAACGGAGAGGCCTCGGTACGTGACCACCGCGCAGCAGAAGACGCAATATTCTACCTAATGTTACACACGAGAAGAAACGCAGACGTACGGAACGTTACTAAGGTCCAACCGGAAATACATCGTTCCCTGCCGGACCCTCGGAGTGTAACATCGAGCGGTGAGTGTAGTGGGTAAGTCCAAATAAAGTCACCACTAACGGAGCGACGATGTCTTCGGTTCAGCATCTGAAAGAGTTCATCTCCCAGCGACTGACCGCTGCTGCTGTGGAAATATTCGGAGCCTTTGAACAAACCATCGTCGAGTACGAAGAAGAGCTCGACCGTCAGCGCAGACTGTTGGACGCTGTGTTGAAACCTGAAATCAAACTCCACAGGATAGGTAAGCAGACTAATGTTCATACAACAAGCGAAGGAGACTCACACGAGCCTGAAGCCAATCGTGGACAGTTGTAGGAACGAAATATGTCTTTATTCAGACACAGTGATGATGCAGATGGTCAGTGTATTGACAATATCAGTTTCAGACCTGTAAGATGTTTGATTAAGAGACTGTAGTAAATACTACTTCAGTAATTCATCAGTAATTAAAGAAAAGTATATGTATATTCGAATTAATAACCAGTTTCCTGTATTTCCATTCAGCGATTCCAGATGAGTGTGAGGAAGAGGAGGTTCCCACTCACCTGCAGATCTCTCATCACGTTAAAAAAAATAGTCAGGATGAAGATGATCCAAATCTTCCTCTAATAAAAGAGGAACACGAGGAACCACACAGCAGTGAGGAAGGAGAGACGCTTGTTCTGAAGCAGGAGTCAGATAATGTGATGAGTTCAGCATACGAGGACAATGCAGCAGAAGCAAATGGTGACAGTCAGCTCCTCTCTCACAGCTCTCTTGTCACCCTCCACGTAGACAACTCTGCTATAGTAGAGAGTCCCACAAATAAAAAGACTTTTATATGTACCACTTGTAATAGAAGCTTTAAGGGTAAAGGTGCATTACAGACCCATATGAAAACCCACACGGAGCAACCTCCGATATGTAACACATGTGGAAAGAGATTTCGTTATTTATCAAAGTTAAAAGTACATGAGAGTATCCACACAGGTGAGAAGCCATTCCTCTGCAAAACCTGTGGGAAACGATTTAGACTGAAAAACTGTCTGGAAGATCATGTTAGGATTCACACAGGTGAAAAGCCATTCCCATGTAAAACCTGTGGGAAATGGTTTAGACTGAAAAGGTGTCTAGAAGATCATCTAAGGATTCACACAGGTGAAAAACCATTTCCCTGTAAAACCTGTGGGAAATGGTTTAGACTGAAAAACAGTCTGGAAGATCATCTAAGGATTCACACAGGTGAAAAACCATTTCCCTGTAAAATCTGTGGGAAACGGTTTAGAACAAAGTCACATGTAAGAAGTCATCTGAGGATTCACACAGGTGAGAAGCCACATGCATGCAAAAGATGTGGGAAACACTACAGTACTGGCAGCATCTTGAGAGTCCACATTAGAAGAGTTCACACAGGCAACACACTGTACCGCTGTCACATCTGTGACAACGGCTTCAGTGAATCTAGGACTCTGAAGCAACACATGATGGTGCACACAGGTGAAAGCCCTGTTCTTGTGCAGCATGAGGATAAAGCTTTACAGGTGGTAAAACCTTGTTGAACCACATGAGGTCTCACACAGTTCTGTGTGGGACTGTGCAAAAGGTCACAAACGGGATGGCGTTGTGTTTGGGCAGATTGTCTTTTCCTAATTGCCTAATAATAAAATGATTTGTCATGAGGTCCATGTGTATTTAATTTTGTAATATTTAACTTCTTTTCTTAACTTTCCATTCAGGCAAACTGCCAATAACGTGCACTATATTCATCACAAAAGTTGAAGCAAAGTCTGAGCCATGAATTGTAACTCTATAGTAGCAGGTTACTGTGTTTTCATTTCCCACCAAAATTGATTGAACCTACAAAACCTAATGAAAACAGCACTTGGCATCATTTCTAAAGCATCTTCTCCTCATGGATGTTTTACATTACTTCTTATCAAGTATATGTCTGACACAAATGTCAACGGTCTATTGTACTTTTCTAAACTAGAAAACAAAACAAGCTGCTGTGATGATTGAGAGCAGTACAGTTCACAGCATATGACCTGAGTAGCTCTATAAGCTGGAGAACACAGACCTGCACACTCAATGTTTCCTGTGATCACCATGACCCATTTTCTAGTGGTCAGTATCTGATCAATCACCTTCAATGTGAAAGTAGGTAGAACAGGAAGAACAAATGACATTCAGTTTATACTGAGAAAAAACACAGACTGACCTACTGGTATGGTAATGATGATGATAAGCTGCTTCGTCGTCAATAAGCTGCTACACAAGTTAACAGCTTGTGATATTAGTTAATATTAGTTATGTAACTTTTAGTTTTACCTAAGAAGTTTAACGTGAAGTTCTAAATTTGTAAAAAACTAAAAGAACAGCGGGGTCCTCTTCTACTGAATATATAGTAGCTGATGAGAGTTTCCTGTGAGGAAGTCCACAGACCGACAGTCTAAAGACAAAAGCAACATCTACGTTGGTGAATAACAGAATAACATGGATCATTTCTTTCAATGTGTTATTCTCCTGTTCTTGTGTCCTATTCAAAGTAAGTCTTTGGCTGCTATTTAAATGGTTTCCTTTTTTAAAATCTGGCGTGTTTATTTTAGCTGTATTATCACTTTGCTCTGTTGTGTTTAACCATCAGACCGTGCCAGTGCCGTCAGTACAAAAGAGAGCAAACGATACTTGCTGATGTTTTATTCAGTTGTACTTTACTGTATTACCTTTGATATCCTGCATGTTGACTGCGTTTAGTCATCATTTTAATGCATTGCAGAGTAAGTGAATTATCTTCTTGATCACTGTACGGACTCTTAGTAGACTGTAGTACACCACTACATGCAACCTACAGCCAATAACTATTATTCTAGAATAATTATACAAATAATAATTGTATTGTGTCTTTACTGTGTTTGCAGCATCCAGAGCTGTCACGTCTGTGTTTGTACAGAAAGGTACTGATGTACAGCTGGATGTTAAGGAAGATGATGTACCAGAGGATTTTTCATTTCTTGTATGGAGAGTAAATGGAACAAATAATTTAGTTTTTTTCCCACGTGCTGGAAAATCAATACTTTACAATGAAAGAGTTGAATTCTTAGCAACAGATTACACTGTGAAGTTGAAGAATGTGCAAGAGACAGACAGTGGAAATTATACTGCAGTAGTTAGAGTGGCTCAAAACAAAGTAGTAGCTGAATACAAAGTCACAGTTCAAGGTAGGTTTGTTAAAATCTGTGAACATAGAGATCATTTACTTTCATATTTCTACAGTATTTTTCTATCCTTATCTCTCTCAGCTCCAGCGTCTCCAGTTAATCTAACTGTGGACTCAGTGTCTAACAGCTCAGCGTCCTGTAACCTCACTGTGACCTGCAGGACACAGGACTCTCACATCAGCTCAACTTTTATATGTGTCAATCAAATCTGCAGTGAAGATGGAGACAGAGCACAAGCTACAACCTCTGGTGCTGTTCTTCACATCTACCTTCAGAATGACTCCATCAAGTGTAACCATAGCAACCAGGTCAGCTGGACCACAAGCCAAGGAGCAAAGATACAGGAGTTCTGTCCCCAACGTAAGTTTGAAGACAAATGTCTTAATACCACACAGTTCAGATGTCACAGTCTGGGTTTTCATCTCACGTTTCCTGTTTTACTTTGTAGTCACTTCTGGGTTCTGTTCAGTCATGCCTTTTTCCTGCTTCACGTTTTAGACACAATATCACACACAGCTGTTTTCAATCTGGTCTTTAGTTCAGTATATAGCCACCAGCACTCTCCGTTGTTCCCTGCCAGATCGTGAGTTTTTGTAAGTTTTGTAAGTGTCTGATCATCGTTTCTGCCTGGTTATTCTCGTTGCCTTTGGATCATCCCTGTCGGGACCGCAGCCTGAGTTTGTTCTGTATTTTGACCTATTGCCTCTTTGACTTTCCGCCTGCCTGTCGTTGATGCACCTTCGCTGATCTGCTTCCCTGGTTCTGACCTCTGACTGTACCTGACCTGTGAATACATTAGACTGCCTCTATCTAAGCCTGTGAGTCTCCCGAAGCTGTGCTTGTGGGTCAGCCGTGACATCAGACGGTAGCTTGGTCTGCAATGTTTTCAAATGCATTAGTTTATCTGAGTAAACTACAAACGCTATCTTCAGTCCCTTCAGGTTTTTCCCATCAGGGGTCACCACTTCGAATGATTCGCATGGTTGTTATTGGCAAAAACTCCAAACTTTTTAAATATACAGTAGTAACACCAGTAACCAGTTCATGTCTTATACACCTGCTGTGTGTCACTTTGTGTTTTCTTTGTCAGTTTAGTAATGAAACATATTTTGTGTTCCAGCTTCAGGGACTCTCTCTGCTGGTTTCCCTCTCTGTCTGGTGAAGACGGTCGTGTTCTCTGTTGGCCTGATCATCATGACGTCTGCCGTCATCACTGTCAATCTCATGGAGAGGACCATGAAGAGAAAACTCACCCAGGAGTCTTTTACTAGTGTCAGCACACACACACACGCGCACAAATAAGAGGGATCAGAATGATCGACCAGCAAATAACCAGTCAAGTATTGGGTTTCCAGAACATCCAGGAAGGATGTGATTAGTGGTAAATGAAATGTCATCAATGTGAAGGTATTTCCTATTGTCAAAGAACTTTGATACATATACATAATACAGAGATACGGTAATAGGGGAGGCACAGAGTTAGACATTACATCACTTCCCTTCTTCACAAACACAGACATCACAGCTTTGACTAAGAACACCTTTAATTGTCCTGCAGTGAGGAAATTGTATCTCACAACAGCACAATTATTGCATGTTGTATAATTATTGCACAGAATTTGTTTGCTTTTTCATAAATAAAAATTTAATGTAAAATAAAACTAGTTTTTAGTTTTTTAGTTTCAGACAATTATTTTCATATTGATATGGTAAGAACAGGTGAATATCACATTAAAAGAAATGATCCATGTTCCAGTATATACTTATGTAGATGCTGTCTACGTCTGTGGACTGTGTGTGTAACTGACCTCCGGACAGGAAATGCACCCACGCTACAGTACGTCGGCAATTTTTTCTTGTGAAGATGTGTGATAAAGTATCCTACAGAAACTGAAATTTGACATTCAATAAATCCTGTTTGTCAAATGAGTACATCAGCGTTCCTTTACAGTTTCTCTCAGTACTTTACTACTACTACTACAACAGCAAATATCATCTCATTTTACTGTATAGTTTTTTGAAATACTCTGTTACTAAAGTATTTTACCAGGTTTAGGGAAATAGAAGGGTATAGAGAATATTTCAAAATAACGTTTGCCAATTCACTCATCCTTTTGGCAAATGCTCCACCTGATGCTGTGTTAAAAACAATGGGAAGGATTTGGCTGATACGATCACTGGGTTGTCCAATGTTTGGATGAAGAGTCTCTATGTGCACCAGACTTTGAGACATGCCTCATTTCATCTCTCCAACTAGCGCTAACTGTTGACATTTGTCTTATGACATTGGTAATGACTCATTTACATTATTGGTTTAGAGGAGTAACTAAGTTTCACTAGACAAGCTTCAACACTGTAGGAAGACCAACATAGCTATAGGGTGTGGGCGATCTTAGCCACATGGTTAATATACACTGATGTTTGAATTTGCACGTGCATGAGCTGAATTGCAGATGCTGAACGCCGTGGGAGCACAGACCATCGTAATTGACTGTGGTTGGGGAGGAGTCTGTGAAGAGTCTGTTGTGATAAAGTGGACACTTATGTAAACTCTAAAAGAGTCGTTGTCTAAAGAATGTCTGGGATAGACTCCAGAAAACAGACATTCACCTTTGAGTAAACACTTATTGTTGGCCACTGCTATCAGGCCAGAAGTTAGAATGAAACCAGAGGTCTAGCTGACGTAGGTTCAGGGTCTATAAGCCTGTGCCTTAGTCTTAGAGGTGCAGAGCCCCACGGACCGATGGACGACTTGCTGTCTGGGACGATGTGGTTCTCACTCCTGCAGGATGAGACCAGGCACCCTCTCGCCACTTTACTCTTGTCCTCTCTCCCTTGCTGATAATATTACGTCACCACTTGTAATAAATTTGAAATGTATCTTTCTAAAACGTAGTGGTGGTTTTAGTTTTTCTATTACACTCTGGCATCTGTAATTTTACATGAACATTACATTGAAATATTAAAAAACTGTACAGTATCGGAGCTGAAGGTCAATATATGAATTATTAAGAAGTACATTATCATATCGAAAAAGCCACGAGTACCTGTGTAATTATAAGGAACCAGAAAAGGGTGAAAGCTGCAAACAAGCCAGTTCAGTGTTTTATTAATAAACCATTTCTATCAGAGCCGCTGCATTATACTTCTATGCGGTTTTGGCTTCTACCACGCACCTCGGTAACTCACTAACGGAGAGGCCTCGATACGTGACCACCACGCAGCAGAGGGCGCAATATTCTACCTAATGTTATACACGAGAAGAAACGCAGACGTACGGAAAGTTACTAAGGTCCAACCGGAAGTACATCGTTCCCTGCCGGACCTTCGTAGTGTAACACCGAGCGGTGAGTGTAGCGGGTAAGTCCAAATAAAGTCACCACTAACGGAGCGACGATGTCTTCGGTTCAGCATCTGAAAGAGTTCATCTCCCAGCGACTGACCGCTGCTGCTGTGGAAATATTCGGAGCCTTTGAACAAACCATCGTCGAGTACGAAGAAGAGCTCGACCGTCAGCGCAGACTGTTGGACGCTGTGTTGAGACCTGAGATCAAACTCCACAGGATAGGTAAGCAGACTAATGTTCATACAACAAGCGAAGGAGACTCAGACGAGCCTGAAGCCAATCGTGGACAGTTGTAGGAACGAAATATGTCTTTATTCAGACACAGTGATGATACAGCTGTTCAGTTTATTGACAATATCAGTGTCAGACCTGTAAGATGTTTGATCAGTCGCTATAACGCAGTCGTCCAGTTAAACAACACATTCACTTAACAGTTCACACACAGGTCTAAACAGCTTCTTCAGTGTCATAATGATGTTTGCAAACTGTGTCAAAACACGGGAAATACGCAGTAAAAACTCATTTTGCCTTCAAACAATACAAGTTGCAACCAAGTACATGAACACGACCAATCGGTCATAACACAGTGGACAGCAAAATACAAACCACTGATCTCAGTGTGAACCAGTGCTTCATTGATTCATTGGAGCCTATTGCTCTTTTTAGTTTATGTCAAATTCACCTTTTGTTCAAAGAATTAGATCCAGATAAAGAAATAGAAAAAAAAGAAATGCTTTGATTTATTGAATCCTTGACATTCATTTTTCAAACAGAAAACTGAAATATATTCAATATTACAGAAAATACATGTAAACTAAAATACAGTCAAACCTATTCAAGGGTGAGACACAGCCACTGTTGATACTTAGTCTCTGCTTTAGACCTCCTCCATCCATGCCCATAATGAACAACACAGACCATTTTTAAGGCCTAAAACCTGATAGCAAATTGAAGACTTTTGTGGAGGAATGTCAAACAGGTGCTATGGTGAGTTCATACTGGTCTTACTGGTTTTTAATAGTTAGGAACAGATGGTTTTCCTTGGGTCACAAAGCTAAAACAATGGACTTTAGATAGTTTGAATGACGTCAGTATTAACTGGCAGGAGGAGGGAGGAGAAAATGTGTCCAGCCAATAAGAACAGGTTTACACATTTGCTACATGTGTCTGATGCACAGTTGTAATAGTGATGATGAAGACTTGAGTGGAAACTAGTTATGCAAAACAGGTCAAAGCGACCAATAAAAACTAAACAAAGGTATGACATATACTAGTTGATAAGGCAAGCATTAGTATTTAAAGAAATGTAACTGGGCCAATGTTTCAAAAACTGTCATCTCGAGGCATGTTACATGATTAGTTTTATGTATATTCAAATTAATAACAGGTTTCCTGTATTTTATTGTCCATTCAGAGATTCCAGAGATTCCAGATGTGTGTGAGGAAGAGGAGGAGGTTCCCACTCACCTGCAGATCTGTCATCACGTGAAGAAAATTAGTCAGGATAAAGATGATCCAAATCTTCCACAAATAAAAGAGGAACATGAGGAACCATCCACCAGTGAGGAAGGAGAGACGCTTGTTCTGAAGCAGGAGACCGATAATGTGATGAGTTCAGCATACGAGGACAATGCAGCGGAAGCAAATGCTGACAATCAACTCCTCTCTCACAACTCTGTTGTCACTCTCCATGTAGACAACTCTATGACAAAGACTCACACAGATGAAATTACTTTTAAATGTACCGTATGTAGTAGAACTTTTAAGGCTAAATGTGCATTACAAATGCATGTAAAAACCCACACGAAGCAACATCTGATATGTAACACATGTGGAAAGACATTTCTTTGTTTATCAGCATTAAAAGTGCACGAGAGGATCCACACAGGTGAGAAGCCATTTCTCTGCAAAATTTGCGGAAAACTATATAGACAAACATCTTCTCTAAGAGTGCATCTGAGAATCCACACGGGTGAAAAGCCATTCCCCTGTAAAATCTGCGGTAAACCGTTTAGACGAAAATCGAATCTAAAAGATCATCTAAGAACTCACACAGGTGAGACGCCATTCCCATGTAAAACCTGTGGGAAACAATATAAACAACAATCAAGTCTTAGAGTTCATCTGAGAATTCACACGGGTGAAAAGCCATTTCCCTGTAAAATCTGCGGTAAAACATTTAGACGACAATCAAATCTGAAAGATCATCTGAGGATTCACACAGGTGAGAAGCCATATGCATGCAAAAAATGTGGGAAATACTACAGTTATAGCAGCTACTTGAGAGTCCACATGAGAAAAGTTCACACAGGTGAGAGACCATACCTTTGCAATGTCTGCGGCAAAGGCTTCTTTGAATCCAGGGCTTTGAAGCAACACGTGACGGTGCACATAGGTGAAAGTCCTATTCCTGTGAAGCATGAGGATAAAGCTTTACAGGTGTTAGAGCCTTGTTGAACTACATGAGGTCTCACACAGTTCTGTGTGGGACTGTGCAAAAGCTCACAAACGGCAGCATTTTAGTTAAAGTTATGTTTATGTGGCGGATTGTCTTTTTCTAATTGCCTAATAATAAAAAGATTTGTCATGAAGTCCATGTGTTTTTAATTAGTAATGTATACATTCTTTGCTTAACTTTCCCTTCAGGCAAACTGCCAATAACGTGCACTACTGTATATGCTTCGACTTTTGTGATGACAAGACTTGACTGAATCTACAAATCTAATGAAAGCAGAATTTGGCAGCATTTCTACAACATCTTCTCCTCATGGATGTTTTACATGGTTTCTTATCAAGTATATGTCTGATACAAATGTCAATTGGTCTATTTTACATTTCTTAAAAAAATAACAAATGCTTCCATCTAGTGGCAACACTGATTTTTGTTTTACAGTGTTTAATACCTTTTCCTACCCAGCTCCAGTGTCTCCAGTTAATCTAACTGTGGACTCAGTGTCTAACAGCTCAGACTCCTGTAACCTCACTGTGACCTGCAGGACACAGGACTCTCACATCAGCACCACTTTTACATGTGTCAATAAAATCTGCAGTGAAGATGGAGACAAATCAAAAGCTACAACCTCTGGTGCTGTTCTTTATGTCTACATTGAGAATGACTCCATCACAGGTAGCCATAGCAACCAGGTCCGCTGGACCACAAACCAGGGAGCAAAGATACAGGATTTCTGTCATCAAGGTAAGTTTGAAGACAGACGTCTTAATAACACACAGATTAGACGATAGCTTGGTCTGTAATGTTTTCAAATGCATTAGTTTATTTGAGTTAACTACAAACGGTCCTTTCAGGTTTTTCCTGTCAGGGGTCACCACACTGAATGATTCGCATGGTTGTTATTGGCAAAAACTAAAAACGCTTTGACTTTTCAAAATAGAGTAGTAACACCAGTAACCAGTTTAAGTCTTCTACACCTGCTGTGTGTTACTTTGTGGTTCCTTTGTCAGTTATAATAATCCTGTGCTTTCTATGTTACACTTCACACTGAGTTGGGCTGTGAATGACCCTGAAACTAACTGGGCAGATAAGAAGTCCCGTCTCGACTTCCCAGCAACAAGAGATACAGTAATAAGGGAGGCACAGAGTTAGAGATTACATCACTTCCCTTCTTCACAAACACAGACATCACAGCTCTGAATAACAATAAGAACACCTTTAATTGTCTTGCAGTGGGGAAATGACCACTAACGGAGCGACAATGTCTTCAGTTCAGCATCTGAAAGAGTTCATCTCCCAGCGACTGACCGCTGCTGCTGTGGAAATATTCGGAGCTTTTGAACAAACCATCGTCGAGTACGAAGAAGAGCTCGACCGTCAGCGCAGACTGTTGGACGCTGTGTTGAAACCTGAAATCAAACTACAGAGGATAGGTAAGCAGACTAATGTTCATACAACAAGCAAAGGAGACTCACACGAGCCTGAAGCCAATCGTGGACAGTTGTAGGAACGGAAAATCAGACACAGTCATGATACAGCTGTTCAGTGTATTGACAATATCAGTGTCAGACCTGTAAAAAGTTTAATTAAGCGAATATGTAGTAAACACTAGTTGATTTAAAAAAGCATCAGTAATTAAAGAAAAGTATATGTATATTTGAATTAATAACCAGTTTCCTGTATTTTATTGTCCATTCAGAGATTCCAGATGTGTGTGAGGAAGATGAGAAAGTTCCCACTCACCTGCAGATCTGTCATTACGTGAAGAAAATTAGTCAGGATAAAGATGATCCAAATCTTCTACAAATAAAAGAGGAACATGAGGAACCACACACCAGTGAGGAAGGAGAAACGCTTGTTCTGAAGCAGGAGACCGATAATGTGATGAGTTCAGCATACGAGGACAATGCAGCAGAAGCAAACGGTGACAATCTGCTCCTCTCTCACAGTTCTGTTGTCACCTTCAATGTAGACAACTCTGCTATGTTAGAGAGTCCCACAGATAAAAATACTTTTATATGTACCACTTGTAATAGAACCTTTAAGGGTAAGAGTGCATTACAGAACCATGTGAAAACCCACACGAAGCAACATCTCGTATGTGACACTTGTGGAAAGAGATTCCCTTATTTATCAGTGTTAAAAACACATGAGAGGATCCACACAGGTGAGAAGCCATTCCTCTGCAAAACCTGCGGGAAACGATTTAGACAAAAATCATCTTTAAAAGTTCATCTGAGGAATCACACAGGTGAGAAGCCATTCCTCTGCAAAACCTGCGGGAAACAATTTAGACTAAAAGCAAGCATGAGATCTCATGTGAGGATTCACACAGGTGAGAAGCCATTCCTCTGCAAAACCTGTGGGAAACGATTTACACAAAAATCACATATAAGAGCTCATCTAAGGATTCACACAGGTGAGAAACCATTCCTCTGCAAAACCTGCGGAAAACGATTTACACAAAAATCACATATAAGATCTCATCTGAGGATTCATACAGGTGAGAAACCATTCCTCTGCAAAACATGCGGGAAACGATTTATACAAAAATCACATTTGGGATCTCATATGAGGATTCACACCGGTGAGAGACTGTACCTGTGCGACGGTGGTAAAGCCTTGTTGAACCACATGAGGTCTTGCACAGTTCTGTGTTCTGGGACTGTGCAAAAGCTCACAAACAGGACTTTTTTTAATTGAATAATGATGAAATGACTATTCAGATGTAGTGTTGGAAATATACTTCATTTTAATCATTTAAACATTCTTTGCTGTGGCTGTGACCTTGGTCTGCTCTGCAAGAAAAGGGAGTATCTGTGTGTGAAGTACTGAAGCATCTTTATCTGATGTGCTTGGTGCTGCAAATATTTTTCCCATGTATTGTGTGACTATGCACCGCCCCAGGGTGGAAACTATCCATATAACTAAGCTGTACTCTCTTCTCTATTTGAATAAGACAAGGTTGCATTTGCTGTAAACTGCAAGTAAAAATCCTAAAAGGTCCTGACTGGTTGTGTCTCTTTTATTTTAGGTATAACTACAAGGGGATTCAATTTTCCCCAACACATGAAGAACACATGACCTTAAGTTTGAGAAAAACATATCATACTGGGCCTACTGATCTGCAGGCAAGTGATAATGATGTCAAGCTCCTTCATCCTCAATAAGCTGCTACAGAATTTAAGAACTCATGTTATGTAGTTTGTTTTTTTAAACTATGAAGTTATAATTTTACGAAAGGAAAAAACAAAAACACTCTACTCTTCTACTATTGACTATAGTTGACGAGTCGGCATATTTCTTGTGAGGAAGTCGAAAAAAAGACAGTCTAGAGACATAGACAGCGTCTACGTTGGTGAATAACATGGATCATCCCGCATGTTGACTGTGTACGTAATCACCATTTTATGTAATGCAAATGCAAAAAATCATCCTTTCGATATCTATGCTAACTGTACAGAACTGTACTGACTTTGAAATGTGCTGCCACTGTCACTAACAGACAGTTTACTTGTCTACACTGTTTTTGCAGCATCCAGTGCTGTGACATCAGTGTTCAAGAAGGAAGGAAGTGGTGTACAGGATGTTGTCTCATCTGTGTGAATATTGAACTTTTATGAACATGAACTTTCAGATGATTCATGTTTTACAGTGTGGATACTAGTGTGTACTGTGTGTGATACTGTGTGGATTCTCTCATTCGATTTTAAAGCTGATGAATAAAGGAATTTCTTTCCATATGTTTTACATATCGTATGTATGCACATTTACCCTTAAAGGTTCTAGTACAAGTGATGCATTTAAAAGTCATTTTATCTGTAAGTCTGTCGCCCTCTTGTGGGGTTTTAAAAGTAGTCGCAGTTCTCAAAACATATACTAAAAAACAATATGATTTGTTTCGGGGGACAAATTATAATACACAAAATGCCACAAGCACTTAAAACCATGTGAAAACCTTGGAAAGCAAATACACGCCACAATAAAGTGACTTGTGTGCTGCATCTTCCCTGCCACTGTTATTTAACTGAGCAACTCGTTTGGTTGCGGTCACGTGACACATGACCGAACGATCCACAGGGATCCGAATGAACGAATCTCAATAGAACTGGAGCGCTCGCTGCTCGCTACAGAGCATGCGCGGCTCGGCTGTCACGTCACGTGACAACTGAACGAATCCTTGAGGAAGGAAGTTCACTGGAGTGAGTCGTGGAAGAATTATTGCACGCGAACGAAACACTAGCCAAAATAAAATCACCACTTACGGAGCGACGATGTCCTCGGTTCAGCATCTGAAAGAGTTCATCTCCCAGCGACTGACCGCTGCTGCTGTGGAAATATTCGGAGCCTTTGAACAAACCATCGTCGAGTACGAAGAAGAGCTCGACCGTCAGCGCAGACTGTTGGACGCTGTGTTGAGACCTGAGATCAAACTACACAGGATAGGTAAGCAGACTTATGTTCATACAACAAGCGAAGGAGACTCACACGAGCCTGAAGACAATCGTGGACAGTTGTAGGAACGGAAAATGGTTTTATCCAGACACAATGGCACACACACACACACACACACACACACACACACACACACACGGCTAAAATGGTTAAAAGGGGACATGATTGGTTTGTTTGACTCAGTGAGACATTAAAGTCTAACACATTCACATAACCCCATCTAAAAAGTACAAAGATGCAAGGACAACTTGTTCACAAACTACAATGTGGGTCAGGGGGTTCTAAAGAGAAAGCTTTTGATAGTCTGAATGACCCAAAAGAACAGGGCTGAAATCCCTGCTGAGCATTCGATAACAAAAAGCCAAGGCCCCTCATTCTTCCAGGTTTGCCTTTACAGACAGGACATCCTCAGTCCTACAGCATCAAGTATTAGCCACTGGTCATACAATGGGATGACCTGTGTAAAATGTGCAAAACTACACCTAAACATGTGTTCATATTGTTAATATTATATTGTTCTTGAATTATTTTGTTCATTTCTGGCCTAAAAACACTGCAAACACTCACAGACAGAACAGCCTCAATGTCTTACTACAACAAAAAGGGGAACATGTTAGTATCATCAGCACAAAGTTGCTGAAAGCAGCACAAGCCATCACAATTCCACTAAAGGGAGGATGTACACAAACTGGACAAAGTCACAGGTTCCTACAGCATCAAGCATTAGCCACTGGTCATACAACAGGATGACCTGTGTAAAATGTGCAAAACTACACCTAGACTTTGGGGCAACTAAACGTACCCTGGGTGAAATTAACCTGGGAACATCATAGCTGTACATAAGGAACGAACATAACATTGAGGATTAATCTGAGAGATAAGATGAATACTAGTTGATATAACAAGCATTAGTAATTAAAGACATGTAATTAAATTCTGTTTTTCATATGGCCAATTCTACCACTAATGTCATCTCAAGGCATGTTGCATTAATAGTTTTATGTAGATTCAAATTAATAACCAGTTTCCTGTATCTTATTCTGAATTCAGAGACTCCAGATATTCCAGATGTGTGTGAGGAAGATCGGCAGATCTCTCATCACGTGAAGAAAACCAGTCAGGATGAAGATGATCCAAATCCTCTACAAATAAAAGAGGAACATGAGGAACCACGCACCAGTGAGGAAGAAGAGGCGCTTGTTCTGAAGCAGGAGACCGATAATGTGATGAGTTCAGCATACGAGGACAATGCAGCAGAAGCAAATGGTGACAGTCAGCTCCTCTCTCACAGCTCTCTTGTTACCCTCGATGTAGACAACTCTTCTATGTCAAAGACTCACACAGATAAAATTATTTTTATGTGCACCACTTGTGGTAGAACCTTTAAGGGTAAAGGTGCATTACAGACCCATGTGAAAACCCACACGAAGCAACATTTGATATGTAACACGTGTGGAAAGGAATTTCTTTGTTCATCAGCGTTAAAAACACACGTGAGGATCCACACAGGTGAGAAGCCATTCCTCTGCAAAACCTGCGGGAAACGATATAAACAAAAACCCCATTTGGAAGCTCATATAAGGATTCACACAGGTGAGAAGCCATTCCCATGTAAAATCTGCGGGAAACGGTTTAGGCAACAGTCACAACTGGGAGTTCATCTAAGGAGCCACACAGGTGAGAAGCCATATGCATGCAAAAGATGTGGGAAACACTACAGAAGTAGCACCAGCTTGACAGTCCACACGAGAAACGTTCACACAGGTGAGAGACCGTTGCTCTTTAACGTCTGCGGCCAAAGCTTCTTTGATTCCAGGACTTTGAAGCAACACATGATGGTGCACACGGGTGAAAGCCCTATTCCTGTGAAGCATGTGGTGAAGGTTTTACAGGTGGTAAAGCCTTGTTGAACCACGTGAGGTCACATGAGAACAGTTTTGTGTGGGACGGTGCAAAAGCTCATAAACAGGACAGCAGCATTTTAGTGAAAGTTATGTTTAAGTAGTGCATTGTCTTTTTCTAATTGCCCAATAATAAATTATTTGTCATGAGTTCCCCGTGTATTAAGTTTTGTAATGTCCAGTGTCTATTTTTAACTTTTCCTTTAGACAAACTGCCAATAACATGCATTGTACAAAACATTGTTTTTTTGGTTGAGTGCTGTGTGTGTGGTTCTCGTTTTTGCCAATAGGTGGTGCTCTGTCATCTGTGTATCACAGCGGAGACTCTTTTGACAAACATATTTGCATACTGTAACATGGACATTACTCAATATTTGATCGTTTGTGACGTTTAGAACACTAGCTGTTGGTCATTTAGCATAGCATATGATGTTACAGCCTGTAGGGACGTGGTTTATTCTGAATGTGTCCGGATGCATCATATCCATCACAAATCTCGAAGCAAAGTCTAAGTCATGAATCTTAACTGTACAGTAGCAAGTAACTGTATTTGTTTTTCTCACCAAAATTGATTGAGTCTTCAAACAGAACGTGGCAGCGTGGAAAGGAATTTGGTAAAAAATCTAAGGCAGGAGGCCGATGAACTCTGAAGAATGAGTTTGAGGCAATTCACATACGTGCTTTAAAACTGTAAAAGAAAAAAGAGAGAGACTGAAAATCTTCTATTTGGTTGAAGCATTGAATTTGAATTAAACATTGTCATTAAACATAAACTAAACATTGAATTGGTATGGTTGGTAAAAATTATGCTATTTTTTAACCAATTATTATTATAATATTATTAACCCAATTCTGGGTTTAAGCATTGATTAAAAGGTGACGTCATGGGGTAGTACTATATAAATCTAACTTTTTTCTACTCCGTTCAACCATGTACTAGGTCAATTGAAAGCTAAAATGCATTTTCTTGTATATGTTTGAAATTATGTGCGTTGGTAAATCAACTGCTTTTACATGTTTGAAGAAATAAATAAATTCTTTATTTCTTCTTATCCAGATTTTTTTTCTGCTACAAAGGCCATCTCATCTATTTACTCTTCCTAAACGAGAAAACGATAAAAGGCCTCCATTTAGTGCCAAAACTGAATGTTGTTACACAATGTTTGTCGGATTTAATAAACATTGCGTTTTGCTTGTGCCGCAGTTCTCTTCTTTCATCGTTCCCTAACGAACCTATGATTGTATGTTGGAGAAATGGCACCTGTTTGATAGACTGATTTTTGTTTTGATTGTGCATGTTTTTATTGTCTTTTATTATCAGCATAGAGCTGAATGTATTAATTGTCATGATTGTTTGCCATATGGGGACAGTGAATGTGCGCTTTAGAATGCTCCTTAGTGATAAAAACATTTAAAGGTAATGCTTACTTTTGTTTGTGTTACGGTTTAACAGTGTCACCTCCAATAAAAGGACTGAACTGGAGCTGGAGGGAGCTGTACGCACTAGCTGGGACAAAATAGTAGCTAAAACAGGAAAAACTAAATCAATTCATAAGAAAGTTGGTTAAGAAAGCCAGATCTGTCCTGGGCTGCACAATGGAGTCCATCGAGGAGGTGGGGGTTCATCCATCGTGGTAACACCTCCCACCCCCTGCACCACACTGTGGAGGCTCTGACCAGCCCTTTTAGTCACACTGTTACACCCCCAGTGCAGGAAGGAGCACTACAGCAGGTCATTCCTCCCCACAGCCGCCAGACTGTACAATACATCACACCAGTGCAGTGATACACACCATATACTTCTATTTGTAACCACAACTTGAACTTTTTTCCGTTGTGTCATAAACCAACGTAAGTTTAAAGACAAACCTCTTAATAACAGTTTAGATGGTAGCTTAGTCTGTAACATCTTGAAATACTGTAACATTACTTTCACCTAGTTGAGTGCCAACACTATACACAAAGAACTCTGTTCCATTGACTCTCCATTCAAGAACAATAAAATCCTCTTGATCATCATCTTCCCTAAATTCCAGCTGTGCATCACGTTCTTTCTTCACAAACAGACTTCACAGCTCTGAACGCTGCAAACACAGTAAACACACATTTAAACTGTTATTGGTTGTATTGTTGTATGTAATAGTACAGATACATGACGATGGTTGGTTCGAAGGCTCCGAATATTTCCACAGCAGCGGACAGTCGCTGGGAGATGAACTCTTTCAGATGCTGAACCGAAGACATTGTGGCTCCGTTAGTGGTGATTTATTTTGAACTGAGTAGGGAAAAAATACAATGCCCTCTGATGTTAAGGCTAATACCAATAAGACTGTTTAAAGTTGGACAGATGGCAACCATGTTGCTCTGCAGAGCTGCTCTAAACACACTGACTCTCTCTGTCAACCTCATGAGGAGGACATTGATGGACTGGCAGACTGCATCACCAATTATATTTCTTTCTGTGTAGACACCAATGTACCTGATAAAAGCTTTCGCTGCCTTGGAACAGCCCATAGGTTACATTGATTTAAAATATTTATAGGGTATTGAAGCTGAAGCTCAATATATGAATTATTTAAAAATTGAAGTATGAATATGGAATGTATAGAGAAGTCGTGTCTGTGTAATAACTAGGATTCAGATCAACCTTGTCCAGGCTGCCGACGATACGTGACGACCACGCAGCAGAATGGAACGTTAAGAAGTTAAAAGCGGAAGTACATCGCTCACCGCCGGACCCTCGAACTGTAACACCGAGGTGAGTGTAGCGGGTAAGTCCAAATAAAGTCACCACTAACGGAGCGACGATGTCCTCGGTTCAGCATCTGAAAGAGTTCATCTCCCAGCGACTGACCGCTGCTGCTGTGGAAATATTCGGAGCCTTTGAACAAACCATCGTCGAGTACGAAGAAGAGCTCGACCGTCAGCGCAGACTGTTGGACGCTGTGTTGAAACCTGAGATCAAACTACACAGGATAGGTAAGCAGACTAATGTTCATACAACAAGCGAAGGAGACTCACACGAGCCTGAAGCCAATCGTGGACAGTTGTAGGAACGAAATATGTCTTTATTCAGACACAGTGATGACACAGCTGTTCAGTGTTTTAACAATATCAGTGTCAGATCTGTAAAATGTTTCATTACAGTTAAGTTTTAAGCTTAAGTAATTAAGGAAATGTAATTTAATACTGTTTTAAAGGGACAATCTTACAAAATGTGACAAAATGGGAACAAATGTCATGTCAAGGCATGTTGCATGATTAGGTTTATGTATATTCAAATTAATACCAAGTTTCCTATATCTTATTGTCCATTCAGAGATTCCAGTGATTCCAGATGTGTGTGAGGAAGAGGAGGAGGTTCCCACTCACCTGCAGATGTCTCATCACGTGAAGAAAATTAGTCAGGATAAAGATGATCCAAATCTTATACAACTAAAAGAGGAACTTGAGGAACCACACACCAGTGAGGAAGGAGAGACGCTTGTTCTGAAGCAGGAGACCGATAATGTGATGAGTTCAGCATACGAGGACAATGCAGCAGTAGCAAATGCTGACAATCAACTCCTCTCTCACAGCTCTCTTGTCACCCTCCTTGTAGACAACTCTGCTATAGTAGAGAGTCCCACAGATAAAAAGACTTTTATATGTACTACTAATAGAGCCTTTAAAGGTAAAGGTGCATTACAGACCCATGTGAAAACCCACACAAAGCAACATCTGATATGTAACACATGTGGAAAGGTATTTCTTCGTTCATCAGTGTTAAAAACGCATGAGAGGATCCACACAGGTGAGAAACCATTCCTCTGCAAAACCTGCGGGAAACGATATAAACAAAAACCCCATTTGGAAGCTCATATAAGGATTCACACAGGTGAGAAGCCATTCCCATGTAAAATCTGCGGGAAACGGTTTAGGCAACAGTCACAACTGGGAGTTCATCTAAGGAGCCACACAGGTGAGAAGCCATATGCATGCAAAAGATGTGGGAAACGATTTAGAATAAAATCAAGTCTAGGAAGTCACCTAAGGATCCACACAGGTGAGAAGCCATTCCTCTGCAAAACCTGCGGGAAACGATTTAGCCAAAAACACCACCTGAAAGGTCATCTAAGGATTCACACAGATGAAAACCCTGTGAGAAATGATTTGGATGAAAGTCAAATCTAGGAGTTCATCTGATGACTCACACAGGTTAGAAAATATATGTATGTGGTGGAAAGGTGTGGAAAACACAACATCAGTTTTGGACTCCACTCGAGAAAAGTTCACACAGGCGACATGCTGTACTGCTGTAACGTCTGCGGCAAAGGCTTCAGTGAATCCAGGACTTTGAAACAACACATAATGCTGCACACAGGTGAAAGCCCTTTTTCTGTGAAGCATGTGGATAAAGTCTTACAGGTGGTAAAGCCTTGTTGAACCACATGAGGTCTCACACAGTTCTGTGTGGAACTGTGTTTATGTTTATTGTTGAAACTACAAAACCTAATGAAAACAGCTCTTGGCAGCATTTCTACAGCATCTTCTGCTCATGGATGCTTTACATGGCTTACGTACGTAGTAAGTAGTGATGTACAGAATGTTCAGGAAGTTGTTCCTGAGAAGTTTATATTTATCGTTGTAGCATCCACAATGCATATTGGGACGGAGTTAACCTGGGAACCCTAGAACTGTCACATATATCACCTGTGAAACTCCTTTCTGGGGTTTCCAAGCCAGCACCAAGAGATAGCAGTCTTAAAGCTGATAAGTGAACTAATTAAGAATGGAAAGACCTTTATTCAAACCCAAAGTTCTGGTTCAGATGCATCAAGCCTTCAATGGTCATGAAACCAAGTTTGTCGGTCATGTTTTCAGTAGACAATATACTGTGATTTGATGCAAGATTGGTTTGTGTACAAGGTTTATTCACCAACTCACATAACAGTAAAAGTAGAAAAGACCTGAGACACTGCACACATCGCCTCTGACCCTTATTGTACAGAATGTCCGTGTTGTTAGACCAGCCCGGTTTATTGTACTTGGTCACTCTTTTATGTGGAACACCAGTTGTTAGCCACCGCCAAGCGACAGAGCAATCTGTGGATAAAGCGCCTAATGCTACCTACCTACCTGTTAGGGGTAATGTAAACCATGCGCTTCATCCGCAGATTATTCTGTCGCTGAACGCGCGCGCTAACAGGTAAGTAACGTCAACTGGTGTTCCATATGAAAGAGGCAGCATGTTAACTGGCGACCGACTTCCGGTGAGTTTTACCTGAGTGACATCCTGTTAGCTGTCCCCGTCAATGCCTTGGTTTACGTTGCCTATCTTGCAGCGCATGCGCTCTCCGCGACAGAGTCATCTATGGACGGAGCGTAGCGTTTAACTTGTGTTTTGTGTCGTGTTTTTTTGTGAACGATCAGGAGCGTCTTTTCCTTTACCGATTTAGCTGGTAATTGCCGGCAGGCGCTATCAGCGCCTAAGTAAGCTGTGGGTGAAGCAGAGTCAGAGCGGTGCAGGTCTCAGCTGACGGTTGAAAGTGAATGCTGTGAACTAAATAAATGATAGCGATTTCGCAGACCAAGCTTTCTGTCCGTGTCTTTGGTATCGGTGACATCTTGAGAGATTCTGCAGCAACACTGGGCGTCTGTCTCCTCGTAGATGGTGTTGATCAGCGGGAAGCACCAAGATCCTGCACTGAAATCCAAGCCTGGCTAAAAACTGCATTACACATCAGGCTGTTTAAAAGCATTGTTAAAGTAAACGTGTTTATTGTGGTCTGATAAACGACCACACAGAGTCACAACGGTAGCGTTACTAGAACACACCCACCTTAACTCCAGCTGCATCATAACATAGCATGGCATTACTAATAGCCTGTCGGCTAACATGCTACATTAACATCTGATAGAAACAACAGTTTGACCTTCGCGCAACTGCGTCACCTCCGCAAATCACGAGAGTTAAGTCACACTTTATACAAAAGAATATAAGCCGTCATGTCTGTCTGATCATTAATATAATTAAAGTCATCAGTCAGTGGACTAGCTTGTTGCTGCTTGCGGAGCTTTCAGGATCTGCTGTGCCACGTCAAAGGACCGCGACAACTTCCTTGTTCATTAGCCAATCAGAGTGTGGTGGCAAAATAAGGTCACGCTATTTTACTTGAAAATTTAGCCACGATTTGTGCGTTATCTTTACGCCCCGAATTAAAAGTGTAAGCATGGTTTAGCCCCACTAAGTCTGCAAGTACAAATCTGGTTACGCACGCACAGATCTAATGTGACCCTAATTTGATTCCATAGAAAGCAAATTAAAACATTGATGTCGATCGTGCACATCAACAAACCTAAAACCAGCTGTGGAGATCAGAGCATACACCACGAAGGTGTAATGCAAAGATCACAAAATCCTCAAGTTGCTTCTGCCTTTTGTCCCTTTCTCTTGGCAGGGTGGAACGTCTCACTCTGGTCCAATCAAATTGAATAATACCACCTCATCCCAGAAGCCATAACAGAATTTGTTTTCCACTACCACCTGTACCACTGGAGTCTCACTATTCTGAGAAGAAGAAGCAATGGAAGTCAAAAAACAAAGAGGGGCACAGCTCCATGGCCTCGGAATCCAGATAGGAACCAGTTTCAGGGAGGGACAGGCAGAGACAACCATAGAGCAGACTACAAGAAATGTCAAATATATAAAACTGATGTACGACAAGACGGAAGTGATGAAGTGCCTACATAGAAACATTCAGTCTAATCATAACAAGGTACAAACTGTATGATTACCATACAGGATAAGGAAGGAACAATTTTTTCGTTACACTCTGCAGCCAGTGAATGGAAATTCTTTGTTTGCAATCCCGTCAGTGATGATTTGTGTTTGTGCATTAAAAAAAGTTTCCTATTGTGTGAAATTTCAACACTACTAGGTATTTGTCATATGTTCAACTATAGTCATGTTACGCTGATGCAGGGTTTGGAGCTGTGAGTTTCCAAAGCAAACCTGGCTTTGCTGCACATGATGAAAGCCTCTGCATCTTTGTTGACTTCAAGAGCAAGCCAGACCCAACTACACAAAGCACTTACACACCTCAATACGCACCTCTACTGTCAACATATACATAGAGATCAAACATACGGCAGCAATGAAAAAACGTTAAACTCTGGCACTGTTTATAAATATGTGCTGAAGCTTATGAAGGTGATCGAGACCAGCAGCTTCCAGGTCATTTGGTCTTTTGCTCAGGATTAGGACAGATGCTCCTCATGAAGACAGTATACTGTACTGTATATGAGGGTCAGAATCAGCTTGACAAACAGATTCTGAAGACACATTGTCACAAATGACACCTTTTTTACATTGTTCCACTTGTCAGTCTGTCTTGTTAGTGAATGTTCCTCTATCATTTTGTCAGGTTTGTCTGTTAGCTTTTCTTTTGAGTTTTTTTTCCTTCCCACAGGCTTCACATACTTGTTATTGGCAGGTTTTACGCTGGATGCCCATTCTGACGCAACCCCTGTGGCTAAATAAACCATACTTTGTGACAGAACTTACAATAACTTAGTGTGCATTTTTGAACAACCCAAATATTATATTAATTAAAAAAAACTATAGGGTATTAAAGTTGAAGCTCAATTTATGAATAATTTTAAAACAGATGTATGTATATGAAATATGTAGGTAAATAGCTTAGAAAAAGCCCCCTGTCTGTGCAATAACGAGGAATCGGGGGTAAAAGCAGAAACCAAGAGAAGTGGGAAATTTTAGTGGTTTATCAACAAACTATGAGAGTTGCGGAATTTTATATCAATTCTTACTGACAGACTAACATTGGCGATACGTGACCACCACGCAGCAGAGGGAGCAATAATATACGTAGTGGTTACGTAAAGAAACCACGCAGATGTACGAAAAGTTAGGAAGTTTAAAGCGGAAGTACATCGTTCCCTGCCGGACCCTCGGAGTGTAACACCGAGCGGTGAGTGTAGTGGGTAAGTCCAAATAAAATCACCACTAACGGAGCGACGATGTCCTCGGTTCAGTATCTGAAAGAGTTCATCTCCCAGCGACTGACCGCTGCTGCTGTGGAAATATTCGGAGCCTTTGAACAAACCATCGTCGAGTACGAAGAAGAGCTCGACCGTCAGCGCAGACTGTTGGACGCTGTGTTGAGACCTGAGATCAAACTACACAGGATAGGTAAGCAGACTAATGTTCATACAACAAGCGAAGGAGACTCAGACGAGCCTGAAGACAATCGTGGACAGTTGTAGGAACGAAAAATGTCTCTATTCAGACACAGTGATGATACAGTTGTTCAGTTTATTGACAATATCAGTGTCAGAGCTGTAAGATGTTTGATTAAGTGAATATGTAGTAAATACTACTTTGATAAAAAAGCATCAGTAATTAAAGAAAAGTATATGTATATTCGAATTAATAACCAGTTTCCTGTATCTTATTGTCCATTCAGAGATTCCAGATGTGTGTGAGGAAGAGGAGGCGGTTCCCACTCACCTGAAGATCTCTCATCACGTGAAGAAAACCAGTCACATTGTAGATGATCCAAATCTTCCACAAATAAAAGAGGAACACGAGGAACCACGCACTAGAGAAGGAGAGACGCTTGTTCTGAAGCAGGAGACCGATAATGTGATAAGTTCAGCATTCGAGGACAATTCAGCAGAAGAAAATGGTGACAATCAACTCCTCTCTCACAGCTCTCTTGTCACCCTCAATGTAGACAACTCTGCTATGACAAAGAGTCCAACAGATGAAATTATTTTTAAATGTACCATTTGTAGTAGAACCTTTAATGCCAAAGGTGCATTAGAGAGTCATGTGAAAACCCACACAAAGCAAAATCTGACATGTAACACATGTGGAAAGAAATTCCTTTATTTATCAGTGTTAAAAACACATGAGATAATCCACACAGATGAGAAGCCATTCTCTTGTACAACCTGTGGGAAACGATTTAGACTCAAATCAAATCTAGGAGATCATCTAAGGGTTCACACGGATGAGAAGCCATTCCCCTGTAAAATCTGTGGGAAACGATTCAGGCGAAACTCAAATCTAGGAGTTCATCTGATGACTCACACAGGTGAGAAACCATTTGTATGCCAAAGGTGTGGAAAACGCTACAGACACAACATCAGTTTGGGAGTCCACATGAGAAAAGTTCACACAGACGACACGCTGTACTGCTGTAACGTCTGCAGCAAAGGCTTCAATGAATCCAGGACTTTGAAGCAACACATGATGGTGCACACAGGTGTAAGCCCCATTCCTGTGAAGCATGTGGTGAAAGCTTTACAGATGGTAAAGCCTTGTTGAACCATGACGTCTCACAAAGTTCTGTGTGGAAAATAGGAAGGCAGCGTTTCAGTTAAAATTATATTTATGCTGTACATTGTATTTTTCTAACTGCCTTATAATAAAATGATTTGTCATGAGTCCCTTTTGTATATAGTTTAATAATCCAAACCAAAATTCTGTTTTTAACTTTCCTTTCAGATAAACTGCCAAAAAATGCATCATATTCATCACAAACCTCGAAGCAAAGTCTGAGCCATGAATTGTAACTCTATAGTAGCAGGTAACTATTTTTACTTTACCACCACAATTGATTGAACCTACAAAACCTCATGAAAATAGCAATTGGCAGCATTTCTAAAGCATCTTCTCCTCATGGATGCTTTACTTGGCATACATGGAATCTGTCTGATCAGCTGGTCTATTTTACATTTCTAAATGAGAAAAAAACAAATGCCTACACCTAGTGGCAACACTGAATGTTGTTTTACAGTATTTCACACATTTTTCCTTTAGTGGGAAACACTAAAAACTAAAATTGTTCCAAAGGATTTAGTGACATGAAGCCACATTCTCCTCCGTCGGAGAAAGCAAGTGACCTCATGCAACATTTCACCACGTGTTCCTTTGTTTGCTTATGAAAGTTAAAGAATAAATATATCATATTCACCTGCTAGTTCTGTACACCATATATACACGAATGTTACAGTGTTTTTTATCTTTCTCCCACTTAGCTCCAGTGTCTCCAGTTAATCTGACTGTGGACTCTTGTCCAGCAGCTCAAACTCCTGTAACCTCACTGTGACCTGCAGGACACAGGACTCTCACATCAGCACCACTTTTACATGTGTCAATCAAATCTGCAGTGAAGATGGAAACAGAGCAAAAGCTACAACCTCTGGTGCTGTTTTTCATGTCTGACAATGACTCCATCAAGTGTAACCTTAGCAACCAGGTCAGCTGGACCACAAGCCAAGGAGCAAAGATACAGGAGTTCTGTCACCAACGTAAGTTTGAGGACAAACATCCCAAAATAACATACAGTGTGGATGGTAGCTTAGTCTTAAAAATACTGCAGCATTACTTTCACTGCATAAACTGCAAACACTATGACAAACTATTTAAATATAGTAAAATGTGTGTCTGCTTTGTCAGTTTAGTACTGAAACATATTTTGTGTTTCTCGTCGATACGTAACCACTACGCAGCAGAGTCGTAAAGAACAACGCAGGTGTGCGGAACGTTACAAAGATCCAAGCGGAAGTACATCGCTCACTGCCGGACGCTCAGAGTGTAACACCGAGCGGTGAGTGTAGCGGGCCAGTTCAAATAAAATCACCACTAACGCAGCGACAATGTCTTCAGTTCAGCATCTGAAAGAGTTCATCTCCCAGCGACTGGCCGCTGCTGCTGTGGAAATATTCGGAGCCTTTGAACAAACCATCGTCGAGTACGAAGAAGAGCTCGACCGTCAGCGCAGACTGTTGGACGCTGTGTTGAAACCTGAGATCAAACTCCACAGGATAGGTAAGCAGACTAATGTTCATACAACAAGCGAAGGAGACTCACACGAGCCTGAAGCCAATCGTGGACAGTTGTAGGAACGGAAAATGTCTCTATTCAGACACAATGATGATACAGATGGTCAGTGTATTGACAATATCTGTGTCAGACCTGTAAGAAGATATGATAAATACTAGTACTAAATATTACTAATACTAGATAAATGAAACATCATAATTAAGGAAAAGTAATTAAATACTGTTTTAAAGGGACAATCTTACAACAAATTTCATGTCAAGGCACGTTGCATGATTAGGTTTATGTATATTCAAATGAGTACCAGGTTTTCTGTATCATACTGTCCATTTAGAGACTCCAGAGATTCCAGATGTGTTTGAGGAGGAGGAGGCTCCCACTCACCTGCAGATCTGTCATCACATAATGGAAACCAGTCAGAATGAAAATTATCCAATTCCTCTACAAATAAAAGAAGAACACGAGGAACCACGCACCAGTGAGGAACAAGAGACGCTTGTTCTGAAGCAGGAGACCGATAATGTGATGAGTTCAGCATACGAGGACAATCAGCTCCTCTCTCACAGCTTTGTTGTCACCCTTGATGTAAACAACTCAATGTCAAAGACTCACACAGATGAAAAGACTTTCATATGTCCCACTTGTGGTAGAACCTTTAAGGGTAAAGGTGCATTACAGATGCATGTAAAAACTCATGTGAAGCAACATCTCGTATGTAACACATGTGGAAAGAAATTCCTTTATTTATCAGTGTTTAAAATACATGAGAGGATTCACACAGGTGAGAAGCCTTTCCCCTGTAAAACCTGCGGGAAACGATATAAACAAAAAGCACATCTAGAAGTTCATTTGAGGATTCACACAGGTGAAAAGCCTTTCCCCTGTAGAACCTGCGGGAAACGATTTAGACAAAAACCCAACCTGAAAGCTCATCTTATGAGAAACCATATGGATGCAAAAGATGTGGGAAAACACTAAAGTGATACATACTGATGTACACAATGTTCAGGAAGTTGTTCCTGAGAAGTTTATATTTTTCAAACGGAAAGTTAATTGTAGCATCTACAATCTATTTTGGGACAGAGTTAACCTGTGAACCCTGGAATTGTCGCAAACTCCTTTCCGGGGTTTCCAGGCCAGCACCAACAGATAACAGTCAACAAGCTGATATGTGAACTAATTACGAATGGAAAGACGAAGACAACGATTCAAACCCAAAGTTCTGGTTCAGATGCATCGGAATCCTAAACAGTCTTTAAGCGGAAATTAAAAAAAATAAAAGTGGTCTGAAATAAAGGTGGACGTGAAGCCAAGGGCGGCCGTTTACCACCAAAGTGTCACCAAAAGAAGAAAAACACCTGATCCTGTTTTCAGCAACTAATAGGATGGTTTTACATTAAACCACCAACCAGTATTGACGCTGAAGACCGGATGATATTTGGGATCGCATAGGTTCTGTGCGCACCGGGAATAATGTTAGTCATTAAATTATTTACTGTCCAAGAATCTAGTACCATCTAGTACCAGCTTCATATCTGATCCCAAGCTGTTCATTAAAATGAATGGCTCATGCATTGACCCAAGCACCTTGGCCCAATGTTGCTGACAACATTTGGGTGTCACAGATTATTTGTACATTGATGAAACAAAAAGGTTTTCTGTTGACATGTGTCACTTGTGACGTCCTTTTAAAGCTATGTGTCCAGTCGATTGGTCCAATTATATCAGGTAAACCGGCTCTCGATGCGCTTTAATGTTGCCCTGATCAACTGCGTTATGTAAGAACCTGATGCCCTGCTGACAGCTGGCATGGCTCAGCTCGGGTACGGGTCCACTGGCATATATCCGACCAGCCAAGCACATTCAAAATACCAATAGGGGTGTTTGCTGGCTTTGTGCATTCCTGTTGTGATGGAAATTTTTCTAATAAACAAGGTTATGAGAAAGTTGTCTTTTGTGTAATTTATTGTGATAAAATAATAATAATAAGGAAAGCAAATTAAAACATTGATGTTGATCGTGCACATCAACAAACCAAATACCAGCTGTGGAGACCAGAACATACACCACGAATGTGTAATGCAAAGATCACAAAATCCTCAAGTTGCTTCTGCCTTTTGTGCCTGTGTTTTCCACCACTATCTGTACCACTGAAGTCTCACTATCTGAGAAGAAGGAGCAATGGAAGTCAAAACACAAAGAGGGGCACAGCTCCATGGCCTTGGAATCCAGATAGGAGCCAGTTTCAGGGAGGGACACGCAGAGACAACCATAGAGCAGACTACGAGAAATGTCAAATATGTAAAACGAATGTACTACAAGACAGAGTGCCTACATAGAAACATTCAGTCTAACTTAGACAAGGAACAGAATGCACCTTAAGTGAAGCCTTCCTATTTTCTCACCTTTGCTCTTGCAGACTTCGCAAATTGTCCTGAAGTTTGAGCTCATGCCTGGAGGGGTTTGTGTTATCTGTAGGCTTTAAAACTCGGGACAGGAGGAGAGGTTTTCAGAGAACCTTGGTGGGCATCGTGTGTGAGCATCAACCTTGGTGTCGTTCTTTTCTTTAACCTACTGATTTCCTTTCTTTTTTTTAAATTTTCCTATATGCATATGCAGAAGTAAAGACGTCAGAGTCGTCAGAAGCTCTCGTGGTATTTTTCCCACAGCACCCACAATACACAAAAGAAGAATGGGCCTCGTTTGGCTCTAAAAGCTGGGCCACATGCTGATGGCCCCAGCAACTGCAAGGCGGCCTTGAACCCCATTTTCAGCAACTGCTGTTGATAAGACATAGAGGTCTGAATCAGGCCTGACCCACAGCCGATTGCTGCTGAGTTGCAGCACCTGAATCAGAGCATAATCCACAGCCCTCCAGCAATATGTGGAGAGGGAGAGCTGTGGAAAGATCCATAACAACTACCATAAACACACATTATTGATATTGATAGTGATAAGTTTAGAAAGTCTGTTTATCAGCTCAAGTGTTGCGTGTCTCACTACAAGGCTAGTAAAGCTGTAGCATTAACATTGTTCACCCAAAGGCAGAGCTGCAGCAGCCACAGAGGCAGCGCTTGAGGTCAGAGTGGACCACTGTGGGTCAACGCTGTCCGCTGCATGAGAAACTGGGGCAAACACTCCCCACAGTGGAAAGGTCGGCTTGAGGGAGTGGAGCCAGAAAGGCCACGGACCGTAGGGAGCCCACCAGGAGATGCCCCTGCGCAGCCCGAGAAGACCATCAGACCCAGGAGGGGTCCCTGAGCAGGGACAGTGTCCCAGGGGAGAGACACCCCTCCATGCACAGGCAGGCACCCCCAGAGGGACCCCCCCCCAGACACGGGGTACCCAGGTCTTTATCCCCAGGTCCGCCCCCATACACTGGCAGGGAGGCCTGACAGGCACACGCCAACCCTTCAAATGGCCCTACACCAGCACCGGACTGCAAGTCCCAGCAGCCACCACACCCCTACCACAGGGGACCCATGTGGCCACCCCATGATCCACCAGCTCCGCTGCCCCTGTCCCTTGGGTAGGCAGGCACTTCTAACCACTAGGCACCCCCCACCACTGCCCTAGACACAGCACAGCACCCAAGCTCCACGCATGGACAACACCAAGACAAGTTCACTGTTTTATTAACAAACTATTGATGTCAGAGTCGTCGATACACAACCACCACGCAGCAGAAGACGCCATATTATACGTATTAGTCAAATGAAGTACAACGCAGAAGGACGGAAAGTTAGGAATTTAAAAGCGGAAGTACATCGTTCCCTGCCGGACCCTCAGAGTGTAACACCGAGCGGTGAGAGTAGCGGGTAAGTCCAAATAAAATCACCACTAACGGAGCGACGATGTCTTCGGTTCAGCATCTGAAAGAGTTCATCTCCCAGCGACTGACCGCTGCTGCTGTGGAAATATTCGGAGCCTTTGAACAAACCATCGTCGAGTACGAAGAAGAGCTCGACCGTCAGCGCAGACTGTTGGACGCTGTGTTAAGACCTGAGATCAAACTACACAGGATAGGTAAGCAGACTAATGTTCATACAACAAGCGAAGGAGACTCAGACGAGCCTGAAGACAATCGTGGACAGTTGTAGGAACGGAAAATGTCTCTATTCAGACGCAGTGATGACACAGTTGTTCAGTGTAATGACAATATCACTGTCAGACCTGTAAGAAGGTATGATAAATACTAGTACTAAATACTACTAATATTAGATAAAACAAGCATCAGTAATTAAAGACATGTAATTAAAACCTGTCTTATTTATATGGCCAATTTTACAACAAATGTACTTTTAAGGCACGTTGCATGATTTGCTTTATGTATATTGAAATTAATAACAAGTTTCCTGTTATTTACTGACCATTCAGAGATTCCAGATGTGTGTGAGGAAGATGAGGAGGTTCCCACTCACCTGCAGATCTGTCATCACGCGAAGAAAACCAGTCAGAATGAAAATGATCCAAATTCTCTACAAATCAAAGAGGAACACGAGGAACCACACACCAGTGAGGAAGGGGAGACGCTTGTTCTGAAGCAGGAGACCGATAATGTGATGAGTTCAGCATACGAGGACAATGCAGCAGTAGCAAATGGTGACAGTCAGCTCCTCTCTCACAACTCTCTTGTCACCCTCCATGTAGACAACTCTGCTATGACAAAGAGTCCAACAGATGAAAATACTTTTAAATGCACTACTTGTAGTAGAACCTTTAAGGCTAAGTATGCATTACAGATCCATGTGAAAACCCACACGAAGCAACATCCAATATGTAACACATGTGGAAAGAAATTCCGTTATTTATCACAGTTAAAAACACATGAGAGTGTCCACACAGGTGAGAAGCCATTCCTTTGCAAAACCTGCGGGAAACGATTTAGACTAAAAGCAAGCATGATATCTCATCTGAGGATTCACACAGGTGAGAAGCCATTCACGTGTAAAACCTGCAGAAAACGATTTAGAATAAAACTCCAACTGGAGGCTCATCTAAGGATTCACACAGGTGAGAAGCCATTCGCCTGTAAAACCTGTGGGAAACGATTTACACATGATTCATCTTTAAGAGTTCATTTGAGAATTCACACAGGTGAGAAGCCATTCATCTGCAAAACCTGCGGAAAACAGTTTAGAGAAAAGTCACATCTAATATCTCATCTGAGGATTCACACAGATGAGAAGCCATTCCTCTGCAAAACCTGTGGGAAACGATATGGACTGAAAATCAATCTGAAAGCTCATCTAAGGATTCACACAGGTGAGAAGCCATTCCTCTGCAAAATCTGCGGGAAACAATTTAGACTGAAACACGGTCTGGAAGCTCATCTAAGGGTTCACACAGGTGAGAAGCCATTTCTCTGTAAAACCTGTGGGAAAAGGTTCAGAGAAAAGTCACATCTAACATGTCATCTGAGGATTCACACAGGTGAGAAGCCACATGCATGCAAAAGATGTGGGAAACACTACAGTAGTAGCAACAACTTGAGAGTCCACATGAGAAAAGTTCACACAGGTGAGAGACCATACCTTTGCAATGTCTGCGACAAAGGCTTCTTTGAGTTCAGGACTTTGAAGCAACACATGATGGTGCACACAGGTGAAAGTCCTATTCCTGTGAAGCATGAGGATAAAGCTTTACAGGTGGTAAAGCCTTGTTGAACCACATGAGGTCTCACACAGTTCTGTGTGGGACTGTGCAAAAGCTCAAAAATGGAACGGCAGCATTTAAGTTAAAGTTATGTGTATGAGGCAGATTGTCTTTTTTTAATTGCCTAATAATAAAATGAATGAGATCCATGTGTATTTAATTTTGTAATGTCTATATTCTTAACTTTCCATTCAGGCAAACTGCCAATAACATGCACTATATCCATCACAAAAGTCGTAACTTGTAATTGTAACTATAGTAGCAGGTGACTGTATTTTTATTTACCGCCAAAATTAATTGAATTTACAAAACCTAATGAGAACACAACTTGACAGCATTTGTACAGCCTCTTCTCCTCGTGGATGTTGTACATGGCTTCTCATCAAGTATATATATCTTATACAAATGTCAAATGGTGTATTTTATATTTCTAAATGAGAAAACAACAAATGGCATCTAGTGGCAACACTGAATCTTGTCTTTCAGTGTTTTCCACCTCTTCCCACCCAGCTCCAGTGTCTCCAATCAATCTGACTGTGAACTCAGTGTCCAGCAGCTCAGACTCCTATAACCTCACTGTGACCTGCAGGACACCTCTGGTGCTGTTCTTCATGTCTACCTTGAAATTGACTCCATCAAGTGTAACCATAGCAACCAGGTCGTTGCTCCAGTTTCACCAGAAAAGGTCCACAGGTCTTTTGGGAATTCATTCTTCATTTGAACATTCTAACACAAAGATTAGTTGCGCTGAACAAACTGGACAGTTTAACTAAAGCTGTCTCAGAGTATTTTGTCAGCTCTTGGATTCCAAACTGCTGTTTCTGGTTTGGAGCATAGGAGGACTAGGAGAAACTTACCTCATCGGAGGTGGAGTACAGCATGGCTGAAGGGAAGGGCGTTTCTTTAGCTTTTGTGTCTCCTACTGCTCATATTGCCTCATTTAGTTCTGCTGGTATGGATAGCCTTCATCCGCAGCATCGGTCTCAACTGTTGCCAAGCCCTGCCTGCCAGTGTTGGCTCTAGTATCAGCTCCACGTCTGAGGCTGTAGCCCATCAGCATCCCTTTGTCTTGTCTTGTCCTGGTGGTCTAGTAGCGACCACACGAATTCAGGGCAGGGGCTGCCGTTCCTGTTTGTCGTGGTGGTGGCCCAAGGACGACGCACGCCTTTCCTGTTTGGGGTGGTGGGGAGGAGGCCTCAGAGGTTGTTGGTCGCCTTCGGCAGCAATGGTGGAGTTGTCTTCTTCGCCAGAGGGCGCCACGGTGTTCCTGGCCCCAAAGCTAGCTTACGCCCAGAGGATGCCATCACTCCTCACTGTTAGAGTAAATATGATTTACTGACTGATTTATGATTTTCCTAATATGTTGTTACGTCGCTCACAAGGCTGATTTACTGTTTTTTACATGTTATACTTTTTTGAAGCTGCACCTTGCACACAGACATAGAAACAGGAAGTGGTTGGGGCCGTTGACTTTTGCTGGGTAAAACAAAGTGGCAACAGTCAAATACCTCCAACGAGTAAGGCAAGTCCTAAGAAGCCAGCTCAAGGGCAAGAACAAATCCCGGGCAATAAACAGCTACGCCTTGCCATTAATCAGATACCCAATGGGAATAATAGGGTGACAAAAGGAAGAGATACAGAACACAGATGTTAAGACACGAAAGCTCCTCACCATGCATGGAGGGTTCAGAACCCTGAGACTGTACGGTAGCCGCAAGGAAGAAGGCCGAGGACTAGTGAGCGTGAGAGCTACTATCCAGAATGAAACATCCAAGATCCATAAGTACATCAAGGATAAGGCCTCGACAGATGACGTGCTGAGTGAATGTCTCAGGCAGTGGAGAACAGAGGATGAGATGCTGGATGAGGGACCATCATGGGAGGACAAGCCCTTGCACGGGATGTACCACCGGAACATAACTGAAGTGGCTGATCTCAACAAATCCTACCAATGACTTGAAAGGGCTGGGCTGAAGGACAGCACAGAGGCACTCATTCTGGCTGCACAGGAGCAGGCCCTGAGCACCAGAGCCATAGAGGCCCAGATCTACCACACCAGACAAGACTCAAGGTGTAGACTGTGCAAAGAGGCCCCTGAGACGATTCAGCACATAACTGCAGGGTGTAAGATGCTGGCAGGCAAAGCATACATGGAACGCCATAACCAAGTGGCTGGCATAGTATACAGGAACATCTGCGCGGAGTATGGACTGGAAACCCCAAGGTCAAAGTGGGAAACACCTCCCAAGGTGGTAGAGAACGAGCGAGCCAAGATCCTGTGGGACTTCCAGATCCAGACTGACAGAATGGTAATGGCGAACCAACCAGACATTGTGGTGGTGGATAAAGAGCAGAGGAAAGCCGTAGTGGTGGATGTGGCAATACCAAGCGATGGCAACATCAGGAAAAAGGAACATGAGAAACTAGAGAAATACCAAGGGCTCAGAGAAGAACTGGAGAATGCTTGGAAGGTGAAGGCCACAGTGGTGCCTGTGGTGATTGGAGCACTGGGGACTGTGACCCCCAAACTGGAGGAGTGGCTACAACAGATCCCTGGAAAAACATCTGACATCTCAG
Source organism: Betta splendens (assembly GCF_900634795.4). Classification (NCBI taxonomy): domain Eukaryota; kingdom Metazoa; phylum Chordata; class Actinopteri; order Anabantiformes; family Osphronemidae; genus Betta; species Betta splendens. The sequence continues at coordinate 11,723,272 of NC_040897.2, read as the reverse complement.
TCAATAAAAGTGCAGGAAAGCAAGGATACTGCGCAGAATCCTCAAGCTCCCTGGCCTCTGGTAGAGGTCCCGAGCTTGGAAAGCGGATGAGACCACCCGCGGAGGGTGGAAGGGAGTTATATATTTATTTATATATACTCTTCTTGATTAATTGTTTATTTCTGGTTCTGTTTAGTCCATCCTAAATATGTGTGATGTCGCTGTGTTGGTGGACAGCTTGAGTTTATGCATTGGGGTGTGTGTGTGTGTGTGTGTGTGTGTGTGTGTGTGTGTGTGTGTGTGTGTGTGTGTGTGTGTGTGTGTGTGTGTGTGTGTGTGTGTGTGTGTGTGTGTGTTCGAAGGGGGGGGGGGGTCGCAGGGGGCCAACGAGCTGCTGAAACCAACAAACTTGTTAAGCTAAGATAAATGAATAAATAAATAAATAATAAATAAATAGGGATGTACCTTAGGCTGAAACATTTGGAACATTTGGAAAGCCCGTTTATCAGCTCAGGTGTTGAGTGTCCCACTACAAGGCTAGTAAAGCTGTAGCTTAACATTGTTCACCCAAAGGCAGAGCTGCAGCAGCCACAAAGACAGCGCTTGAGGTCAGAGTGGGTCAACGCTGTCCGCCCCATGAGAAACAGGGGCAAACAATCCCCCCAGTGGAGGGTCGGCCCGAGAGAATGGAGCCTGAGGACCCACGGTTCGTAGGGAGCCCACTAGGAGATGCCCCTGCGTTTACATCTCCAGGAGCACGACCGCTGGCTGACTGTGTGTTCCCTGGACAGTGTCCCCTTTCAGAGTGAAGGCTCTGTCCACTGCCCCCCCGGAGTCAGCCACCGAAGTCCTGGATGAGGTGTGTATGACTAATGTAATAAAAACTGCAGAGCATCCCACTTAGGAGGGATGGTTTGGTGGAACCACTTTCCAGTAGCCCCGGCCTAATGAAGACCACAGCCCGAGTAGCCCACCAGACTTAGGTTACTTTGATTTTAAATACCTGTAGGGTACCAAAGCTGAAGGTCAATATATAAATTATTTTAAAAGATAAGTATGTAAATGAAGTAAATGGAGAAGAAGCTTAGAAAGAGTCACGTTTGTAATGATGAGGAATCAGAAGAGGATGGAAGCAGCAAACAAGACAAGTTGGACAGTTCACTGTTTTATTAACAAACTACTGATGTCAGAGTTGCTAAATTTTATATCAGTTCTCACTCACGCAATATTATACGTAATGGTCACGTAAAGTACAACGCAGATGTTACGAAACGTTAGGAAGTTTAAAGCGGAAGTACATCGTTCCCTGCCGGAGCCTCGGAGTGTAACACCGAGCGGTGAGTGTAGCGGGTAAGTTCAAATAAAATCACCACTTACGGAGCGACGATGTCTTCGGTTCAGCATCTGAAAGAGTTCATCTCCCAGCGACTGGCCGCTGCTGCTGTGGAAATATTCGGAGCCTTTGAACAAACCATCGTCGAGTACGAAGAAGAGCTCGACCGTCAGCGCAGACTGTTGGACGCTGTGTTGAGACCTGAGATCAAACTACACAGGATAGGTAAGCAGACTAATGTTCATACAACAAGCGAAGGAGACTCACACGAGCCTGAAGCCAATCGTGGACAGTTGTAGGAACGGAAAATGTCTTTATTCAGACACAGTGATGATACAGATGGTCAGTGTATTGACAATATCAGTTTCAGACCTGTAAGATGTTTGATTAAGAGACTGTAGTAAATACTACTTCAGTAATTCATCAGTAATTAAAGAAAAGTATATGTATATTCGAATTAATAACCAGTTTCCTGTATCTTATTGTCCATTCAGAGATTCCAGATGTGTGTGAGGAAGAGGAGGAGGTTCCCACTCACCTGCAGCTCTGTCATTACGTGAAGAAAACTACTCAGGATGAAGATGAACCAAATTTTCCACAAATGAAAGAGGAACACGAGGAACCACACAGCAGTGAGGAAAGAGAGACGCTTGTTTTGAAGCAGGAGACTGATAATGTGATGAGTTCAGCATACGAGGACAATGCAGCAGAAGCAAATGGTGACAGTCAGCTCCTCTTTCACAGCTCTCTTGTCACCCTCAATGTAGACAACTCTGCTATGTTAGAGAGTCCAACAGATGGAATTACTTTTAAATGCACTACTTGTAGTAGAACCTTTAAGGCTAAGTGTGCATTACAGATGCATGTGAAAACCCACACAAAGCAACATCCAATATGTAACACATGTGGAAAGAAATTCAGTTATTTATCAGAGTTAAAAACACATGAGAGGATCCACACAGGTGAGAAGCCATTCCTTTGCAAAACCTGCGGGAAACGATTTACACGTGAGTCATCTTTAAGAGTTCATTTGAGAATTCACACAGGTGAGAACCCATTCCCATGCAAAACCTGTGGAAAACGATTTAGACTGAAAGTGAATCTAGAAAATCATTTAAGGATTCACACAGGTGAGAAGCCATTCCTCTGCAAAACCTGCGGGAAACGATTTAGACTGAAACACAGACTGGAAGCTCATCTAAGGGTTCACACAGGTGAGAAGCCATTTCCCTGTAAAACCTGTGGGAAACAGTTCAGAGAAAAGTCACATCTAACGTATCATTTGAGGATTCACACAGGTGAGAAGCCACATGCATGCAAAAGATGTGGGAAACACTACAGTAGTAGCAACAACTTGAGAGTCCACATGAGAAAAGTTCACACAGGTGAGAGACCATACCTTTGCAATGTCTGCGACAAAGGCTTCTTTGAGTTCAGGACTTTGAAGCAACACATGATGGTGCACACAGGTGAAAGTCCTATTCCTGTGAAGCATGAGGATAAAGCTTTACAGGTGGTAAAGCCTTGTTGAACCACATGAGGTCTCACACAGTTCTGTGTGGGACTGTGCAAAAGCTCACAAATGGAACGGCAGCATTTTAGTTAAAGTTATGTGTATGTGGCAGATTGTCTTTTTCTAATTACCTAATAATAAAATGAATGAGATACATGTGTATTTAATTTTGTATTCAATCAATATTATATACATATGTGAATGCTGTTTACGTCTTTAGACTGTGTGCGTAACTGTCTGACTTCCTGACAGGAAATGCACCTAAGCCATGTCGGCCATTTTGTGTTGGCCTCCAGTGATCACTATTGAACCCTCCAGGCTCAGGACACTACACCTGCAGAGTCCCAGGTTAACTGTGTTTGCTTAAACTTCTAATGTGAGTGTGTGAGTGTAAGCCTGTGATCCTACTAACCCCAGAGCTCTACTAACGATTTGTAACTTTTGTGTTGGGTTGTGAGTTAACATGTCTTGATGTTCAGTCCGTCAGTCTTGTTGGTGAATGTTCCTCTGTCATTTTGTCAGGTTTGTCTGTTAGCTTTTGTGATCTCCTTATCATACTTTTTCTCTTTCCCATAGTCTTCACATATTTGTTTTTGGCAGGTTTTACACTGGATGCCGTCCTGACGCAACTTTTGCTATTTTTTTATTTATTTTTTCGTCCTGTCCAGCAGTTGAACAAGCAGCACGTATTAGGCTGAATGCCGTATTGTGATGGACAGTTTCCCTTTTACATAGGGAGTATATAAGAAAAATATATACTCTTGTTGATTAATGGTTTATTTTTGGTTCTGTTTAGTGAATCCTAAATATGTGTGATGTTGCTGTGTTGGTGGGCAGCTTTAGTTTATGCTTTGGTGTGTGTGTGTGTGCGCGTGAGAGAGAGAGAGGGGGGCATCGAGCTGCAGAAACCAAACAAATCAGTTTAGCAAAGATAAATGAATAAATAAATAGGGTTGTACCTTAGGGTGACTCATTCATGTCAACTAAACAACTGCTGTACTATGGTTTACCTGTGAAATGAATATTAATACTAATAATACTGTTAAGGTATGTGCACACACTCATACAAACATACATATATCATAGACATACACATATGCAATATTATACATAATAAGGATGCATGTAGGAATTTATCTGCTGTGTTATCTGTACAATGAGGGCACATAATTAAGTTTGTGAGACCCATCTGGAACATCCTGCACAATTTGTATTTTTTGTCATTAGAAATAAATTAGAAGATATATTTTTCCAAAACATGATTAGTAGCTATGTCCAGAACAGCTTCTCGTTTAGAGATCGGAAGGCTCACTGTGTCATCAACATTGGAAACTAAAATACAGATTTTTGATACTTTGATACTGTCCTTTTCATATAAATAAATTACTTTAAAAGATAAGTATGTAAATGGAGAAGAAGCTTAGAAAGAGCCACGTTTGTAATGATGAGGAATCAGAAGAGGATGAAAGCAGCAAACAAGACAAGTTGGACAGTTTACTGCAGCAGAAGACGCAAAATTATACGTCATGGTCACCTAAAGTACTACGCAGATGTACGGAACGTTAGGAAGTTAAAAGCGGAAGTACATCGTTCCCTGCCGGACCCTCAGAGTGTAACACCGAGCGGTGAGTGTAGCGGGTACGTCCAAATAAAGTCACCACTAACGGAGCGACGATGTCCTCGGTTCAGCATCTGAAAGAGTTCATCTCCCAGCGACTGACCGCTGCTGCTGTGGAAATATTCGGAGCCTTTGAACAAACCATCGTCGAGTACGAAGAAGAGCTCGACCGTCAGCGCAGACTGTTGGACGCTGTGTTGAAACCTGAGATCAAACTACACAGGATAGGTAAGCAGACTAATGTTCATACAACAAGCGAAGGAGACTCACACGAGCCTGAAGCCAATCGTGGACAGTTGTAGGAACGGAAAATGTCTCTATTCAGACACAGTGATGACACAGCTGTTCAGTGTATTGACAATATCAGTTTCAGACCTGTAAGATGTTTGCTTAAGTGAATATGTAGTAAATACTACTTCAGTAATTCATCAGTAATATAGAAAAGTATATGTATATTCGAATTAATAACCAGTTTCCTGTATTTTATTGTCCATTCAGAGATTCCAGATGTGTGTGAGGAAGAGGAGGAGGTTCCCACTCACCTGCAGATTTCTCATCACGTGAAGAAAACCACTCAGGATGAAGATGATTCAAATTTTCCACAAATAAAAAAGGAACACGAGGAACCACACAGCAGTGAGGAAGGAGAGACGCTTGTTCTGAAGCAGGAGTCCGATAATGTGATGAGTTCAGCATACAAGGACAATGCAGCAGAAGCAAATGGTGACAGTCAGCTCCTCTCTCACAGCTCTCTTGTCACCCTCAATGTAGACAACTCTGCTATAGTAGAGAGTCCCACAGATGGAATTACTTTTAAATGCACTACTTGTAGTAGAACCTTTAAGGGTAAGTATGCATTACAGATGCATGTGAAAACCCACACAAAGCAACATCCAATATGTAACACATGTGGAAAGAAATTCCGTTATTTATCAGAGTTAAAAACACATGAGAGGATCCACACAGGTGAGAAGCCATTCCTTTGCAAAACCTGCGGGAAACGATTTACACGTGATTCATCTTTAAGAGTTCATTTGAGAATTCACACAGGTGAGAAGCCATTCCCATGCAAAATCTGTGGAAAACGATTTAGACTAAAACTCCACCTAAAAGGCCATCTAAGGATTCACACAGGTGAGAAGCCATTCGCCTGTAAAACCTGCGGGAAACGATTTACACATGATTCAACTTTAAGAGTTCATTTGAGAATTCACACAGGTGAGAAGCCATTTATCTGCAAAACCTGCGGGAAACAATTTAGACGGAAACTCGGTCTGGAAGCTCATCTAAGGACTCACACAGGTGAGAAGCCATTTCTCTGCAAAACCTGCGGGAAACGATTTACACAAGAATCGCATATAAGATCTCACCTGAGGATTCACACAGATGAGAAGCCATTCCCCTGCAAAACCTGTGGAAAACGATTTAGACGGAAACTGAATCTGGAAACTCATTTAAGGATTCACACAGGTGAGAAGCCATTCCTCTGCAAAACCTGCGGGAAACAATTTAGACTGAAACACAGTCTGGAAGCTCATCTAAGGGTTCACACAGGTGAGAAGCCATTTCCCTGTAAAACCTGTGGGAAAAGGTTCAGAGAAAAGTCACATCTAACATGTCATCTGAGGATTCACACAGGTGAGAAGCCACATGCATGCAAAAGATGTGGGAAACACTACAGTAGTAGCAACAACTTGAGAGTCCACATGAGAAAAGTTCACACAGGTGAGAGACCATACCTTTGCAATGTCTGCGACAAAGGCTTCTTTGAGTTCAGGACTTTGAAGCAACACATGATGGTGCACACAGGTGAAAGTCCTATTCCTGTGAAGCATGAGGATAAAGCTTTACAGGTGGTAAAGCCTTGTTGAACCACATGAGGTCTCACACAGTTCTGTGTGGGACTGTGCAAAAGCTCACAAATGGAACGGCAGCATTTTAGTTAAAGTTATGTGTATGTGGCAGATTGTCTTTTTCTAATTGCCTAATAATAAAATGAATGAGATACATGTGTATTTAATTTTGTAATCAATATTATATACATATGTGAATGCTGTTTACATCTTTAGACTGTGTGCGTAACTGTCTGACGTCCTGACAGGAAATGCACCTAAGCCATGTCGGCCATTTTGTGTTGGCCTCCAGTGATCACTATTGAACCCTCCAGGCTCAGGACACTACACCTGCAGAGTCCCAGGTTAACTGTGTTTGCTTAAACTTCTAATGTGAGTGTGTGAGTGTAAGCCTGTGATCCTACTAACCCCAGAGCTCTACCAACGATTTGTATCTTTTGTGTTGGGTTGTGAGTTAACATGTCTTGATGTTCAGTCCGTCAGTCTTGTTGGTGAATGTTCCTCTGTCATTTTGTCAGGTTTGTCTGTTAGCTTTTGTGATCTCCTTATCATAGTTTCTCTCTTTCCCATAGTCTTCACATATTTGTTTTTGGCAGGTTTTACACTGGATGCCGTCCTGACGCAACCCTTTCTATTTTTTTTTATTTAGGCAGAATGCTGTATTGTGATGAACAGATTCCCGTTTACATAAGGAGTATATAAGAAATATATATATACTCTTGTTGATTATTGGTTTATGTTTGGTTCTGTTTAGTAAATCCTAAATATGTGTGACGTCGCTGTGTTGGCGGGCAGCTTGTGTGTGTGTGTGTGTGTGTGTGTGTGTGCGCGCGCACGCGTACAAACATACATATATCATATTCATACTCATATATATATACACATGTGAATTATTATACATAATAAGGATGCATGTAGGAATTTATCTGCTGTGTTATCTGTACAATGAGGGCACATAGGACATAGTAGCGATGTCCAGATCAGCTTCTCATTTAGAGATCGGAAGGCTCACTGTGTCATCAACATTGGAAACTAAAACACAGATTTTTCATACTGTCCTTTTTCCTGAGATCTCTCACTCCTTGGAAACCTTCTCTATTGATCTGGGTTTAGGATTGACACAAAAGTCACTGCCTTGCAACCCCTGTGGCTAGATAAATAAACCATAATGTAAACCATGAGTTATACTGTGTGACAGAACTAACAATAACTTAGTGTGTAGTCCTGAACAGCAGAAAGGATACACTGATTTTAAATAACTGTAGGGTACCAGAGCTGAAGGTCAATAAATAAATTACTTTAAAAGTATGTAAATGTAGTAAATGGAGAAAAAGCTACGTTTGTAATGATGAGGAATCAGAAGAGGATGAAAGCAGCAAACAAGACAAGTTGGACAGTTTACTGTAGCTGAAGACGCAAGATTAAACGTAATGGCTACGTAAAGAACAACGTAGAAGTATGGAACGTTACAAAGGTCCAAGCGGAAGTACATCGTTCCCTGCCGGACTAACAGAGTGTAACACCGAGCGGTGAGTGTAGCGGGTAAGTTCAAATAAAGTCACCACTAACGGAGCGACGATGTCTTCGGTTCAGCATCTGAAAGAGTTCATCTCCCAGCGACTGACCACTGCTGCTGTGGAAATATTCGGAGCCTTTGAACAAACCATCGTCGAGTACGAAGAAGAGCTCGACCGTCAGCGCAGACTGTTGGACGCTGTGTTAAGACCTGAGATCAAACTACACAGGATAGGTAAGCAGACTAATGTTCATACAACAAGCGAAGGAGACTCAGACGAGCCTGAAGACAATCGTGGACAGTTGTAGGAACGGAAAATGTCTTTATTCAGACACAGTGATGACACAGTTGTTCAGTACATTGACAATATTAGCATCTGACCTGTAAAAAGCTCGGTTAAACGAAGATATGATAAAAACTAGTTGATTAAACAAACATCAGTAATTAAAGAAATGTGAAATGTTTATTTATAGGGTCAGATTTACAACAAATGTCATATCAAGGCATGTTGCATGAATAATTTAATGTACATTCAAATTAATAAACAGTTTGTTTATTAATTAAATTAAATAAACTGTATCTTATTGTTCATTCAGAGATTCCAGATGTGTGTGAGAAAGAGGAGGAGGCAACCACTCACCTGCAGATCTGTCATCACATAATAAAGACCAGTCAAGATGAAGATAATTCAAATCCTCTACAAATAAAAGAGGAACACGAGGAACCACGCACCAGTGAGGAAGGAGACACGCTTGTTCTGAAGCAGGAGACCGATAATGTGATGAGTTCAGCATTCGAGGACAATGCAGCAGAAGCAAATGGTGACAGTCAGCTCCTCTCTCACAGCTCTCTTGTTACCCTGAATGTAGACAACTCTATGACAAAGACTAACATAGATAAAATGACTTTTAAATGTACCGCATGTAGTAGAACCTTTAAGGGTAAATGTGCATTACAGATGCATGTAAAAACCCACACGAAGCAACATCTGATATGTAACACATGTGGAAAGAAATTCCCGTTTTCATCAACATTAAAAATCCATGAGAGGATCCACACAGGTGAGAAGCCATTTCCCTGTAAAACCTGTGGGAAACAATTTAGACTAAAACCACATCTAGAAGCTCATCTAAGCATCCACACAGGTGAGAAGCCATTCCCCTGCATAACCTGCGGGAAACGATTTAGACGAAAACCATATCTAGAAGCTCATGTAAGGATCCACACAGGTGAGAAGCCATTCCTCTGCAAAACCTGCGGGAAACGATTTACACATAAATCCAGTCTGGAAACTCATCTAAAGATCCACACAGATGAGAAGCCATTCCCGTGTAAAACCTGCGGGAAACATTTTAGACGAAAACCACATCTAGATGTTCATCTGAGGATTCACACAGGTGAAAAGCCATTCCCCTGTAAAATCTGCGGGAAACGATTTAGACTAAAACCACATCTGGATGTTCATTTGAGGAGTCACACAGGTGAGAAGCCATTCCCCTGTAAAATCTGCGGGAAACGATTTAGACGAAAAACACATCTAGACGTTCATCTAAGGATTCACACAGGTGAGAGACCGTACCTCTGTAACATCTGCGGCAAAGCCTTCCAGGAACAAAGAAGTTTGAAACGACACATCATGGTGCACACAGGTGAAAACCCTGTTCCTTTGCATGTAAACAAAGCTTTACAGGTGGTTAAACCTTGTTGAACCACACGAGGTCTCACAGTTCTGTGTGGGACTGTGCAAAAGCTCACAAACAGGAAGTTATGTTCATGTGGTATATTGTCTTTTTTTTAATTTCCTAATAAAAGGATTTGTCATGAGTTCCCTGTATATTTAGTTTTGTAATGTCCATTTTTTGTTCTTAACTTTCCCTTTAGGCAAACTGCCTATAACGTGTATCATATTCATCACAAAGACTGAGGCAAAAGTCTGAGCCATGAATTGTAACTTTATAGTTGCAGGTAACTGTATTTTTATTTACCACCAAAATTAATCTACAATATTAATGGAAACACAACTTAGCAACATTTCTACAGCATCTTCTCATTGTGCATGCTCTACTGGGCAACATTATGTCTAATACGAAGTTGTGAAAGGTTCATCAGGTCTATTTTACTTTATGAATAAGAAAACCACAAAAGGCCTCCATAGTGGCAACATTGAATGTGTATCAGACGGAGAGAAAATCAACCTCACCTCCATCTTCACCCTAAATACTACAGTATGTCCAGTAATTTCTGCAATGTGTAAACAGATATTGGCTTTATCCATTTTGTGGCAACATAAAACCAGCATCTTGCTGGTTCTACTGGTCTTAGACAGGAACAGACAAACATGAGATGGACTGGATATTTAACAACATCTGTAAACACAACCAAGCAGAGCTCAGTGTATTTAAAATAAGGCAGAATTAAGCTTCTCATCGAAAGCTTTTGGCTCTAATCATGTTTTGGCAACATGAAAACATCTTACTGGTTTAACTGGTCTCATACAGATATTAAAAGTGGTAAAATAACTCGGTGGTCAGTCGCGCAGGTTCAAGCAGACACAATATGTGGAGCAGAAACATGTTGCAGCAATATTGGGTCGTAGATCTGAGTTCTAGCGTCATATAAAAGGGTTAAACAGTCACGATCACTGTAAAGTAAGTTTCCCTGATTATTATTTTTATTATTGATCGTGGACTATCTCACAAACAGGCCTCAGTTTGTGTGTCTGACACTCTGACCTGCAGTGTGGGGTCCCCACAGGGAACTGTATTGGCCCCCTTCCTCTTCACCCTCTATACGTCAGACTTCAGACACAACACCATCAGCTGTGTTCTGCAGACGTACTCTGATGACTCTGCGATTGTTGGACTGATCATTGATGATGACAATGCAGATTACAGAGGACTTACTCAGAACCTGGACTGGTGCCAACAGAACCACCTCCTGATCAACACAGAGAAAACCAAGGAGATGGTGGTGGATCTTGGCCTACGGCAGCCTGCTGTCATCCCACCGATGCACATCCAGAGAAGGGATATTGAGAGAGTGGACTCTTATAAATACCTGGGAGTGCATCTGAACAATAAACTGAACTGGTCTCATAACACAGATGCATTGTACAGGAAGGGTCAGAGCAGACTCTACCTGCTGAGGAGACTGCGGTCTTTTGGAGTGAGGGGCCACTCCTGATGACCTTCTATGACTCTGGTGGCATCAACCATCCTGTACGTGTGGTCTGATGGAGCAGCAGCATCACAGTGAGGGACAGGAAGAGACTGGACAGGGTCATCAAGAAGTCCAGCTCTGTCCTGGGCTGCACTCTGGACACGGTGCAGGAGGTGGGTGAGAGAAGGGTCCTGGCTAAACTCACATCCATCCTGGACCAGGACTCTCACCCACTGGAGGACTCACTGTCTGTAAAACCTGTGGGAAATGGTTTAGAAAAAAGGTCACATGTAAGAACTCATCTGAGGATTCACAGGTGAGAAGCCAAAAGATGTGGGAAACACTACCTTTACTAGCAACAACTTGAGAGTCCACATTAAAAAAGTTCACACAGGTGAGAGCAATGGTGGCATTGCCTTTTTTGCCATAGGCCGCTGCAGTGTTCCTGGCCTCAAAGATAGCTTAGGCCCAGAGGATGCCATCACTCCTCACTGTTAGAGTAAATATGATTTACTGACTGATTTATGATTTTCCTATTATGTTGTTGCATCGCTCACAAGGCTAATTTCTTGATTTTTACTTATTATGAAGGATACATGTGTTCAATGTTTTAATCCTGTCAGAAACAGGAACATGTTATACTTGTTGAAGCTGCACCCTGCACACAGACATAGAAACAGAAAGTGGTTGGGGCCGCTGACTTTTGCTGGGTAAACCAAAAGGCCAGAAAAAGGTCAGCAGTCTTAGGGTTAAACAGTTCATGATGCTTCTCACCTATGCTTGTACAGACCAATGAAGTGTTTTACCCTTCTATGGATTTTTTTCCCTGCAGTATGATTTTCATTGTAACCATACCATACGCCCATATCATGCAACTTTAAGGTGTGGTGGTGTGGAGGTTTGCCCCACCCACCTTCCAGCCAAGATTAGGAATAATTGGCTCCCTGGGAGGCGGGCCAGGCTGGTGCCTTTAAGTACAGGTGAACACGTGATCAGGGCTCCGTGTTGGCTTGTGGCTGGTGCCTAGGAGCGCAGGTGAGCACCCGAATAAGATCGTTGTGGTTGATCCGTGGCTGCAGTGGTGCGCCTGTGTACGATCGCTACAGGTAATGGGAGCTGCTGTCTGTGTGGTGATGCAGGGTTTTGCCCCCCCTCAGGCGCAGCGCTTATGAGCGACTCTTTTTCCAGAGCCGGTGTTAACATCCAGTCCATCTGATCACTTCTTGTACTAGTCTGAAATCAGTAGAACCAAGAAAAGGCTTATTATCATGTTGCCAATAAGTGATTCTACCTCACAGGTGTAGATTGTGGTCAAGTGAACTTAAATCTATTAATATAATCAAAAAGAGCTCTGTGGACCTAAAATGACACAGAAATAAGCTTCTTGTTAAAAGATATTTACATGAATCACTTTTTGGCAACATGGAAACAGCTTCTTAGTGGTTGTACTGGTCTCAGACAGTTACAGACAGCGGTCAAGTGAGCTGAATGCTCATTAAACCTGTTAATATAACAAAGAGTTTGATAAAGATACAAATAAGGCAGAAATAAGCTTTTTATCAAACGATATTGGCTTTTATTGGTCTGGATACGAGTGACCCACGGGTTTGTGCCCTTCCCCGATGCCTCTGTTTCTGGCTTCTTCTTCTTTTTATTGTGTCTCAGTTTCGCCAAGGTTTCGGTCTCTCGGATCGTCCAGGACCTAAGAGGCGGAAACCATTGTTAGCGTGTGGGCGTGCATGCGTGCATTATAACTGTTGATTCATCGGTTTCTTTGTTAATATATGTTGGTTGGTTGTGTTTTGGTTTCTATTTTGTTGTTTTTGTTGTTTTGTTTACTTTTGTTTGCCGTGGTTTTGCATGGTGTGATTTTGGTTTCTATTACTTTTTGGTGTTTATATTAATTTACCTTGTGCGGTGTATTTTAATTGCGCAATACATTTTAAAGCATAAATCTTGGAGTGTGAACGTCCTCCTCTGTCTCCCCCGGCGTCCTTTCCGTGCGGGCTCTTGCCGCCCTGTGTGGTGGAAATTTCCCATAAAGAAGCAGATGAGAGAGTTGTCTTTTTGTGCGATTTATTGAAATAATAAAGAAAATAAAAATAATGGGGAAAGCAAATAAAAAGCATGGATGTTGATCGTGCACATCAACAAACCAAAAACCAGCTGGGGAGATCAGTGCACACACCAGGTGTGTGCACCAGGCAAGTTGCTTCTGCCTTTTAACCCCTTTCTCTGGCTCTGGTGGAATGTCTCTCTGCAGCAAGGGAATTGTTTGCGCCACCTTATCTCGCTGTGAGTGAGAATGTTTGCTTTCCCACTTCTGCATCATCGTGTCTTGTTATCCAAAGGAAGGAACACCGAGCTTCCAAGACAAGATGCATTCGCTTTACCAGCCTTGGGTCTGGTGGGGAGTCAGACAGGATGGAGCCAGAGTCTGGGTGTAAAAGGAAAAACATATATCATAAATTAGTCAGTCAAACAGAACATCAGATGTTTAGACTTGATGTACGACAGGGCACAAGAGATTAGTTGTTTGTGTAAGAATGTTCAGTATTGCAACTAGCCAGCACATGACGAGTGTGTTGGATAAGAAATAGCACTAAGGCAAAATTTTTCCATTACACCCGTCACATTTCAATAAAGAGCCTGCTTTAAAGTGAGCGTGAGCCTGTGATCCTACTAACCCCAGACCTCTACCAACGATTTGTATCTTTTGTGTTGGGTTGTGAGTTAACATGTCTTAATGTTCAGTCTGTTAGTCTTGTTGGTGAATGTTCCTCTGTCATTTTGTCAGGTTTGTCTGATCTCCTTATCATAGTTTTTCTTTTTCACATAGACTTCACATATTTGTTTTTGGCAGGTTTTACACTGGATGCCTTCCTGATGCAACCCTCTCTATTTTATTTATTTATTTATTCACCCTGTCCAGCAGTTGAACAAGCAGCATGTATTAGGCTGAATGCTGTATTGTGATAGATAGTTTCCCTTTTACAAGAGGAGGATATGTGAAAAATGTATACTCTTGTTGATAAGTAGTTTATTTTTGGTTCTGTTTAGTCAATCCTAAGTGTGTGTGTGTGTGTGTGTGTGTGTGTGTGTGTGTGTGTGTGTGTGTGTGTGTGTGTGTGTGTGTGTGTGTGTGTGTGTGTGTGTGATTATACATACAGTAAGGATGCGTGTAGGAATTTATCTGCTGTTATCTGCACAATAAGGAAACATATTTAAGTTTGAGACCCATCTGGAACATCTTTCATAATTTGTATTTTTTGTCATTAGGAATAAATTGGAAGATATATTTTTCCAGAACATATGATTAGTAGCGATGTCCAGATCAGTTTCCCATTTAGAGATCGGAAGGCTCACTGTGTCATCAACATTGGAAACTAAAATACAGATTTTTGATACTGTCCTTTTCCCTGAGACGTCTCTCTCCTTGGGAACCTCTCTATTGATCTGGGTTTGGGACTGACACAAAAGTCACTGCCTTGCAACCCCTGTGGCTAGATAAAATAAACCATAATGTAAACCATGAGTTATACTGTGTGACAGAACTAACAATAACTTAGTGTGTAGTCCTGAACAGCAGAAAGGATACAATGATTTTAAATAACTGTAGTGTACCAGAGCTGAAGGTCAATATATAAATTATATATACAGTTCACTGCAGCAGAAGACGCAAAATTAAACGTAATGGCTACGTAAAGAACAACGTAGAAGTACGGAACGTTACAAAGGTGCAAGCGGAAGTACATCGTTCCCTGCCGGACTAACAGAGTGTAACACCGAGCGGTGAGTGTAGCGGGTAAGTTCAAATAAAATCACCACTTACGGAGCGACGATGTCTTCGGTTCAGCATCTGAAAGAGTTCATCTCCCAGCGACTGACCGCTGCTGCTGTGGAAATATTCGGAGCCTTTGAACAAACCATCGTCGAGTACGAAGAAGAGCTCGACCGTCAGCGCAGACTGTTGGACGCTGTGTTGAGACCTGAGATCAAACTACACAGGATAGGTAAGCAGACTAATGTTCATACAACAAGCGAAGGAGACTCAGACGAGCCTGAAGCCAATCGTGGACAGTTGTAGGAACGGAAAATGTCTCTATTCAGACACAGTGATGACACAGATGGTCAGTGTATTGACAATATCAGTGTCAGACCTGTAAGATGTTTGATTAAGTGAATATGTAGTAAATACTACTTCAGTAATTAAAGAAAAGTATATGTATATTTGAATTAATAACCAGTATCCTGTATCCTATGGTTAATTCAGAGATTCCAGATGTGTGTGAGGAAGAGGAGGAGGTTCCCACTCACCTGCAGATCTGTCATCACGTGAAGAAAATTAGTCAGGATAAAGATGATCCAAATCTTCTACAACTAAAAGAGGAACACGAGGAACCACGCACCAGTGAGGAAGGAGAGACGCTTGTTCTGAAGCAGGAGACCGATAATGTGATGAGTTCAGCATACGAGGACAATGCAGCAGAAGTAAATGGTGACAGTCAGCTCCTCTCTCACAACTCTCTTGTCGCTCTCCAAGTAGACAATTCTGCTATGTTAGAGAGTCCCATAGATAAAAAGAGTTTTATATGTATCACTTGTAATAGAACATTTAAGCGTAAAGGTGCATTACAGAACCATGTGAAAACCCACACAAGAGAGAAGCCATTCCCCTGCAAAACCTGCGGAAAACAATTTAGACGAAAAACAGATCTAGATATTCATATGAGGATTCACACAGGTGAGAAGCCATTCCCCTGCAAAACCTGCGGGAAACGATTTAGACGAAGACCACATTTACAAATTCATCTAAGGATCCACACAGGTGAAAAACCATTCCTCTGCAAAACCTGCGGGGAACGATTTAGACATAAACCCAGTCTGGAAGCTCATCTAAAGATCCACACAGGTGAGAAGCCATTCCCCTGTAAAAGCTGCGGGAAACGATTTAGACGAAAACACGATCTAAATGTTCATCTGAGGATTCACACAGGTGAGAGACCGTACCTCTGTAACATCTGCGGCAAAGCCTTCCAGGAACACAGGAGTTTGAAACGACACGTCATGGTGCACACAGGTGAAAATCCTATTCCTGTACATGTGAACCAAGCTTTACAGGTGGTAAAGCCTTGTTGAACCACACAAGGTCTCACACAGTTCTGTGTGGGATTGTGCAAAAGCTCATAAACAGGACGGCAGCATCTTAGTTGCAGTTATGTTCATGTGGTATATTGTCTTTTTTTAATTTCCTAATAATAAAATGATTCGTTGTGAGTTCCCTGTATATTTACTTTTGTAATGTCCATATTTTGTTACCTTTCCCTTCAAACTGCCAATAACGTGTATCATATTTATCACAAAGACTGAGGCAAAAGTCTGAGCCATGAATTGTAACTTTATAGTTGCAGGCAACTGTATTTCGTTTTTACCACCAAAATGAATCTACAAACTTAATGAAAACAGAACTTGGCAGCATTTCTACGGCATCTTCTCATTGTGCATGTGCCTTATGTCTAATACGAAGTTGTGAAAGGTAGCATCTGACCTGTAAAAAGCTCGGTTAAACGAAGATATGATAAATACTATTTGATAAAACAAACATTAGTAATTAAAGAAATGTGAAATGCTTATTTATAGAGTCAATTTTACAAGAAATGTCATTTCAAGGCACATTGCATGAATAGTTTGATGTACATTCAAATTAATAACCAGTTTCCTGAATCTTATTGTTCATTCAGATATTCCAGATGTGTGTGAGAAAGAGGCGGAGGCTCCCGCTCACCTGAAGATCTGTCATCACATAATAAAAACCAGTGAGGATGAAGATAATCCAAATACTGTACAAATAAAAGAGGAACACAAGGAACCACGCATCAGTGAGGAAGGAGACACGCTTGTCCTGAAGCAGGGGACCGATAATGTAATAAGTTCAGCATTTGAGGACAATGCAGCAGAAGCAAGTGGTGACAGTCAGCTCCTCTCGTACAACTCTCTTGTTACCCTGAATGTAGACAACTCTATGACAAAGACTAACATAGATAAAATGACTTTTAAATGTACCGTATGTAGTAGAACCTTTAAAGCTAAATGTGCATTACAGATGCATGTAAAAACCCATACAAAGCAACATCTGAGATATAACACATGTGGAAAGAAATTCCCGTTTTCATCACAATTTAAAATGCACGAGAGGATCCACACAAGAGAGAAGCCATTTTCGTGTAAAACCTGTGGGAAACGATTTAGACGGAAAACAGATCTAGATGTTCATCTGAGGATTCACACGGGTGAGAAGCCATTGTGTCTAGATAAATAAACCATAATGTAAACCATGAAATATACTGTGTGACACAACTTACAATAACAATAACTTAGTGTGTAGTCCTGAACAGCAGAAAGGATACACTGATTTTAAATAACTGTAGAGTACCAGAGCTGAAGGTCAATATATAAATTATATATACAGTTCACTGCAGCAGAAGACGCAAAATTAAACGTAATGGCTACGTAAAGAACAACGCAGATGTACGGAACGTTACAAACGTCCAAGCGGAAGTACATCGTTCCCTGCCGGATCCTCGGAGTGTAACACCGAGCGGTGAGTGTAGCGGGTAAGTTCAAATAAAGTCACCACTAACGGAGCGACGATGTCTTCGGTTCAGCATCTGAAAGAGTTCATCTCCCAGCGACTGACCGCTGCTGCTGTGGAAATATTCGGAGCCTTTGAACAAACCATCGTCGAGTACGAAGAAGAGCTCGACCGTCAGCGCAGACTGTTGGACGCTGTGTTGAGACCTGAGATCAAACTACACAGGATAGGTAAGCAGACTAATGTTCATACAACAAGCGAAGGAGACTCACACGAGCCTGAAGCCAATTGTGGACAGTTGTAGGAACGGAAAATGTCTTTATTCAGACACAGTGATGACACAGCTGTTCAGTGTTTTAACAATATCAGTGTCAGATCTGTAAGATGTTTGATTAAGTGAATATGTAGTAAATACTACTTCAGTAATTCATCAGTAATTAAAGAAAAGTATATGTATATTTGAGTTAATAACCAGTTTCTTGTATCTTATTGTCCATTCAGAGATTCCAGATGTGTGTGAGGAAGAGGAGGAGGTTCCCACTCACCTGCAGATTTCTCATCACGTGAAGAAAACCACTCAGGATGAAGATGATTCAAATTTTCCACAAATAAAAGAGGAACACGAGGAACCACACAGCAGTGAGGAAGGAGAGACGCTTGTTCTGAAGCAGGAGATCGATAATGTGATAAGTTCAGCATACAAGGACAATGCAGCAGAAGTAAATGGTGACAATCTGCTCCTCTCTCACAGCTCTGTTGTCACCCTGAATGTAGACAACTCTGCTATGTTAGAGAGTCCCACAGATAAAAAGACTTTTATATGTACCACTTGTAATAGAAGCTTTAAGGGTAAAGGTGCATTACAGAACCATGTGAAAACCCACACGGAGCAACATCCGGTATGTAACACATGTGGTAGGAGATTCCGTTATTTATCACAGTTAAAAGTACATGAGAGTATCCACACAGGTGAGAAGCCATTTCCATGTAAAACCTGCGGGAAACAATTTAGACTAAGACCACATTTACAAACTCATCTAAGGATCCACACAGGTGAAAAACCATTCCTCTGCAAAACCTGCGGGGAACGATTTAGACATAAACCCAGTCTGGAAGCTCATCTAAAGATCCACACAGGTGAGAAGCCATTCCCGTGTAAAACCTGTGGGAAACGATTTAGACGGAAAACAGATCTAGATATTCATCTGAGGATTCACACGGGTGAGAAGCCATTCCCCTGCAAAACCTGCGGGAAACAATTTAGACAAAAACCACATCTAGAAGCTCATCTAAGGATTCACAAAGGTGAGAAGCCATTCCCCTGTAAAATCTGCGGGAAACGATTGAGACGAAAAACACATCTAGACGTTCATCTAAGGATTCACACAGGTGAGAAGCCATTCCCCTGTAAAATCTGCGGGAAACGATTTAGACTAAAACCACATCTAGATGTTCATTTGAGGAGTCACACAGGTGAGAAGCCATTCCCCTGTAAAATCTGCGGGAAACGATTGAGACGAAAAACACATCTAGACGTTCATCTAAGGATTCACACAGGTGAGAGACCGTACCTCTGTAACATCTGCAGCAAAGCCTTCCAGGAACAAAAGAGTTTGAAACGACACATCATGGTGCACACAGGTGAAAATCCTGTTCCTGTGCATGTGAACAAAGCTTTACAGGTGGTTAAACCTTGTTGAACCACACAAGGTCTCACAGTTCTGTGTGGGACTGTGCAAAAGCTCACAAACAGGAAGTTATGTTTATGTGGTATACTGTCTTTTTTAATTGCCTAATAATAAAATGATTTGTTATGAGTTCCCTGTCTTATGTCTAATACAAAGTTGTGAAAGGTTCATCAGGTCTATTTTACCTTATGAATAAGAAAACGACAAAAGTCCTCCATAGTGGCAACATTGAATGTGTATCAGACGGAGAGAAAATCTACCTCACCTTCATCTTCACCCTGAATACTACAGTATGTCCAGTAAATTCTGCAATATCTGTAAACATATATTGGCTTTATCCAGTTAATGGCAACATAAAACCAGCATCTTGCTGGTTCTACTTGTCTTAGACAGGAACAGACAAACATGAGATGGACTTGATATTTAACAACATCTGTAAATACAACCAAGCAGAGCTCAGTGTATTTAAAATAAGGCAGAATTAGGCTTCTGATCCAAAGTTCTAAAATTCAGACACAACACTCTGCGATTGTTGGACTGATCATTGATGATGACAATGCGGATTATAGAGGACTTACTCAGAACCTGGACTGGTGCCAACAGAACCACCTCCTGATGAACACAGAGAAAACCAAGGAGATGGTGGTGGATCTTGGCCGACGGCAGCCTGCTGTCATCCCACCGATTCACATCCAGGGAAGGGATATTGAGAGAGTGGACTCTTACAAATACCTGGGTGTGCATCTGAACAATAAACTGAACTGGTCTCATAACACAGATGCATTGTACAGGAAGGGTCAGAGCAGACTCTACCTGCTGAGGAGACTGCGGTCTTTTGGAGTGAGGGGCCACTCCTGATGACCTTCTATGACTCTGGTGGCATCAACCATCCTGTACGTGTGGTCTGATGGAGCAGCAGCATCACAGTGAGGTCACATGTAAGAACTCATCTGATTTATGATTTTCCTATTATGTTGTTGCGTCGCTCACAAGGCTAATTTCTTGTTTTTTACTTATTATGAAGGATACATGTGTTCAATGTTTTAATCCTGTCGGAAACAGGAACATGTTATACTTGTTGAAGCTGCACCCTGCACACAGACATAGAAACAAAAAGTGGTTGGGGCCGCTGACTTTTGCTGGGTAAACCAAAAGGCCAGAAAAAGGTCAGCAGTCTTAGGGTTGAACAGTTTATGATGCTTTTCACCTATGCTTGTACAAACCAATTAAGTGTTTTACTTCCTATGGAATGTTTTTTCCCTGCAGTATGATTTTCATTGTAACCATACGCCCATATCATGCAATTTCAAGGCATGTCACATTTCAATAAAGAGCCTGCTTTAAAGTGAGTGTGAGCCTGTGATCCTACTAACCACAGACCTCTACCAACATTTTGTATCTTTTGTGTTGGGTTGTGAGTTGACATGTCTTGATGTTCAGTCTGTCAGTCTTGTTGGTGAATGTTCCATTTTGTCAGGTTTTCCTATTAGCTTTTGTGATCTCCTTATCATAGTTTTTCTCTTTCCTGCAGACATTTTTGTTTTTGGCAGGTTTTACACTGGATGCCATCCTGATGCAACCCTCTCTATTTTATTTATTTGTTCACTTTTTCGCCCTGTCCAGCAGTTAAACTAGCAGCATGTATTAGGCTGAATGCCGTATTGTGATGAATAGTTTCCCTTTTACATAAGAAGTATATAAGAAATATATATACTCTTCATGATTAATGGGTTATGTTTGGTTCTGTTTAGTCTATCCTAAATATGTGTTTACCTGTAAAATCAATATTAATACTAATAATAGTGTTATATCATATATATATACACATGTGAATTATTATACATAATAAGGATGCATGTAGGAATTTATCTGCTGTGTTATCTGCACAATAAGGGCACATATTCAAGTTTGTGAGACACATCTGGAACATCCTTCATAATTTGTATTTTTGTCATTAGTAATAAATTAGAAGATGTATTTTTCCAAAACATGATTAGTGGCAATGTCCAGATCAACTTTCCATTTAGAGATCGGAAGGCTCACTGTGTCATCAACATTGGAAACTAAAATACAGATTTTTGATACTGTCCTTTTCCCTGAGATGTCTCTCTCCTTGGGAACCCTCTCTATTGATCTGGGTTTGGGACTGACACAAAAGTCACTGCCTTGCAACCCCTGTGGCTAGATAAAATAAACCATAATGTAAACCATGAATTATACTGTGTGACACAACTTACAATAACAATTACTTAGTGTGTAGTCCTGAACAGCAGAAAGGATACACTGATTTTAAATAACTGTAGGGTACCAGAGCTGAAGGTCAATATATAAATCACTTTAAAAGTATGTAAATGGAGTAAATGGAGTAAAAGCTACATTTGTAATGATGAGGAATCAGAAGAGGATGAAAGCAGCAAACAAGACAAGTTGGACAGTTTACTGTAGCAGAAGACGCAAAATTAAACGTAATGGCTACGCAAAGAACAACGTAGAAGTACGGAACGTTACAAAGGTCCAAGCGGAAATACATCGTTCCCTGCCGGACCCTCAGAGTGTAACACCGAGCGGTGAGTGTAGCGGGTAAGTTCAAATATAGTCACCACTAACGGAGCGACGATGTCTTCGGTTCAGCATCTGAAAGAGTTCATCTCCCAGCGACTGACCGCTGCTGCTGTGGAAATATTCGGAGCCTTTGAACAAACCATCGTCGAGTACGAAGAAGAGCTCGACCGTCAGCGCAGACTGTTGGACGCTGTGTTGAGACCTGAGATCAAACTACACAGGATAGGTAAGCAGACTAATGTTTATACAACAAGCGAAGGAGACTCAGACGAGCCTGAAGCCAATCGTTCAGTGTATTGACAACATCAGAGTCAGACCTGTAAGATGTTTGATTAAGTGAATATGTGGTAAATACTAGGTGATTTAAAAAAAAAATCTGTAATTAAAGCAAAGTATGTGTATATTCGAATTAATAACCAGTTTCCTGTATTTCCATTCAGTGATTCCAGATGTGTGTGAGGAAGAGGAGGAGGTTCCCACTCACCTGCAGATCTCTCATCACGTTAAAAAAAACAGTCAGGATGAAGATGATCCAAATCTTCCACAAATAAAAGAGGAACGCGAAGAACCACACACCAGTGAGGAAGGAGAGTCGCTTGTTCTGAAGCAGGAGATCGATAATGTGATGAGTTCAGCATACGAGGACAATGCAGCAGAAGCAAATGGTGACAGTCAGCTTCTCTCACACAACTCTGTTGTCACCCTGAATGTAGACAACTCTGCTATGTTAGAGAGTCCCACAGATGGAATTACTTTTAAATGCACTAGTAGTAGAACCTTTAAGGGTAAGTATGCATTACAGATGCATGTGAAAACCCACACAAAGCAACATCCAACATGTAACACATGTGGAAAGAAATTCACTTATTTATCAAACTTAAAAAGACATGAGAAGATCCACACGGGTGAGAAGCCATTCCTTTGCAAAACCTGCGGGAAACGATTTACACGTGATTCATCTTTAAGAGTTCATTTGAGAATTCACACAGGTGAGAAGCCATTCCCATGCAAAATGTGTGGAAAACGATTTAGACTAAAACTCCACCTGAAAGGTCATCTAAGGATTCACACAGGTGAGAAGCCATTCGCCTGTAAAACCTGCGGGAAACAATTTAGACATAAATTCAGTCTGGAAACTCATCTAAAGATCCACACAGGTGAGAAGCCATTCCCGTGTAAAACCTGCGGGAAACAATTTAGACATAAATTCAGTCTGGAAACTCATCTAAAGATCCACACAGGTGAGAAGCCATTCCCCTGCAAAACCTGCGGGAAACGATTTAGACAAAAAGCACATCTAGATATTCATCTGAGGATTCACACAGGTGAGAGACCGTACCTCTGTAACATCTGCGGCAAAGCCTACCAGGATAACAGGAGTTTGAAACGACACGTCATGGTGCACACAGGTGAAAATCCTGTTCCTGTGCATGTGAACAAAGCTTTACAGGTGGTTAAACCTTGTTGAACCACACCAGGTCTTGCACAGTTCTGTGTGGGACTGTGCAAAAGCTCATAAACAGGAAGTTGAAGTTATGTTTATGTGGTATATTGTCTTTTTTTAACTGCCTAATAATAAAATTATTTGTCATGAGTTCCCTGTATATTTAGTTTTGTAATGTCCATATTTTGTTCTTAACTTTCCCTTTAGGCAAATTGCTAATAACGTGTATCATATTTATCACAAAGACTAAGGCAAAGGTCTGAGCCATGAATTGTAATTCTGTAGTTGCAGGTAACTAATTTTATTTACCACTAAAATGATTTTACAAACTTAATGAAAACAGAACTTGGCAGCATTTCTACAGCATCTTCTCATTGTGCATGCGCTACAGGGCAAAATTATGTCTAATACGAAGTTGTGAAAGGTTCATCAGGTCTATTTTACCTTTTAAAATATGAAAATGACAAAAGGCCTCCATAGTGGCAACATTGAACGTGTATCAGAAAATCTACCTCACCTTCATCTTCATCCTGAATACTACAGTATGTCCAGTAATTTCTGCAATATCTGTAAACATATATTGACTTTCTCCACTTTGTGGCAACATAAAACCAGCATCTTGCCGGTTCTACTGGTCTTAGACAGGAACAGACAAACATAAGATGGACTGGATATTTAACAACATCTGTAAACACAACCAAGCAGAGCTCAGTGTATTTAAAATAAGGCAGAATTAAGCTTCTGATCCGAAGCTTTTGGCTCTAATCATGTTTTGGCAACATGAAAACATCTTACTGGTTTAACTGGTCTCATACAGATATTAGAAGTGGTAAAATAACTCGGTGGTCACTCATGCAGGTTTAAGCAGACACAAGATGTGGAGCAGAAACATGTTGCAGCAATATTGGGTCGTAGATCTGAGTTCTAGCGTCATATCAAAGAGTTAAATAGTCACGATTGCTGTAAAGTAAGTTTCTCTCATTATTATTATATTTATTATTGATCATGGACTATCTCACAAACAGGCCTCATCTGACCTTAGTGATCATGGACTATCTCACAAACAGGCCTCATCTGACCTGCAGTGTGGGGTCCCCACAGGGAACTGTACTGGCCCCCTTCCTCTTCACCCTCTATACGTCAGACTTCAGACACAACACGCACAGCTGTGTTCTCCAGACGTTCTCTGATGACTCTGCGATTGTTGGACTGATCATTGATGATGACAATGCAGATTACAGAGGACTTACTCAGAACCTGGGCTGGTGCCAACAGAACCACCTCCTGATCAACACAGGGAAAACCAAGGAAATGGTGGTGGATCTTGGCCTACGGCAGCCTGCTGTCATCCCATCGATTCACATCCAGGGAAGGGATATTGAGAGAGTGGACTCTTACAAATACCTGGGTGTGCATCTGAACAATAAACTGAACTGGTCTCATAACTCGGATGCACTGTACAGGAAGGGTCAGAGCAGACTCTACCTGCTGAGGAGACTGCGGTCTTTTGGAGTGAGGGGCCACTCCTGATGATCTTCTTTGACTCTGATGACATCAACCATCCTGTACGTGTGGTCTGATGGAGCAGCAGCATCACAGTGATGACAGGAAGAGACTGGACAGGGTCACCAAAAAGTCCAGCTCTGTCCTGGGCTGCACTCTGGACACGGTGTAGGAGGTGGATGAGAGAAGGGCCCTGGCTAAACTCACACCCATCCTGGACCAGGACTCTCAGCCACTGGAGGACTCACTGTCTGCTCTGGAGCAGCTTCAGTAGCAGACTGATCCACCCTCGCTGTGTGAAGGAGCGATATCTCAGATCTTTCGTACCTCCTGCGATCAGACTGTCCCACTACATTGACTCACCCACTGTATCAGTGGTTACCTAGTAATTTCTTCTGTACTTACAATATTTGTGTAAACTCTGTCCACTATTATATATGTATTCCATATTTACACAATGTGCAACAAAATTTTCTGTGCAACATTTGTGCAAACCAGTACATGATTTATATTCATTACTGTGCAACAACCCTTTTAAGAACTCGCTCTACCTGTACTGTACTGCATAGTACTGTGCCAACACCAATGTTTTTTTTAAATGTCCTTTATTCTGTGCTCTGTGGTTTGCTGTTGTGTGATGTAATTTCTCTCCACTGTGGGACTATTAAAGGTCTTCTTATTTTATCAGATCTTTTAGTGTGTAAGCAATAGGCAAAAACTGTAGAAGACAAAGTCCATAACCCCACTCCACCACACACACACACACACACACACACACACACACACACACACACACACACACACACACACACACACACACACATCATTGTTACCTCTTTACCTTTTGTTGTTAAATTTCTGTAAGAATGTTTTTCTGTGTGAAAACTATTGTTTGATAATGTTAGGTTTGAGTTTTACAGAAGACGTCGGAGCGAGTTACAACTTAAAATGGAAACACAAGGACTTGAGTGTTTTATACAAAACCTATCAGTGTGTTGCTAGCGATGAAAGGGTAATTCAAATGGCGCTTGTGTGTAAGCTTTTGTTGGAGTGTTAAATTTTCATTGAAGTTTTTCATTTTGGTAATTATATAAGTTGTTAATCTCCAAGTGCTGATGTCTGATTGGCTTATGTGTAGAGTTTTTACATAATGGACCAAATTCTGCAAAAAGTGTGTAAGCAATAGGTAAAAACCGTCACAATACCAATAGCTTACTGTGTAGTTTTGAACAGCCCAAATGTTACATTTATTATAAATGCTATATGGCAAAAAGCTGAAGTTGAATATATGTTTTTTTTAAGAGAAGTATGTATTCTATACTTCTATAAGTATAGAAGTAAGAAACGAACGAGAAAAGAGCGACATGTGTGATAATGCGGAATCAGGAGAGGATGAAAGCAGCAACCAAGAGAAGTTGGACAGTTCAGTGTTTTATTAACAAACTATTTCTGTTAGAGTTGCTGATTTTTATGTCAATTGTCACTAACTAACACTAACATTGGCCGTCGTCAAAACGTGACCACTACGCAGCAGAGGGCGCTATATTATACGTAATAGTCACGTAAAGAACAACGCAGAAGTACGGAAAGTTAGGAAGTTTAAAGCGGAAGTACATCGTTCCCTGCCGGACCCTCGGAGTGTAACACCGAGCGTTGAGTGTAGCGGGTAAGTTCAAAAGTAAAGTCACCACTAACGGAGCGACGATGTCCTCGGTTCAGCATCTGAAAGAGTTCATCTCCCAGCGACTGACCGCTGCTGCTGTGGAAATATTCGGAGCCTTTGAACAAACCATCGTCGAGTACGAAGAAGAGCTCGACCGTCAGCGCAGACTGTTGGACGCTGTGTTGAGACCTGAGATCAAACTACACAGGATAGGTAAGCAGACTAATGTTCATACAACAAGCGAAGGAGACTCACACGAGCCTGAAGCCAATCGTGGACAGTTGTAGGAACGGAAAATGTCTCTATTCAGACACAGTGATGACACAGATGGTCAGTGTATTGACAATATCAGTGTCAGACCTGTAAGATGTTTGATTAAGTGAATATGTAGTAAATACTACTTCAGTAATTAAAGAAAAGTATATGTATATTTGAATTAATAACCAGTTTCCTGTATTTCCATTCAGAGATTCCAGATGTGTGTGAGGAAGAGGAGGAGGTTCCCACTCACCTGCAGATCTGTCATCACGTGAAGAAAATTAGTCAGGATGAAGATGATCCAAATCTTCCACAACTAAAAGAGGAACATGAGGAACCACACACCAGTGAGGAAGGAGAGATGCTTGCTCTGAAGCAGGAGATCGATAATGTGATGAGTTCAGCATACGAGGACAATGCAGCAGAAGTAAATGGTGACAGTCAGCTCCTCTCTCACAACTCTCTTGTCGCTCTCCACGTAGACAATTCTGCTATGTTAGAGAGTCCCACAGATAAAAAGAGTTTTATATGTATCACTTGTAATAGAACATTTAAGCGTAAAGGTGCATTACAGAACCATGTGAAAACCCACACAAGAGAGAAGCCATTCCCCTGCAAAACCTGCGGAAAACAATTTAGACGAAAAACAGATCTAGATATTCATATGAGGATTCACACAGGTGAGAAGCCATTCCCCTGCAAAACCTGCGGGAAACGATTTAGACGAAGACCACATTTACAAATTCATCTAAGGATCCACACAGGTGAAAAACCATTCCTCTGCAAAACCTGCGGGGAACGATTTAGACATAAACCCAGTCTGGAAGGTCATCTAAAGATCCACACAGGTGAGAAGCCATTCCCCTGTAAAACCTGCGGGAAACGATTTAGACTAAAACACGATCTAAATGTTCATCTGAGGATTCACACAGGTGAGAGACCGTACCTCTGTAACATCTGCGGCAAAGCCTTCCAGGATAACAGGAGTTTGAAACGACACGTCATGGTGCACACAGGTGAAAATCCTATTCCTGTACATGTGAACCAAGCTTTACAGGTGGTAAAGCCTTGTTGAACCACACAAGGTCTCACACAGTTCTGTGTGGGATTGTGCAAAAGCTCATAAACAGGACGGCAGCATCTTAGTTGCAGTTATGTTCATGTGGTATATTGTCTTTTTTTAATTTCCTAATAATAAAATGATTCGTTGTGAGTTCCCTGTATATTTACTTTTGTAATGTCCATATTTTGTTCTTACCTTTCCCTTCAAACTGCCAATAACGTGTATCATATTTATCACAAAGACTGAGGCAAAAGTCTGAGCCATGAATTGTAACTTTATAGTTGCAGGTAACTGTATTTCGTTTTTACCACCAAAATGAATCTACAAACTTAATGAAAACAGAACTTGGCAGCATTTCTACGGCATCTTCTCATTGTGCATGCGCTACAGGGCAAAATTATGTCTAATACGAAGTTGTGAAAGGTTCATCAGGTCTATTTTTTCGACAAAGAGAAAACGACAAAAGGCCTCCATCTAGTGTCAACGTTGTGTATCAGACGGAGAGAAAATCTACCTCACCTTCATCTTCATCCTGAATACTCCAGTATGTCCAGTAAATTCTGCAATATCTGTAAACAGATATTGACTTTATCCACTTTGTGGCAACATAAAATCAGCATCTTGCTGGTTCTACTGGTCTTAGACTGGAACAGAGATGGATGAGAGATGAGATGGACTGGATATTTAACAACATCTGTAAATACAACCAAGCAGAGCTCAGTGTATTTAAAATAAGGCAGAATTAAGCTTCTGATCCAAAGCTTTTGGCTCTAATCACGTTTTGGCAACATGAAAGCATCTTACTGGTTTAACTGATCTCATACAGATATTAAAAGTGGTAAAATAA
Organism: Betta splendens; assembly: GCF_900634795.4. Classification (NCBI taxonomy): domain Eukaryota; kingdom Metazoa; phylum Chordata; class Actinopteri; order Anabantiformes; family Osphronemidae; genus Betta; species Betta splendens. The sequence continues at coordinate 11,694,681 of NC_040897.2, read as the reverse complement.
CTCGGTGGTCACTCATGCAGGTTCAAGCAGACACAACATGTGGAAGAACAAACATGTCGTTGCAATGAGTCGTGGATCTTAGTCCCAGCGTCATGTCATAGAATTAAACAATTGACGATCGCTGTAAAGCGAATTACCTTGAATATTAAGGTTGTTCACACAAAATCTAAAAGAAGTGGTGTCACTACGACTGCTTTGTAGCAGATAGTATTTACAAATTATGGCAGTTTGAAACTGAAATAAGCAGCTTTAGTCTTACACAAACCAAGCTGTCTGCCGTCATCACTGTTCATCTCAAGGAGAGGATCATGAAGAGAAAACTCAACCTGGAGTTTTCTACTAGTGTCAGCACACACGCCTCACATTAACCATGAACTTTAACATTCACTGCACGGTAGGTTTTATGTTAACACTTCACATTCTGCCACATTTCATACAAGATTCACCTGCCATTATTACAAATATATAAAAACAGATACATCAAAACATCAGTAAATATTCAGACTGAAACTGAATGAAGACTTTTAAAATGATACTTTTTAGAGATTTCATTCACTCCAGATTTCATTCACTCCACTGGTGTCACTGGTGTACATAATTTGCTGATTGCAAATTCAGTTTTTTGTTCATTTTAAGCTGTTGAGCGTTAACATACTTTATTGCTCTTGAGAAGGTTTAAAATCAGTTTGCACTTGAAATAAAAAAAAAAAACAGGCATTCAAGTCAAGGCAGTCATTCTCATGTCTGAACCAGTTGAAACCAGAAGTTTGCATACACTACATAAAAGCACACATATGCTTTTTTTTCTTTACTGTCAGACATGAAGTAAAAATAAACTTTCCCTGTTTTTGGTCAATTAGAAGTAACAAAATTATTTCTATTTGCTAAATGTCAGAATAATGAGACTAGGTTTTTTTTTAGACAATTCTTTATTACTTTTATCAGAGTCAAAAGTTTACATACACTAAGATCACCATTCCTTTAATCAATTAGGGAAATCCCAGATGATGAGGTCATCTCTGTGGAAGCTTCTGATAGGTTAATTGACAGCAATTGAATTAATTTGAAACACACCTGTGGATGTATATTAGGGCACATGTGAAACACAATTGCTTGTTTATAAAACATCATGGGAAAGTCAAAAGAAATCAGTCAAGATATTAGAAAGAGAATTGTGGATTTGCACAAGTCTGGTTCATGGGTGCAATTTCCAGATGCCTGAAGATGCCACGTTCATCTGTTCATTGTACGCAAGTATAAACATCATGGGAACATCCAGCCATCGTATCGCTCGGGAAGGAGACGGGTTCTGAGTCCCAGACATGAATGTACTTTGGTCCAAAACAACCCAAAGGTTGTGAAGATGCTGGCTGAAGATGGTAAGATTGTGTCATTATCAACAGTGAAATGAGTACTGTACAGACATGGGCTGAAGGGCTGACGAAACTAAAAACTAAAATTGAACTGTTCGGCCACAATGACCATCGTTATGAATGGAGGAAAAAGGGGGAAGCCTGCAGGCCTCAGAACACCATCCCAACTGTGAAACATGGGGGGGGGGGTAGCATCATGTTGTGGGGTTGTTTTGCTGCTGGAGGGACTGGTACACTTCACAAAATAGATGGCATCATGCGGAAAAAACAGTATGTGGAAATATTGAAGCAACATCTGAAGACATCGGGCAGAAAGTTGAAGCTTGGGCACAAATGGATGTTTCAAATGCACAATGACCCGAAGCACACTGCCAAACTGGTTACAAAGTGGATAACGATAACAAAGTCGACGTTTTGGAGTGGCTATCACAGAGATCTAAATGCTATTGAACATTTATGGTCAGAGCTGAAAAGGCGTGTACCTACAAACGTGGCTCAGTTACACCAGTTCTGTCCGTAGGAATGAGCCAAAATTCCTACCAACTACCAATATATTAATTCGCTGATTAATGCCTTCTACACTTGCTGTGTTGTCACTTTACTGTAAGTTTGCAATGTTTAGTAATAAAACATATTTTGTTGTGTTCCAGCTTCAGAGATGGCCTGATCATCATGACGTCTGCCGTCATCACTGTCCATCTCATGGAGAGGACCAAGATTCAGTCAGAGCATTCAGGATGAGTACAGAGATCCAGTACAAAGTCTAAATAAGAAGTTTGGAGAACCAGAACCTGAAACAATAAAAAACGGGCAACAAATAGGGTTGGAAATCAATTATGGCTAGTTATTTAAATTTTAGCTTTTAAACTTTGTACATTAAAAATCATCAAACGTGGTGTCTGCTGTCATCACTGTGCATCTCATGGAGGAAATCAAGTAGAAAAAGCCATCAGCTCATATTAACATCTGTGTCTCACATTGTGATTGGAACATTTGATGGATGTTTCAGACCAGTATGGCATTAGCAACCATGTTTTAATAGTCTCAATAACAATCACTCTTCTGACGGCTAAAAACAGAGTGCAGTTACTGTGTTGGACTGAATCAGGTGTGTCTGTACCTAATAAAGTGGCCAGTGTGTAAATGTAACACTACATAAGGTACAGTAAGATCAGGTACTGAAGCACTTTACTGACACTAATGATTCCCTGAAGTGAAATTCATCTTTATCATTCATAAAAAACTAAACATCTGAACATAATAAATCTAAAGTACAGTACAAAAATACAAACTGGATCCTATAAAAATCATATATAAAATTACACACATAACTAAGTTAATTTCAGTAACAGTCTGTTTCTCCATGAGGTAAATATGACACTTCAAGAGCCTTAAACTCTGCAGTGACTTCAATTACTAAACCAAAATAGTGCAAAATCTGCATTACTTGGTAAAGTGGCGTCAGTAAACAATCTCTGAAGTGAAGTAAACAATCACTGGTCAAACTAAATAAAATGACAATAAACACACAGCTTTACGACGTCAGTTTTCTGTCATGACACGGTTAGACTTGGTTTTACCTGTTAGCGCTTGGTTCAGATGCCTTAACACACTCAATAGAATGTAATTCATGCTGCTTTTAAACATTTATCCAAACATCCACATTCACTCCAACAGAAACATTATTATTATTATTATTTCGAATGGTAACTTGTCTTTCTTTATAGATGAAGAAACTTGGTGGTAAAATGATGAGGGGAGGGAAGAGGTGGAAGATGTTAAAATAGTAACAGAGATGATGATGAAGATGATGGAGTGGATAAAGAGTGTCAGGGGTGATGAGCGCCTGGTCCCTCCACCAAAGCATACACGCTCTGTGGCAGAGCATGGCTGGTCTCAGATCTGCTGGATCCAGCGTGAGACCCGACGAAGCAGTAGGTGGAGTTTGAAGGAAGGTTTGAATTATCACTGACTGAAAACCTTTGCTGAGTTTGACCTGTAGGAACCTTGAAAATAAAAAATTGATATTAGATAAAAGCTCATATGTACCATGTGATAAAATGTGACACGATGTGACTGATGTGCAACAGAACACATTTATTTCCTCTAATCCAGTTACCAACACCTTTGCTAAATCTAAGGGAGTTACTCTTTATTAAAATAAGAAGCGGACTTACATTAGTAACTGCATACACTGTGTTTTCCACAGTGAATATTTTCTCTGTCAAGAAAAAAAGGTTATTTGACATTAGTCATTCATTAAAATACAGCATTACAATGTTTTCATTTATATTTGATCTAATTATAACACAGTATTAAGAAAATAATAAATATTTTATATATTCTAACAATATAAATTCTAACTAAATGTTATCCTGTAATTTTATGGTAAATAGATATGAACTTACTTTTTCTGTTCTTCATATAACAAAGACCAGCTATAATTATACCAATAATGATGACAATAGGCACAAAAACAAATACAGCCACATGGCTCCGTGATTCTTTGGCCTCTGTAAAACAGACAAAACCAGATTTAGACCTGAGCAACTTGTGAGTGAGATTTACTATTTGAAACTAAATTTCATTTCAAATTTTCATTGACAACAGTGTTATTTAGCCGAACTACTATCTAATCTGTGCAAGTCTTAAGTCTTTTGACTTTAATCTTACGTTGGTAACAGAAACTCTGTATCTCTGGTGCTCCTTGGTTTGTGGTCCAGCTGACCTGGTTGCTATGGTTACAGTTGATGGAGTCATTCTCAAGGTAGACACGAAGATCAGCAGCAGAGGTTGTAGCTTTTGATCCGTCTCCATCTTCACTGCAGGTTTGATTGACACATGTAAAAGTGGTGCTGATGTGAGAGTCCTGTGTCCTGCAGGTCACAGTGAGGTTACAGGAGTCTGAGCTGCTGGACACTGAGTCCACAGTCAGATTAACTGGAGACACTGGAGCTGGGTGGACAGAAATATGAAAAACACTGTAGGAATATGACAGTACAGTAGATGGAAACAGTAGTTCATCTATCGGTGTCTCAGATGTTAACAAACTTACCTTGAACTGTGACACTGTAAATAGCTGCTGTTTGGTCTTTATCTTCTGTAAATACTGCAGTATAAACTCCACTGTCTGTCTCTTGTACATTCTTCAACTTTACAGTGTAATTTAAAAACTCAACTCTTCCAGTGTAAATATTAGAAACTTTTGGTTTTCCATTACTTGCAAATGATACTAAATTATTTGTTCCATTGAATTTCCATGCAAAAAATAAGAAATCCTCAGGAACATCATCTTCCTTAACATCCAGCTGTACATCATATCCCTTCTTCACAAACACAGAGGTCACAGCTCTGGATGCTGCAAACACAGTAAACACACAATACAATTAAACTGTTATTGGCTGTAGGTTATATGTAATAGTACAGTAATAGTTAGTACAGTCCTGTGTAGTCAACATAGATAAGTAGAGGATGATTCATTCAAACATCAACACCTATTGTTTTTCTCTGTATCCTACTGACTGTACTTGTAGCTGTTTGTACAAATATTAGAAGTGGACTAGACGGTTATTTGTGAAACAAAGGATTGTAGCAAACAGCAACCTCAGACTAGGAGCTTAAACTTAACTGTTTTACAGTAAACATATGTAACTATTTACCAGTGGGGTCGTATCTGTTTGCTTTTAAAATGTATAAGAATTAAGTTAAAGTTAGAATATGTTCAGATATCAAACAGTATGACACAAACGTCACCGATGTGACGCAGCAGAATCAGAACAAAGCAAAATCCTTTAATGTTAACATAAACCAGCAGGATTTCCATCAAGGAATCCATTCAAATACCTGTAGCACAATAAACGCTTACCTTCATATTGAAATGATAAGAACAGGAGAATAACACACTGAAGAACAAGATTCATTTTCTATACGTATGTACAAGCTGCCGTCGTCTTCAGAATGTGTGTCTGACGACTTCCTGACAGGAAATGCAAATACACTTTTTCAGCCCTCATTACTATTTTTCAAATATGGATCCTAATATAAAGACTCTGAAGGGAAATGTTGTTTTTGCTTTTGAGGGGAGGGCGTTCTTTTTTCGTGTCTGAAATAATTAACAGTTGAATTAATGTTTTGTTTTTGTTGTTTGTTTTATTAAATGTCAATCAGAAGCACATGCAAGAACGTGTGAGTCATTTGTGTTTTGTCCTTTTTTTTAGGCTGCCTGCAGGTGTCAGAGATGAGCAAACCTACAAGAAGTTCTTAAAAGTGCACTAATGGAAAAGAATTAAACAAAGTCATTACACTAAATACATTCAGGTATTCAGCTCTAGTTTGTGACTCAGGTGTGAATATCCTCATGCCCCAAGACACTCACCAGTGTTTCCTGAAGCCCATTATTTGCATCCTGGGGAGGTTGACTTTAGCGCCACTAAATGAAAAATCAGAGGTATTTTATTGTATTTGTACGTGCTTGTAAACACAGCTGTTAGAGAAATGCACAGAACAAAGACCTGAGCAAGACTAGAGAGAGATAAGACAGACTTTAATCCCACGATGAGGAATTTCTTTTGTCTTCAGCAGCAGGGGACATTAAATAAGACAACGGACAAAAAAAGACAGCAGTATTAATTGTACAAAAAAAATAAATAAAACAGGGTATCTAGTAATTTTTTGACCACAATGAATGAAAATGAAAATACACCATGTAGATGTGACATGAGAGTTCATACATTTCTTCTTCTTTTCCTTTTGGCTTTTCCAATCAGGGATCAGTGAATCATCTTTTTCCACCTTTTTCTATCCTGAGCATCTTCTACACTCAACATCATGACATTAGTCTTCAGAAAAAATCCAGTAAAAACTTCAGCAATTAGATCAGCAGACGCTTGCAGAGCATTCTATGGCTTCAGAGTACTGTGGGTGTTTGGCGTCTGCCTGCTTCCACTGTGTACATGATGCTTCTTTGATCCTCCAAACATCCTATTGGGGCTCTTCAGGTGCTGTATAGATCTGGAGTTGGACTTTTCAGGGGCGGGGACCTGGCAGGTGGCGGAGGTCGTCTCCATCGTAGCGCTCATGATCACCAGCAGTTCAAAGTCGGCCAGTTCTGGATCTGTCCAACCCCCCCTGACGGGACACGACAGCACATAAAAATAACAGCACAAAAAAATAACAGGCACAGGCTCTATTTCAACAAAGCTCAACCACAATTTCCTTTTCATCAAGCACTGAGACCCTAAATACAACTAAACATAATATCTCTGTATACTTTCACCTTTAATTATAAAACCACAGAAATGTTGTGTTTCAGACCCTATGCCCTCCAGTGACATGCTGTGAGGTTCATATCGGGTGAGGCATAGAGTCCTCCAGAGTCAGATTTAATAATTATAATTGCAAGTTCTAAAGGCTGCTGTGATGAGGGAGAGCAGTACCGTTCACATCATATAACCTGCGTAGGTCTATAAGCTGGAGAGGTCAGGCCTGCATTTCTGTTCTTCATTCTCAACGCCCAGACACTCAATATTTCCTGTGATCACAGTGAGCGGCTTCCTATTGGTCAGTATTTGGGCAATGCCCCTCACTGTGAAAGTAGATAGAACAGGAAGAACATATAACATTCAGCTGCTTCATCATCAATAAGCTGCTACATAATTTACGAACTTGTGATTAACTTAATTGAATCTAAGGTTATATATTTTTTGTACTCAAAGTTCTAAATTTGAAAAAAAAGGAACAGGGTCGTCTTCTACTATTGACTATCGGCCATGAGTGGTCATATTTCCTGTAAGGAAGTTGACAGACAGACTAAAGACAGAGACAGCTTCTACATCTGAATAACATGGATCACACTCTTCAATGTGTCTTTCTCCTCTTCTCATGTCAATATCAAGGTAAATAATATTTTGCTACTAAAATTTAAATGGCTTCCTTGATAAAAACCTGCCTAGTTTATGTTGGCCAGGTTTTAAATGTTCAATATAGTTGCAACCAAATAAACAGCTACAAACTCTGGTGAGAGTACAGACAGTACAACACAGAGAAATAAATACTTTATTCATTTGGACTTCCCTGTATTAAAGCAAGTATCAGAATGTTGAATCACCATTTTAATGCGTTACAAATGAATTGTCTTCTGCTGTTGTATGCAATCTACAGCCAACAACTATAATTCATAGTTATAAATAATATTCATACAAATAATTGTATTGTGTGTTTACTGTGTTTGCAGGATCTAGTGCTGTAACGTCTTTGTTTGTGAAGAAGGGAAGTGACGCATGGCTGGATGTTCAGGAAGCTGTTCCTGAGAGGTTTGCATATATCGAATGGAACGTCAATGAAACAAATTTAGTTTTTTTTCGGCCTGGTGAAGAACCAATTGACACTAAAACAGTAGAGTTTTCAAATACAAATTACACTTTGAAACTGAAAAATGTGCAAGAGACCGACAGTGGAGATTATACTGCAGTAGTTTTAGAGGCTCAAAGGAAAAAAGTGGCTGAATACAAAGTCATAGTTCAAGGTAGGTTTACATTTGAGACGCTGATAAAGATCAACTACTGTCGTATTTTCTATCTTTCATATTCCTACAGTGTTTTTATAAATTTCCTCCTCAGCTCCAGTGTCTCCAGTCAGTCTGACTGTGGACTCAGTGTCTAAGAGCTCAGACTCCTGTAACCTCACTGTGACCTGCAGGACACAGGACTCTCACATCAGCACCACTTTTACATGTGTCAATCAAATCTGCAGTGAAGATGGAGACAGAGCAAAAGCTACAACCTCTGGTGCTGATCTTCGTGTCTACCTTCAGAATGACTCCATCAACTGTAACCATAGCAACCATGTCAGCCGGACCACAAACCAAGGAGCAAAGATGCAGGATTTCTGTCATCAAGGTAAGACAAATATCTTAACAACACACAGTTTAGTCTGTAATGTGCTGAAATACTGTGGCAAAGGCAAAGGCCACTGTATGATTTCTCAAAATTCATCCATCCACAGCTAATTAATATCTTCTGCACCTGCTATGTGTCACTTTGTGTTTGCTTTGTCAGTTTAGTAATGAAACATATTTTGTGTTCCAGCTTCAGGGACTCTCTCTGCTGGTTTCCCTCTCTGTCTGGTGAAGATGGTCGTGTTCTCTGTTGGCCTGATCATCATGACGTCTGCCGTCATCACTGTTCATCTCAAGGAGAGGACCATGAAGAGAAAACTCACCCAGGAGTCTTCTACTAGTGTCATCACACAAAACTCACATTAATCATGAACTTTAACATTCACTGCACATTAGGTTTCATGTTAACACTTCACATTCTGTTACATTTCACACAAGATGTAGTACAAATACATTAAAAATATAATTAAAATCATCACAGGGTTTTTGAATCAGTTCTTCAAAATAAGGGGAAGCATTTAGAACAACCAGGAAGGACATGATGAGTACAGAGAACTACAGTAAAGAGATTCATAAAACAATTATTAATAAAAACCAGAACCTGAAACAAAACAAAAAGTTAATTAAGGGGCAACAAACAAACTTCAATCATATATTGTATATTATTTATGTCTTTTTCCTAGTTTTAATTTTCAAATTTTGTACAATAAAAATCATTTAAACGTGGTGTCTGCTGTCGTCACTGTGCATCTCGTGGAAGTAATCAATAAGAAAAAGCCCTTAGTTCATATTAACGCCTGTGTCTCACAATATGACAGCAAATTGTCAGCTGGACCCCAACAAACATTCCAGTCGATTGGTTTCTTGTGCTGTTTGTTTATGGCTCAGACCAGTGTGACGTAAGCAACCTTATCTCAATAAGTTCAATAATGATCACGCTTCTGACAGCTTCAATTAAAAACTGAGACAGTATCGTTCTAATTTCATGAAAGTAATTAGAGAGTAAACAGTGGCAGAGTAACTGTGTTAGACTGAATCAGGTGACAGACCCTATGCCCTCCAGTGACATGCTGTGAGGTTCATAGCGGGTGAGGCATAGAGTCCTCCAGAGTCAGATTTTATATTTATAATAATTTGTAAAAGTGTATATTTTACTATTTAATTGGCAGAATGCATGCTGGCCACGTTTCATATATTATTGTCATTAGTATTTCACCTAAAGGAACATATTTAGTCTTGAAGGAACATGTATTTTATAGCATAGAGTAAACGTGTCACGATCTGGGTTTTTGTTTCTTGTTTTATTTTGAAGGACTCTGGTTTCACTTATGTTTTGGTTTCCTGTTTTAGCGCAGTAGTTCCGGTTTTGTTGCTTCATTCTGTTCACGCTAACTTTACTTTCGGTTGTCATTACACGCACCTGCCCGTCATCTAGTAATCAGTTCTCAGTATTTAGGCACCAGCATTCACCCAAGCAAACCGCCAGATCGTTGATTCTATGACCGCACGTTCCAGCAATTCTATTGTTCAGCTTATCCTGTTGCCGACCCAGTTTCCGTATGTCTGACCATCGCTTCTCGCTTGATCCAGACCGGTATTGTAAATCACTGACTCCGTTGCTGAACTCTGCTTGTTTCTGGACCGATCTAAGCCCGCCGATTCTAACTCTGAGAGCTGAGCCTTTTTGATATTGACCTGTGTATGATCCGGACTGTTTTGTGACTTCGATTCTGGAATAAAACCCCATTTTTCACCACCTACATCGGGTCACTGCGGTCAAGTGAGCCGTCGTTCGTTCATCCGTCGTTCAGCCAGCCGCGCTTCAAAAACGTCTTGCGCCCGTATTACGCGCTTTACAGCAGAGCACAAAACACGCTCGTCGCGACTTCCTCTTTTCATAGCGAGACGTCGGTCTGTTCAAAATATGGAAAACTACGAAACAAAATATTGCATATATAGAAAAACTGTCGCCTAATAAAGATCTGTGTACTTTTACTGTAAAATTAAGCATTTATTAGTATTTAAAAATACCATGTCATACTGTAAAACTTTTATAATTAATAACTTAACTTTGGTGCATAGTTCCAGGCTCAGACCACTTTCCCCTTGTTCTACTAGAGGTGTACTATCACCCCACAAAGATTTGTGTATTTTTACTGTATAGTTTTGGATTTATTAGTATTCACAACTACCAGTTCATACTGTAATACAGTCAACTTTGATCATTAATAACTTAACTTTGGTGCATAGTTCCAGGCTCAGACCACTTTCCCCCTGATCTACTAGAGGCGTACTATCACCACACAAAAATCTGTGTATTTTTACTGTATAGTTTAGGATTTATTAGTATTCAAACCTACCAATTTATTCTGTAACTGTATGGGCCGTATAGTCAACTTTAATCATAAATAACTTGACTTTGGTGCATAGTTCCAGGCCCAGACCACATTCCCCCTGATCTAAAAAAAAAAATCTGTGTATTTTTACTGTATAGTTTAGGATTTTAGTAGTACCATGTTATGCTGAAATATGGCCCTTACAGTCAAGCATAAAACCAATAAATACTGCACTACAAACAGTGTAGTGTGTAACTTTCTTTTTTATTGTTTTAAGTCTGTATTGTGAAGAGAGAATAATTGCATTAAATCTAATCCTGAATATTTGGTTATATACATTTTGTATTTACATTTTAGTGTTCAAAACTAGATATTACAATGTGTAAGAACAGAGACGGCAATAACTTTGATAAAACAAACTCCAGACATGGGAAATGGTTTAATGAGAACAAATAACGATTTCAGTATCCATCCATTTTCAACCGCTTTTTCTGGGGGCGGGTCGCGGGGGCAACAGTCTAAGCAAACTCCAAACTTCCCTCTCTCTGGACACTTCCTCCAGTTCAGGCCAGCCCAGGACCTGTTTGCCTTGGGAGACCCTACCAGGGGCATTTAGCCCCCGACAACATAGCTCCCGGGGTCATTCAGGCACACAAACTCCTCCACCACGTTAATGTGTGTTTCACACATAAATATTCAGTTTTTGATTGTTCCATGACTTTATATTACATATTAAACATTTAGTTTCAATATTAAAAGTCACACTTTGGAGTCCTAACAGATGGTAATAAAAGGATTTAACGTGTGTGTGCTTAGTCTCACTCACAGTTTTTTTATATGAAAAGTCACATAATCTGGGCCTGGCATTATGCACTAAAGTCAAGTTATTAATCATCAAAGTTGACTGTATTACAGTATAACATAGTACTTTCAAGTACTGCTAAATCCTAAACTATACAGTAAAAATACATGAATATTTGTGAGGTGATAGTACATCAATAGTAGAACAAGGGGAAAGTGGTCTGGGCCTCGAACTTTGCACCAACGTCAAGTTATTAATCATCAAAGTTGACTGTATTACAGTATGACATAGTACTTTCAAGTACTGCTAAATCCTAAACTATATACTAAAAATACACGAATCTTTGTGTATTAGCAATACTAATAAATGCTTAACTTTACAGTAAAAGTACACAGATCTTTATTAGGCGACAGTTTTTCTATATATGCAATATTTTGTTTCGTAGTTTTCCATATTTTGAACAGACCGACGTCTCGCTATGAAAAGAGGAAGTCGCGACGAGCGCGTTTTGTGCTCTGCTGTAAAGCGCGTAATACGGGCGCAAGACGTTTTTGAAGCGCGGCTGGCTGAACGACGGATGAACGAACGACGGCTCACTTGACCGCAGTCATCGGGTCCCGGCGCTGTGCATTTGGGTCCTCTCTCTGTAACAAAACGAAGATGAATACAAGTTGATAAAACAGGCAGAAGTAATTAAAGAAATGTTTTTTTACAACAAATGTCATCTGAAGTCATGTTGCATGCATAGTTTTATGTATAATTAAATTGAAAACCAGTTTCTTGTATCTTATTGCCTTTTCAGAGTTTCCAGATATGTGGGAAGAAGAGAAGGTTCCCACTCACCTGCAGATGTCAGTATGAAGATGATGATGAAGATGATCACAGTACAAAAATACAAACTGGATCTTATAGAAATCATAAATAAAAATTAATGAGACATAACTGAGTTAATTTCAGTAACAGTCTGTTTCTCCATGAGGTAAATATGACACCTCAAGAGCCTTAAACTCTCCAGTGACTTCAATAAATGACCCAAAACAGTTTAGTTTTTGTGGAAAAGATCATAATGTAAAACCGATCATAACAGTGAAAATGTAATGTTTCTCAGGCTTTTGCTCACAGTCACAATAACATTGTTATTCACAATATGACTGTCACGATGTTCCGGGAATTAGGACCCAAATGCACACCGTAGACTTGAGTAAAACAGGAGGTTTTATAGCTTGTAGTCAGACAGGCAATGGTCATTCACAGCGCAGGAAAAACCAGGTTCCGATGAGGTGCAGGCAAAAACATGAACAGGGACAGGCAATGGTCAAAATACACAGCAAGGTACTTTCAGAGGCTAAGCAAAAACTTGACTTGCTGTCAAACTTAAACATTTATCCAAACAGATGACCAGAAGCTTTCCACATTAAATTCAACAGAAACAAAACTTTGATTTCAAAGGTTTGAGCAGTGACAGAACTTTTGGTCTTCATGGAATAATAGTGAAACTACATATTGGTTTATGTCAGAGCATGTGCAGACAGCAGCTCTACAGGCTTCTGACTTGTTTTTTATTCTGAACGATAACTTGTCACTTTTTATAGATAAACAAACGTGGTGGTAAAATGATCAGGTGGAAGATGTTAAAATAGTAAGAGAGATGAGGAGGAGGAGATGATGGAGTGGATGAAGAGTGTCAGGGGTGATGAGCGACTGGTCTCTCCACCAAAGCATACACACTCTGTGGCAGAGCATGGCTGGTCTCAGATCTGCTGGATCCAGCGTGAGACACGACCAAGCAGTAGGTGGAGTTTGAAGGAAGGTTTCAATTATCACTGCCCTGAGTTTGACCTGTAGGAACCTTGAAAAAAAGAACAGAACACATTTATTTCCTCTAATCCAGTTACAAACACCTTTGCTAAATCTAAGGGAGTTACTCTATATTAAAATAAGAAGCGGACTCACATTAGTAACTGCATACACTGTGTTTTCCACAGTGAATATTTTCTCTGTCAAGAAAAAAAGGTTATTTGTCATTAGTCATTCATTAAAATACAGCATTACAATGTTTCCGTTTATATTTGATGTAATTATAACTGCTAACTCAAAGTATAATATGTGTAACAAAGGCTGCACAAACACTGACACAGTATAGTAAAAATTATAAACATTCTATGTTGTTAATAACAATAGCAATAACAATATAAAACTAACTAATTAAATGTTATCCTGTAATTTTATGCTAAATAGATACATACTTACTTTTTCTGTTCTTCATATAACAAAGAGCATACCAATAATGATGACAACAGGCACAAAAACAAATACAGCAACATGGCTCCGTGATTCTTTGGCCTCTGTAAAACAGACAAAACCAGATTTAGACCTGAGCAACTTGTGAGTGAGATTTACTATTTGAAACTAAATTTCATTTCAAATTTTCATTGACAACAGTGTTATTTAGCCGAACTACTATCTAATCTGTGCAAGTCTTAAGTCTTTTGACTTTAATCTTACGTTGGTAACAGAAACTCTGTATCTCTGGTGCTCCTTGGTTTGTGGTCCAGCTGACCTGGTTGCTATGGTTACAGTTAATGGAGTCATTCTCAAGGTAGACACGAAGATCAGCAGCAGAGGTTGTAGCTTTTGATCCGTCTCCATCTTCACTGCAGGTTTGATTGACACATGTAAAAGTGGTGCTGATGTGAGAGTCCTGTGTCCTGCAGGTCACAGTGAGGTTACAGGAGTCTGAGCTGCTGGACACTGAGTCCACAGTCAGATTAACTGGAGACACTGGAGCTGGGTGGACAGAAATATGAAAAACACTGTAGGAATATGACAGTAGATAGAAACAGTAGTTCATCTATCGGTGTCTCAGATGTTAACAAACTTACCTTGAACTGTGACACTGTAAATAGCTGCTGTTTGGTCTTTATCTTCTGTAAATACTGCAGTATAAACTCCACTGTCTGTCTCTTGTACATTCTTCAACTTTACAGTGTAAGTTAAAAACTCAACTCTTCCAGTGTAAAGATTAGAAACTCTTGGTTTTCCAGCACTTACAAATGATACTAAATGTTTTGTTCCATTGAATTTCCATGCAAAAAATGAGAAATCCTCAGGAACATCATCTTCCTTAACATCCAGCTGTACATCATGTCCCTTCTTCACAAACACGGAGGTCACAGCTCTGGATGCTGCAAACACAGTAAACACACAATACGATTAAACTGGTATTGGCTGTAGGTTATATGTAATAGTACAGTTAGAGTCAGTACAGTCCTGTGTAGTCAACATAGATAAGTAGAGGATGATTCATTTGTACTGCATTAAACTGCTGATTACTAACTAGGACAGTCAAGCTGCAGGATACTGACTATGAAAAAACATCAACACCTATTGTTTTTCTCTGTATCCTACTGACTGTACTTGTAGCTGTTTGTACAAATATTAGAAGTGGACTAGACGGTTATTTGTGAAACAAAGGATTGTAGCAAACAACAACCTCAGACTAGGAGCTTAAACTTAACTGTTTTACAGTAAACATATGTAACTATTTACCAGTGGGGTCTTATCTGTTTGCTTTTTAACATGTATAAGAATAAAATTAAAGTTAGAATATGTTCAGATATCAAACAGTATGACACAAACGTCACCGATGTGACGCAGCAGAATCAGAACAAAGCAAAATCCTTTAATGTTAACATAAACCAGCAGGATTTCCATCAAGGAATCCATTCAAATACCTGTAGCACAATAAACGCTTACCTTCATATTGAAATGATAAGAACAGGAGAATAACACACTGAAGAACAAGATTCATTTTCTATACGTATGTACAAGCTGCCGTCGTCTTCAGAACGTGTGTCTGACGACTTCCTGACAGGAAATGCAATACACTTTCTCAGCCCTCATTACTATTTTTCAAATATGGATCCTAATATAAAGACTCTGAAGGGAAATGTTGTTTTTGCTTTTGAGGGGAGGGCGTTCTTTTTTCGTGTCTGAAATAATTAACAGTTGAATTAATGTTTTGTTTTTGTTGTTTGTTTTATTAAATGTCAGTCAGAAGCACATGCAAGAACGTGTGAGTCATTTGTGTTTTGTTCTTTTTTTTAGGCTGCCTGCAGGTGTCAGAGATGAGCAAACCTACAAGAAGTTCTTAAAAGTGCACTAATGGAAAACAGAATTAAACGATGTCGTTACACTGAATACATTCAGGTATTCAGCTAGTTTGTGACTCAGGTGTGAATATCCTCATTCCCCAAGACACTCACCAGTGTTTAGTGAAACTCATTATTTGCCTCTGGGGAGGTTGACTTTAGCGCCACTAAATGAAAAATCAGAGGAAAAGTTATTTTATTGTATTTTTACATGCATGTAAACACAGAAATGCACAGAACAAAGAATTGAACAAGACTAGAGAGAGATGACCGTGAGAGTTGTGCAGGTTCATCCATCTTCTTCTTCTTTTCCTTTCAGCCTTTCTCATCAGGGATCATCACAGCGAATCCATCCATTCATCCATCTTCTACCACTCAATCCCTAGGCTTTTCCAGCAGGCTGAGGACACTCTGACCAGGTCACCAGCCTATTGCAGGGTCACACAGAGACAACCAACCATGCACACACACACACTCACACCTACGGCAATGGAAATCCAATCAACTAATCGCATGTCTTTGGACCGTGGGAGGAAGCAAGAGAATTTTGATGTTCCTGATTGTGTCCAACCTCGTCACTACTAAGAACCTCAGCATCTTCATCTCTGCTGCCTCTGTCTCTGCCTCTTCTCTTCCTCACTGCTACTGTCTTTTACCCATTGTCAGGATCGGCAAGGTTACTTCCTGTTTGGACCACAGACCAGGTTGTGTTTGAAACGTTTCATTTAACTCTGACTCACAGCTTTTTTTCTTGTTTGCTCTAGTTTTCACACTGGTTCTGCCACTGTTTCATGTCTTGTTTTTTAAAGCCACTCATTGTCCTCGTCCTCTACCTGATTTTTTTTGTATTCCTTTCGTTAGCGTAGCGTATTGTCCCACTCGCTGTTTAATCTGGTATCTGATCCTAACATTTTATATTCACCCTGCGTTTGCGTGTCCTCTGCTGTGGTGGGGACAGATCGATCCTCCAGGTTTTTGCTCACCTCATCTTATTATCAATAAACCTGCCTTTCTCTCCATTTCAGTTCCATTTATCCCTTCTCTGTGGGTCCTCCCTCACCCTTTAGTGTGAGTTTTCTGCAATCACCACACCCATAGAGCAGAGCTGCTCTCACCACCGTCTTGTCTACATTTCCTTTGAGTTTTGCTGACACTCTTCAGTCACTCAACACTTCTGACACCAGCTCTGACCCTCCTTCACTCACCTCTTTACCTCTTTTTCACAGTCCTCATCACACTGAACTGCTGTTCTACCTCCGTTCTCATTTAGATGTGCAGGTTCATCTATAGGCATGCTTTTAAACTGTATCTTATTTACCTAAACCCACACACAGACACACATTCACATACATTGGTGACAAAGGGCAATGTGAGCTTTAGAGTCTTGCACACAAACACTTCAGCATATTGAACCACAATCCTATGACTGGTGAATGGCAGTCTTGGCAAAACAATCCAGGAAAATCTCTTGCAGCTTTAAACAGCACAGCAGTGTTCTGTAGCCTCTGAGCAGCATTTGAGCCTCACTACTGTTTACTGCCTGCATCCACTGGGTGCGTGATGTTGTTTGGTCTTCTAAACATCCTATTGGGGCTCTTCAGGTGCTGTATAGATCTGGAGTTGGACTTTCCAGGGATGGAGAGTTGGGCTTTTCACGTTTCATAACTTGAGCATAAATAGTCTCTGGGGAAGAAGTGTTCACTGTGTCTGTAGGATGTTCAGATCTTTGGGGAAACTGCACCAAGGCGTAAGTAGAAGTTACAGGGTCCTGGGTCTGAGTTTGGGCTGAGTTAATGTCCTGAAAACAAATTAAAAATACACGTTAGGTAGAAAAAGTGACATCCTGATATCTAAAACTGGTGGATACATTCAGACAAATGAATGACTAAACATTTGATAATTTCTTTTTGTTTATAAGACATTTGAACACAAGAAAGCAGCCAAGACTAATATGCATGTGACTGGTGCACATGGAACACAAGGTGTAGCCTTTTACATGTAGACAGACTGCATATTCATGCCGGCAGGCCAGTTCTGAAGGCTCAGCTCTTTATCTCATGCCTTTTATTAAAACCTGGGTTAAATTATTGTAATAGAAACACGCGTTTACATTTTTTTTTTAATTTTAATAAATCAGTCCTTCAAACTACATGCTGCACATTCCACCCACCTAAACCACAACTGTACACAGGCTGCACCACTTTCAGTAAATAATTGGTGTTAAAGTTCATCACTGATGGTTATTTTTATTATTGTAAAAATAAATGTGCTTCATTATATTGCAGATGTTAATAGACACATAGAGGACATTTCATTTCCTTAATGTTTCATTTCAGCTTACCTGAGGATTGTCATATACTGTATTACCGTTGCTCTTTTTTTTGTCTTTGTTCTTTTTACCTGCAGGTCAGTCATAGAAAATACATGTTGATTTGCTTTTTCCATTTACTAGTAGTTTAAATTCTAAAAATTGTTAGTGTTCGCATTTTTAAGAGAATCACGAGATAAGGGCTTCAAATGTTTGATCTGATTTGATCTTAATACATTAACTCAATTTAACTGAAGTCAATGAGCAAACCATTAAACCTCCATGCTGTACAGTATACAGTGTCCTCAGATATAGCTGTGCTATTACCTTCTATAATTGAACAAACTCATCCCATTCGGCAGCAAAATGAAATTCTTATTGTAATTAAAGTGGAAGTTGTGTTTGTTTGGAATTTTTTTTTCTTCTGAATAATTTAATGAATTTTTCCTTGCACTGACAAATCAGTTTTACAAGGCAATGAGATGGTAAATCATGTTGAGTAGTGGGTAGAATGTGATCAATGTTCAATGTATTCCATTGAGTCAGATACCTTTGTTACTAAATAAGCTTAAAATTATATTGCAAACACTTACATAGTATGAAACCCACAACAGCGGCGGTGGCAACAACGACACCAGCTACTGAGCCAAACACAATCCCAGCTGCACTGTTAAGAGAAGGTTCTGTGTGAAGAAGAAAACAAACAAAATACTGAAATACTAATACTATGTGAAAATTCTCATTCACATTCTCTGTTTAATTAGACATAGTGGGTTGGGACCATGTTATATACACTCAGGATATTTTTGTGGTTACAGTGTAAAACCACTACATGTTTAGATTAATCCTTTTAAGATGCAATACTTATTGTGCTCAAGATTTCATGTAATGTATTGATATTTACACTGGTACAAACTGGTAAACTAATAATGATACAGATAATAATACAGATTTCGAAACTGATTTAATCATATAAGTTGTTAAAAGCTCAAATACAATTAAAACTATCAAGAGGTTACTAACAGAAAAATATTAGATAATTAAATTTCAACAATTTCAACATTTTCATTAACCACCACGTTAAGTGAGCTACTATCTAATCTGTGCAATAAAAATAATAGTAATAACTTTAATAACAAAGTGTTTTTGTCAACTTACGTTGGTGACAAAAGTCCTGTATCCTTGCTTCTTGGCTTGTGGTCCGGCTGACCTGGTTGCTATGGTTACACTTAATGGAGTCATTCTCAAGGTAGACATGAAGAACAGCACCAGAGGTTGTAGCTTTTGATCTGTCTCCATCTTCACTGCAGGTTTGATCGAGACATGTAAAAGTGGTGCTGATGTGAGAGTCCTGTGTCCTGCAGGTCACAGTGAGGTTACAGGAGTCTGAGCTGTTAGACAATAAGCCCACAGTCAGATTAACTGGAGACACTGGAGCTGAGTGGGAGAAAGATGAAAATCACTGTAGGAATATGACAGTAGATAAAAAATATGACAGTAGTTATTCTTTATCAGCATCTCCAATGTAAACCTACCTTGAACTATGACTTTGTATTCAGCCACTTTTTTCTTTTCAGTCTCTAAAACTACTGCAGTATAATCTCCACTGTCTGTCTCTTGCACATTTTTCAGTTTCAAAGTGTAATTCGTCTTTGAAAACTCTACTGTTTTAGTGTCAATTGGTTTTTTGACCAAGCCGAAAAAAAACTAAATTCTTTGTTTCATTGACGTTCCATTCGATATATGTAAACTTCTCAGGAACCGCTTCCTGAACATCCAGCTGTGCATCACTTCCCTTCTTCACAAACAAAGACTTTACAGCACTAGATCCTGCAAACAAAGTAAACACACAATAAAGTACAAATATATAAAAAAAACATCCACCAACCAGAAAAGTAATTTTCAATTGCTACATGTGAACTACATCTCCTTGAAATTAGCATTGTGTGTAAATGTTTGTAAATGACTTAACCCATGTTACAGTGTTTTCAGTTTGTCTTGATTCTGGTTCCTTTTTCAAACATTGATTTTATGTTATTTTTTTGGTTTGACACATCTTGGATAAGCTCCAAAGACATTTCACTACATAAACCAGTCACATTTTGAACAATGAAGAAATACTCGTAGCAAAAGAAATGCTTACCTTGAAAAAAATATAAGAACAGGAAAACAGCACATTGAAATATATGATCCATGTTAAAAACCTTCTGTATCTAGAGGCTGTGTATGCTGTGTATCCTGTCTTTAGACGTCTCTTAACAGGAAATACGCCTACACTGTGTCGATCATATTCAGTTCAAGAGCACCGCCCAGTTCACATTGTTCAAATTTGGATCACAAAACTTAAAAAAAAGACTACATATCTAATGGTGCCTGACCCAGTTCTCCTTCGTTATGACCGCCAGCGTTGCCCTGTGCCAGTTTTTTACCGTCGCCTGCCGACTCCCAGTTTGTACCTCTGCTTGTGCTTACCTGTGTTTTGACCTGTACGACCTGTATTCAGCTCTGCCATTAAATGAACTTTTACTTACCCCTTTGTCTCGGTGCTGTGCATGTGGGTCCCATACGTCAAGCAGCCTAACACTTCTATCATGACAGTAGCCAGTAGCCTTGTCAAGAGCTATGAAGCTCTTGTACTTTAAATGTGCTCCTGTAATCTTGAAAAAATGGTCTTCGAGACAGAGCTACATTCCAACAGCCCTACTGGCTGTTTAGACATGTTTTCTTTATATATGTTTATACACAGAAAGGTATTTCATTATCACAATAAAATTAATAACTTGCAGTTACATTTTCCATGTACAATAATTGAGTTGTTTAAAGCCAATGAGACAGTGAAGTAGCAATTTCAATTAACGTTGCAGAAACATAACAGTTTCTTCTAAATGCTTCAATTCAAATTATAATCTGCATGAACTTGCTTTAGTATTAAAAACATCCCTATATAACTCCATAAACAGGTCACTAACCACCTAAGGTGCAAATTTGCATTGTGCAGTTACATAAAGTGCTGTAGGTTTGTAACAGCATTAACACTCATTCATTAAAGACAATCAAGCTATCAACAGGTGCAGTTTACAGAGTGTTCATCTGAATCCTAGCTACAGAGCTACGTTATTGCTATGATTACAGCAGTTTGTCTTCTCTTTTCTTTAACGGGAATAGTGTTAAGAGGAAGTGGACAGTTTTATCAGCTGAGAAGAAACTGTGTTGCCATTGCTCATCAGTGTTTTTTAAGGTAACGGGTGCAGAACAACCTCATGTAACCTTTATAAATAAATGTGTAAAACAGTAAAACACAGTCTCAAACACATATGTGACAACATGAACTCCTGTGCGTGAGTGTTTCCTGTTCACCTAATCTCACCAACGTTACCACCACACTCCCTGTGAGGTGGAAAATATCAACCTGTGTGACTGTGTGTCTTTCTGTCATTTACGTATCATTCTCTGGGGGAATTCAAATGAGCCCACCAAGGTTTCCATCTTCCTTTGTCTGATTCGTTTAGTTTTTTAGCTTTGACATATTTCTGCATAAATAAACCTGTTACTATTTGAGGCTGACAGACACAAAGACGGACACATGCAGTGAAGTAGTGTATTATGTCCTCCTTCGAGCATCCAGACCTCAAACAACTGTGTGTTAAACTTGAATAAAGGCTAACAGCTGATCTCCATCCCCACAGTCACACTTCTGAACCGGTCCATCTGTTCACACGTTGCTGATGCGAACACTCAGAGGATTGTCTCTGGCCCGGCCACGGTCCTCCCCTCTCTCCCTGTAGCTCTGCTCCAGACGGATCTTCTCTGGGTCCGTCCCTTCCGACACAGTCCCGCCCCCATTGCTCTGGTACCCGTTCTGAGGACTGGACGGCTTGAAGATGGGGGTGGTCCTGGTCTTGGCCACTTTGTCGAAGAAGGCAAAGTCTGCTACATATTTCCCTGAGGGGGAAAGGGAGACTACAGGCGGGAACTCGTAGCCCCAGAGAATCTCATCCGGCAGGTACGACGTGCGGACCTGGCAGGTGGCGGAGGTCGGCTCCACCGTAGCGCTCATGATCACCAGCAGTTCAAAGTCGGCCAGTTCTGGATCTGTCCAACCCCCACCTGACGGGACACGACAGCGCATTAATGAAACGTGAAAAATAGCATGTAGAGTTAATATCACAACTTCTAGTTCAATCACAATTTCCTACTAACATTCATCAAGCACTGAGACCCTAAACATGGATTCAGATCTCTTTCACCATCACTTTTCAGATCACAAACCCTGGGTTTCAGACCTTATTCCCTCACCCTACACTCACCCTTAGCTGCCCACGCCTGCAGCGGGCTGCTTTCGTCGATGACGTGGTAGAAGGTGAGAGGAAGGATGAGGAAGGGGCTGTCGCTGGACATGTCCACCTGGAAGGGAACGTTCCTCTGGTCCAGACGGACGGTCTCGCCTTCCTTGGTCAGAGACGTCTGCAGGAGTTTTCCTGTGACCTGGAGGGAAACAAAGGCACCAACTGATTCACTGCTGAACAAAATCAGACTGGTTATTTGTTAGGACAGGAGAGCTGTAGATTATATAGTAGGTGTAATCTCTCCTCTGTTTTAAACGCACTCACCTGGCACCCGAGCAGGAGGCTCTTGCGCATGTTGGCCACTCGGATCATCAGACACGGTCGGCCTTCGTGGATCGACACCACTGCGTGCTGACTGAACTTCACCGTCTCGCCTCGCTTCTTGGGTCGAGCAACCTGAGAGCAGTAAACAACCGCTTTTCATTAGATTTGTGTCAGGCTGCAGCTCTGTCGTGTTTTGCACAGCTGCGTGTTTGATACCTTGGCCAGAAAGGTGCCGGTGATGAAGATCTCCATCAGCATGGTGATGACCAGCTGCACTATGAGGAGCACGATGGCCACCGGACATTCCTCCGTGATGCAGCGAAAACCATAGCCGATGGTGGTCTGGGACTCCAGGGAGAAGAGGAAGGCCCCTGTCAGGCTCTGCATCTGCATCACACAGGGCGTGTGATTGGATGGAGGGTTGAACTCTGCAAGAAGATGAGCACAGAATATGCTAAATATAAAAAAGAACATACAATTTTGAATAAAAATTTCCTAATTGTGATATGTGTTGAAATAATCTGTTTTGCATCGCATTGTGGGAGCTTAACATTTTACTGATATACAAATCCGCTCAGTAAACCAGTCAACTCATAGCTGATATGTGACAGAGCAGGTGTCCTCTCTGCGGTGATGATAAATATTTCCTGTCATAGCTTCCTGTCAGATTAATTTTATCAAAATGCTCATGCATGAACTAACATCTCTTCTTTGCAGAGAGCTGGGCTTTAAACAACACAGAGCATGAACAAATATGAGGTGGAGCAAACTAACTGAGGTGACACCCAGGTTGCAGAGTTGCTGCCTGCAACTACAACACTTCAGTTCTTTTATCAAACAACATCCTATTCTCACCTGCTCTGTGGGTTCCAAATGCAGTCGAGCTGTTTCCTTCAATATAATTAACACTAAGCTGTGAACTGTGCTTTTTTTCAGTTGCACTCACACAAAGCGGGCAGAGTTTGTGTAGTTGTAGGTGTAGTTTACACCTAAAGTTCAAGCCTGTAACGTTTACTTAAACCAAAGCGTATTTATGTGTTTATGTGCAGTAAGAATCAGACAGCTCAGCTCAGGTTCTTCATGGTCTCATATGATTATAATTATAAATGACAACTGTTCTACTGAAACTGTAACTGTGCTCTGTGGATAATCTAGAAATTAATCCCAATCTGCACTAGCCTTGTGTTCTTCACTAGAAAACCTTGAGTAATTTGGAGCAACTGACTCACACTGTGAACCGAAAAGTAATTTTGGTTTAACGTCTCTGAGGGCTTGTTAACGAAAGAGTGTCTTTGATGACTCACTGAAAAACCCAATTAATGTCAAAACACAGTCCCTGTAGGTGGAACTGAGTCGAGCCCTAGTGGGACAAAGTGTGGATGGATGGATGGATGGATGGATGGATGGATGGATGGATGGATGGATGGATGGATGGATGGATGGATGGATGGATGGATGGATGGATGGATGGATGGATGGATGGATCAATACATATGGATGGATCAATACATATGGATGGATGGATGGATGGATGGACAAAAGACGAATGGATGGGTGGATGGGTGGAGTTGTGACATATGCATTAATGAGATTTCTACTGTAATCCTAATATACAGTGCAGCATTACTGTAACTCCCTCAAACCACCCAGTCTCTCCTCCTTCTCACCCAGCAGGTCTCCGTGCACCAGGGCCACCAGGTACCACAAGACACCGAATAGAAACCAGGTCCCCGCAAAGGTGGCTGTGAACAGAAAGAACTTGTAGCGCCACTGCATCTCCAGAAAGGTCGTCCAGAGGTCGCGCATGTAGAGAGCGCTGCGGCCGCTGACGTGCTCGATGCGCACGTTGCTGCGTCCATCTTTGGAGAGCACTCGCCTTCTCTTCCTCAGGATCCCAGCGCCTCCGGACAGGCCGCCGCCCAGTAAGGGCTTCAGGACGTCCGTCTGCGTCTGGGAGTGGCAAACCTTGTGTGGGGAGGGGCTGCGCGAAGACGGCGGCGTGGCCGATGTCATCTGGTGAATGGCGAGAAATTCATACTTAATTACTGATTGTGCACGGCGTCGTTCGGGCTGATTACAGACTAGCTTTGCAGAACCGTTTTCAGCTTCACGTCAGCCGTTTTTAGCAGCGTGCTTATTTTCACGCGATCAGCTGCATTTTTTTTTGATCTGATGATCTGACTTCCTGTCATCTGCTTAAAGCTAGAAGCTGACGCACAGTCACAGCAAGTTTTAAATATTTCCCCTGAAGTCTCGTAGTTTCAGGGGAATTTATTCAGTTTAATGTTATTTCAAATGTGTGATCATTCATATGGAAACGCCCACCTGAAAAGATCATATCTTATTCTGGAAACCGTACCTTTAATTAGCAAACAGGCAAACAAAGCTAAAAGGCCCCAAAGTGGGTGTAAGTCTTTCTTAGTTTCTATAGTTACACAAATTACAGTGTACCTGTAAATCCAGTAATACCTAATGCTACTAATACTTCAGACAGGAACCAGTATGAATGATTCAAACTGGTGGTTTCTAGCTGGTGTTTTCCCTGTGAAGGGGGCAGAAAGAAGTTTGTTGTTTGTCTCTCGACATTTGGGGAACCACTGTCTGAACAATCTGCCCTAACAGTGACACCACTACACGTTGATGACAAATGTCTTCATCAGGGAATTTATGGTGTCACACAGGAGAGAAGTTGCAGCCTGTGTTCTTCCTCACCTCCGCTCTTGTGGCACGTTGTGAGGTCACGGTTTTGGAAATTACAAAATAGTTCTATCTAAGCCCGCTGCTCTCAGAAAAGGTTTTACTGTGAAGCTGTTTGGGGCTTCGTGGAACCAGTCACGAGTTTGCAACGGAGTTTCGGCACGTTTCTCTGAAACTACGGTTGTTGGAGGAAGAACATGTGTTTCCTCATGTGTTTCGACACTTACTTCTTTCACCGGACCAAAATGTGAAGCAACTTCTCTAAATGTACCGCTTGTTTTCTCATTTTGTGCACTTTGATGGTAGAACGCAGGTCATGGTGACAGACTCTGATGAGACCTAAGGTTTAGAAACACTTTAAAGAGTGTGAGCCATCAGCCTGAGATCGGCCGAGCAAAAGCCACAAACCGAAACCTCAATAAACACGAAGACAGTTGTCAGTAAAACATAGAGGAAGAACAAAACTAGAGCTACTGCAGCCTGACATAAGCTATTTTAGATTAATGGCCAAATTCTGCACAGTTAATACATCTGTATAAATACAGGATAAGGTTCAGTGTTTGAAAAGTTAAAAGCACGAAGTAGAAGAGCAGAAGCTACGTATGTTTCCTGTTTGTGGCTTCCGGGTATATTTTTGGACAGACAGCGAAACTGCTTCACAGGCCTGATTCTGATCACTTACTGCAAGAAAACCCAGTTCATTACTGTTTTAACATACACGCATGCATCAGCAGAATGTAATTGTCTGTGGCCGACAGGTCTCTTGTAGCTGCAGCTCTCTTTATACCAAAACACAGACGGTTACTGTCTGCGCACACTGACACGTCCTCAGTGAACCAGTAGGAAGGAGACACCACACAAACGTTAGATAAGGAAGAAGACCAGTGGAATCAGGATGAGCAGCATTCACACAACAGAGTTTCACTTGTGAGACAGAGAGAGAGAGAAACTTGAATGGGACAAGTCCGGTTAAGTAAATCTTTGTTGTCTTTGTGTCCTAAAAGTCCGACGTTTATCTTGATAACGTTTCTTTAAAGGCTTCTCTGTTGATTCAAGGAAAGAGGTCCTCGGCGGACGAAAAGTGAACTTCAGGCTGGAACTGGAGACGACCCTGAGAGTTCTGTAGAAAGGAGGCAGCTTGGTTTTGAGGGCAGCCCCCGTTCAGGTCCTTTATGAGTGGCCGGTGTAGCAGGTGTTTCACACACCGCTTCACACTGACGGCACTCACACAGTCCCTCTGTCTGACGACTGCACAATGAACCCATCAATACGTTCACTGTACGTCCACGGGTGGACTCTGCAGATCTGCTGCAGTGGATCCGACTATAAGTGAGGGGAGACGTGATGCGCTGTTATGTAAGCAGTCGGCCCGTATCACGCCACACTCAGAGGGTGAGACCCGCGCAAGCTTCAAACCTACAATGACACCATTGAAAACTCCACTCCTGTCCTCATCCCCTGTCCTGTCACTCTCACAACAACAATAATACAGTAATAGAGCGATGGACCAACCTCTCTAGTAAGATGTACTTCGTCTCCATGGCTACGCCACAACTGCCCTGCTTCAGTGAACCGTGTCCAAAAACTGAAAACAACTTTCTCTCAACTGATCTCTGTCTCTGTCTCTCCCTCCCTCGTTCCCTCGTTCCTTCGCTTTCTCCGCTGTGTACACAGGAATGCTTTGTTAGCAGCTGAGATAAAAGAAACAAAAGACGCCATTGACAAAAAAACTCAGTGTGTGTGTGTGTGTGTGTGTGTGTGTGTGTGTGTGTGTGTGTGTGTGTGTGTGTGTGTGTGTGTGTGTGTGTGTGTGTGTGTGTGTGTGTGATTATGAGACAGCGGGACTGCAATTACATTTGAATTTCTGTGTGTGTGTGTGTGTGTGTGTGTGTGTGTGTGTGTGTGTGTGTGTGTGTGTGTGTGTGTGTGTGTGTGTGTGTGTGTGCAGACGTATGATAACTGAAAGGACAACAAGAGAACAGAAAAGAGGAAGGGAGAGAGAAAGAGATCTATGACAAAAGCTCCTCATTAGTATTCTGAGTGAGGAGTAATCTCCATCGGCGTCCCCCTCTTCGTCTCCCCCCTAAAACACACACACACACACACACACACACACACACACACACACACACACACACACACACACACACACACATTTTAACTCTTTCTAACACACACACACACACACACACACACACACACACACACACACACACACACACACACACACACACACACACACACACACTTTAACTCTTTCTAACATCTTTACTTTCTTTTCTTCGTTACCTTCCATTAACTGGATCACATGTAAACACTTCTCTCCATCACTTTGTGTCCGCCTCCTCCCACCTTATTAGTCACCATGTACCATTTCCTTCATCTCCTGATACTAAACTAACTGGTGATGGAACTGGTGATGGAAAAACTACAAGTAAACAGAAATGAGTCTCATTTATTGTTTTCATCTTCTGATTATTTCTTTTTGGTAAGTTTGCACTAAACCACATCATGTTTGGTTTTGATCATTCTATTCCTCCTGGTATTTGTCAAGATGCTCCAGAATCACATGCTCCGATTGGTCGACAATAATGACGAGACAGTTTTGTTTTCATGAACTCAGCTTCGTTGGGCCGAGCGCTGTGGCACGTAGTGAACCTTTGACCCACTGTGTTACAATTAAATTTAAAATTTAAATTAAAAAAACTAGAAAAAAATGTTTGTGTGATACTTATTTGCATGAACCTAAAGAGATGAGGTTAAAGGTGAAGAATAATGTTTGTAACATTTACTTCAATATAAATTTGAACTATTATTAAGTCCACTTTTGAAAAACCAAATAGAGTTTATTTAGTGCGTAGCGTTTTATTTCTCCTGCGACTGCATTGCGTTCTGCAGTGAAATGAATTTTCTTACCTTTTCCGCAGCGATTGCAATAAGTGACCCGTGCAGAGAGAAGTTAGGAGCCCGGAGCCTCAGCCTTTTGTCCACATGTCTGCTTTGTTGTCACACACATGCTCACAGGACACAACTGGGACTGTAACTCTGCAGGAACGGATACCTTCAGCAGCCTGCCATGCACCATTGAGGAGAATTATGGAGACAGTCATTGGCTCATCGGGCTCCGGTTTCTGACCCAAGGCTCGGTCCCGCTGCTCACAAATTCTGCCCAAAGTGACAGGACTTGGCTTTTTAAGAGGCCTCTCTCTCCCTCGCCTTCACTTTGTCCCTCTGTCTCTCGCCCTCTCTCCCGAATTCCCGTTGTGCCCTGCTCATGTCTGTGTAATTGCTGTAATAATTGATCGCCACTCCCACCAAGTCTCAATTCAGTAGCAGAATATCCCAGGGGAACCCAAATGCATCGTAATGCAGTTTGAATTGCATAGAACGAAGGAGGGTTAAAATATGAACCCCTTCATGTTATAAACCCTGTTTATGCTGCAGTTGGTGTTGCACAGTAACTTGTGCACATGTTCGAAGCCTCACGTGCACAGACACGCACCGACAAATCACCCCCCGCCGCACAACACACACACAGACACACAAACGCACAGACCCCTCATTCAGCACTTGTGTGTCCAGCGTTTGTTGTGCCCAAGGGTCTGTTCCGAGCATCCTGTTAAGCTCACACACATAAAGAAGGACGTTCGTGAGGTGAATGCGACCTCGCGTTCTGCATCAGGAGAGGGTGACGGAGTGTTATTTAACCAAAGGGGGAGGGTCCGTGGTGTCGAGGGGGACGGCTGCTCTAATGTGGAGAGGCCCAGCAAGTCTCCAGGTACAAAGCCAGCAAAGGCCTTTTCACATTCTGGGGCACCGTGGGGTGGTGGAAGCGCAAACAGCCAGAACACAAGTAGAAACGCTCTAAAAGTAGCACTTTGAATTCTGTACTCAGGTTGATTCACACGTCACATCCTCCAGCGAGAGAACGCTTTTCTCTGAGCACGCTCACGTTTGATCCTGTTGATGACATGAGTGAGATTTTATTCATAATCACCAACTTTTCATTTGAATATCCCTCAGCAGTAAATAAGTTACTTGTACAGCTGTATAATTAATTTATTAGTTGATTATATTTTAGCACTAAATAAATTGGGCACTTTTGCTGCAGGCAGCACCATGTCACACAGTTAGTGAAGCTGCGGTGGAAAAAAACACTTCACACACTGACTCACTTCCTCTTTCCTTCCCACACTACGGCTACATATAGGCTGCACCTGCTCAGAGGTGATGCTCGTGTCCTGTGACTGTGATGCTCTTTGCTCTATAGCTCCGTGCGCTCAGCTACACGCGGAAGACATTTGTGGCTTCCTGGGTTTGCAGTGAGGAAAAGCCTGGCGGGTAAAAGATAAGAAAAAGCACCAGACAAACTGAGAAAGAAATGTCTGTTTCCCATCAATGTTAGAGAGGTGGTTAAAATTAAAGGAACTAGTTCTACAGACGTACTGCAGTATGTTCTGTCCATACGTCAGCAGGGTCTCAAAGCAAATAAATATTCTTTGTCTGTTTCATTTAATTTAAACCTGGCTTTCGGACCACTGGTGTAATTTATACCTAGAAATGCTCCATGTTGTGGCCAGAGTTCGCACCACGCTCTAAAGGTCCTCTTTGTTTCTTTTATGGGAGACATAGAACAAGGCACGGCTGTAAATGTGTCATGTGGTGATGAAGCAGTTGGTGATGTGTTATAAGCAAGTTTTGTTTTGACGTGTGTTCGTATGTGGTTGAAATGCCAGTAAATAGCCAGGAAGACGTGGCCGTTTGCTAATGTGGCACAATGTGACAAAAAAAGAAGTGGTTTGTGTGTGTTTGTTTGTCAGTTTGTTTTAGCGGGTTCAGCGAGTGCTTCTGGCTCATGGCATCGGTGCCGACCGTGCTGGACTGGCTCTGTTTTATTCATCCTCGCAAACACTCTCGGACTCTGTCGTCTGAATATTTATGCTCCGCTTTGCTCGGTCTCTCACTTCCTTCCTGTGCTGTGAGAGAAAAACACCCTCGAAACGTTCGGGGACATGCAGCAATGTACAATCAATCAGTCTGTTATAAAACTTTCTGAACATACTAAATAAGAGGAAGTAGGAGGAGTTGGTAATACACCTAAACTTACTTCTAAATAAAGTTTTGCCTGCAGTGAATATAAATGAAGAACTGTATTTAAAGAAGAAATAAAAAATATATATGCAAATCTACTCATCACAGAAGTGAAACTGCCTCTGTCTGTCTCTATTTCTGTCAGAACGCAGTAGACGAAGCCAGTAAAGATATAACATATTCAGGAGTTTTTTTTAACCTCTGCTGCTTTAAGTCATTTTTATTTGTTTCCACCAGATGGCAGCAGACGACAGCTTTTCGAGGCTGGAGCTGGTTTGAATTTAGGATGTATAGTTGCAGCGAGAGGAGGGCTAAGAATAGGTTTGAATGCTCAAATGTTTACTATTAAATATCTGTAGTGCATCTAAAAGCAGCTGCACTTCTATCCAGACGGGTTGTGTGTCTCCTGATGTGTGGGGACCTGGAGTCAGATGGAGAAGCACAGTGGGTAAAGTAACTGTCACTCGATATTCACTAACGTGTGAACGTGCAGAAACACAAATACACCAGAGAACAGTGCAACAGGATGAAGGATCGTGTGACACCACTGAGACTGCGATAAGGATTAAAAATGCGTGTGTGTCACTGATGCTTCAGATGAGCTGTGGTCAGAGGCTGGAGCTTCGTTCTAATGCAACAGTAATAACACAATGTTTGGTGCAATTTCCCTTTTTCGATGTGAACAAAGCTTTCGCGCCAGTGTTGTTTTTGTCTCAAGTGAAAGCAGCAGGTTCTGCCTGAAACACTGGGATAAAGGTTCTAGACAAGGGCGAGAATGTAAATCGGCCATTACATAACAGAGGGGAACCAGAACAGGGGCTGAACTGTGCTGCTGCACACACACGCGCGCTGTAAATGTGCACACACATACACATATATACGTACAGGCTCAGGTTCCACGCTCTAGTACTTTTCTTCTGCATTTCAAAGATCATTTCAAAGATCAAAACTAATGCAGAGATTGAATGTATGAAGTTTACGTACAGCTTCAGTGTTTACAGTAAATCTCTCCCAAGTCACACAAACATGCACAGACGAACCCTTTATTCAGTCCAAGTATGTCTGCATGTCTGTACACATTCTGTACGCAACGCAGCACATTAAAGTCACCTGGACTCATCCTCAGTTTGAAAGTCAAGACATTCAACTGAAGGCTGATCAGGTTATAGTTTCATTTTTCAGTTAATCGCCACATTTTGAGCTAAAGAGAAATACGAATATACACACTACACTAATACCTGCATCTCAGTCCAAAAAGTCAACAGGGCTCACAGTAAAGTTTTTATCCAAGAGCGTAGAAAGGCCTCCTTCTTCTGAAGGGAATAAAAAGGCTTTTTGTTAATGATGCCACGTATCTCATCAGGCCCAAAATCAAAGGTCAGAATGTGAAGAGAATCAGGATTATCAGCAGGATGTAAAAAATTATCTTAAAATAATAGTTGTAGTAGTAGTTGTGGTGGTGGTTAACATTAGATGCTACTGTGTGTGTGTGTGTGTGTGTGTGTGTGTGTGTGTGTGTGTGTGTGTGTGTGTGTGTGTGTGTGTGTGTGTGTGTGTGTGTGTGTGTGGTTTACAGCCATTGCATCAGCACCTAAAGCAACGCGGCCACGTTGTGTACATGCGATGATGCTTTCAGGACCACTGGGAAAAGCTAGATTGGGGTCAGAAGCCAGGAGGCGATTTTAGCTGGACAACGGTAAGAGCCCACAGATGTATCGTATTTGTTTGGCAAATGTAGGTAAGGCATGTAATTTAATAAATAAAGCTCACATTAAATCACATTAATCATCTGAATTCCAACCCTGCAATACATACATGTGCTTGTTTAAAAATAGATAATTTAATATTTATATAATTATACTTATATAAATAAAATATATATAAATATAATAGATATATACATATATTCATATAAATGCAAAGTACAAAAATTAACGTTTTTACGTTTTTCCTACATTATTTTTACAGGTTGCATTAACAAAGCTGGAATCTGGAATCAATCGCTATAGATTGATTTCTACTATAATTTCTTTTTTAATCCCAACAAATAAAAATCCAATATATATTCCTTTTTACTCTGCATGGACGTGTTTATAATTACTCGTCAGACACTCAGCTGTGCGTGTTTCGTCATAGCTTCCGTCTAGACATGTGTCTGGCACCCAACATGTTTGGGGGGGAAGCTCCTGAACGCACCATTGGTTGCCGGGACTACGAGCGCATCAGAGGGTCACCCGAGCAACGCCTGCGTCTCGACTAATCAGAGGCCGCGCGGCCGTGACGTCGAGGCTTTACGGTGGGGGTGTAAACCTAAAAACCGGTTCCATCATCAGCAAAGTCGGATAGACGCTCAACGACTCACTGTGACGCAGAACAACCTGCTGACTTCAATCCACACTACGCTTCATCATGTCTACGTCCGAGGTCACGTCTGGGTACGTTTACAAACTCGTTTGTTAATTTATTAATATGTTGAACTAAAAACGCGTACTTCCAACGGGCTTGATACGTTTGCTACGATGTCTGACGATATATTGATGTTAAGGACATCACCGGGCTTCCACACGCGGATCCCACATCCCGTCATTTAGCCCCACGATTCACTCGGGCTGCGTTATTGCACGGGTAATTAACGCGCGTGGGGGTTCGGGATCGGGATGCTGCGTCCTGGGGACCCCCCCTCACACCATTATGCGCCTTTTTATGGGCCATGTGGTGTCACGTTAAACGCGCCTCTGTCGCCGAATGACGTAACCACGCGTGGAAAAGCCGCGTTTATTTCCCCGTTCACAGGACGCGTGGAGGATAAAGCCCGGCTCGAACGTGTGCCCACCGACGTGACGTCACTTCTGCAAACCCACAGACCTTTTACGCTCATACGGGAAGGTGACGGGACAGTGTTTATGGAGTGTAGGACTTCCGCTCGGTGATTCAGTGAGTGGAGTGAGACGTGAGTGACGCGGCGGAGCTGGCAGACCCGCCCGCAGCCTGTGTGACTGTGCCACCTCGTTAAAAGGCTGCGTCGCTCAGTGAGAGGGCGCACGGAGAGAGAAACGGCGAAAAGCTTGGAAAGTCAAGGCAAAAGCCATATGGAGATGCTTTTCCCATCATTTATCCAAGATTGACACATTATAAAATGAAACAGCCAAGCCCTCAATATACACACAGAGCAGATGGCAAATGAGTAACCAGGCGCTTTTGTCCTCATGAGACTGGGTCTCACTTTTACAGCTGATGTAAAAGGGCAGCTCCCTGCTCTGAGGTGCTGCTTCAGGTCGATGGAACATCTAGAAATGAAAGTTTATGACAGGCGTTATCTGGTGGTCACTTTGTCAATGAACCCGAGGATGTTTCTGTTTTACGGAATCAAAACAAAACCAGTTTTGTTAACGGTTAGTCATAAAGTTAATGCAAAGTCAGCGAGGAGCACAATGGCATTGACTGCAGGGATTAAATACATAACTAGGTGCTGTGTGGATGTTAAAGATCAAATTGACTTTAACATTAAAAGCTTAACTGTTCTGGAGAGAGACAAAGGCCCCGCCCTCCAAATACCTTCTGCTTATTGATATTTCCTGACTGCCTTTCCTGGTCTTTGAATGTGTCACGTTTGACCCGTTCTTCCCAGCGTCGGCTACGAGGAGTGCCGGGCCACGGCCGACTGGCTGCTGTCGCACACGCAGGTGCGCCCCACGGTGGGCATCGTGTGCGGCTCCGGCCTCGGGGGCCTGGCCGAGATGCTGAAGGAGCAGCAGGTCTTCAAGTACGGCGACATTCCCAACTTCCCCCGGAGCACAGGTAGGCGAACCCCCCGCCCCCCTGGTGCGTTCAGGTGCTGTCCGGCTTCAGGCGCGTGCTCCTGTGTGTGTGTGTGTTGCAGTGCACGGCCACGCCGGCCAGCTGGTGTTCGGGACGCTGAAGGGGAAGCCGTGCGTGTGCATGCAGGGCAGGTTCCATCTGTACGAGGGCTACCCCATCCAGAAGGTGAGCAGATGAAACCCAGAGAGGCAATTTCCTGTCGTGTTCAGAAACGGAGACGAGGACAGAAATCCAGAGGTGGAGGCAGGAAACGCGCTTCTGTGACTTCTCGCATGATGTTACTGAATATCACAGTCTGTTGGAAAAATCTGTTACTTCAGATTCCAAGATTTATTTTGTCTTTATATTATTTTTAAAACATAACGACCAGGTGAAATGCAGCTGCTGAAAATGTAAAACGCAGAGACCTCATGAAATGCAACCCACCTTACGGCTGCAGGTGGATGAGTTATTTTCACCATAAGAGCCCAGATCCATCTCGGACTCTCACGGGTTAAATGTGCTGAAACGTGTATTTATCCAGCTGCTGTCCGGGAACGGTCGCGGCATGTTGGTTCGTGTCTCCCTGAGAAGCCCGCTGTTCATTCCCACATGGTGAAATCAGCCCATGCCAAAGAGCATATCAGCGCGGTCGCGTCCCAGAATGCACCCTGAGCGTGGGCTTTTGCGCCGTAGATCACGCTGCCCATGCGAGTCTTCAAGCTGATGGGCGTGGAGACGATGATCCTCACCAACGCGGCCGGAGGCCTCAACCAGGACTACAAGGTGGGAGACATTATGATCATCAAGGACCACATCAACATGCCGGGCTTTGCTGGGATCAGCCCGCTGGCTGGACCCAACGAAGACAGGTAGGTGGAGGACAAAATGCTGAGTTTCTATTCAGGACATTTGCTGCAAATTACCAGACCAAAAGAGAAAACAGTATAACTTCATTTGAAAGCTGACTCACTATTTAACATTAATATGAGGGATGTTGAGTCATTGACTCAACCGGCCCAAGTTCCTCTGCCTTCATAAGGTCCCGTCTCATTACATGAATTTTTCCAGTCTCCTACACGAGCCCCTCAGGAATCTGACGTGTGTGAACAACAGCAGCCTCTGTGCTCGTGGCTGCAGGCAGTTCAGGCCCGTTGGCTCAGAGCAGGGCTCAGCGGGCTTCCAGAGCTTGAATGCACCACAGAGATTTACAGTCATTTACAGTCACACAACCTGAATGGGACGTTAACCAACCCTAGACGCGTGTGCGTTGCCTCAGCGTCGCCCTGAGTCATTTCTGGGGGGGGATTTCACGGTTGAGCAGCTCGGGTGAGTCCCTTCTCATCCAGTTGACGCCGTCGTCCTGTGCGCAGGTTCGGCGTGCGCTTCCCATGCATGTCTGACGCCTACAGCCGCGAGCTGCGTCAGCTGGCCCACGACGTCGGAGCGGAGCTGGGCTTCAGCGACTTCCTGCAGGAGGGCGTGTACTGCGTGCTGGGGGGCCCGTCCTTCGAGACCATCGCCGAGTGCCGCATGCTGAGCAAGCTGGGCGCCGATGCCGTGGGTGGGTGTTCTGACACACACACACACACACACACACACACACACACACACACACACACACACACACACACACTCACCTCCTCCGACTCCTCCCCAGGGATGAGCACGGCCCACGAGGTGATCGTCGCCCGGCACGCCGGCATGCGCTGCTTCGCCATGTCGCTGATCAGCAACCGGGCGGTGATGGACTACGACAGCCAGGAGAGGGCCAACCACGAGGAGGTGCTGGAGACGGGCCGGATGAGGGCCGGGCAGATGGAGAAGCTGGTGTCCACCATGGTGGCGCGGATGGAGCACAACAACAACAACAACTGCCTCTGAAGGCGCGAGGCCTGCGTTAGCTCAGCTCCAACAGGCTGGGTTCCTACTTGATCAGCTGATTTTTAGCAAAAAAGCTTTTTCTATCTGTTACTATGAGTCTTAAGGTCCTTAAAGTCCACATTTTATACACTCCTCATCATCAGCATTTGGCTTGATGGTTCGATCACAGGTTCCTAACACTGTACTGTTTTTGCAATTAGCAAAACTTTGCAATTTTCACTTTAATAATTATTAACTTATATTAATTGTTTCAGTTCTTTTACATTCCTCAACTACAATAACAACTAATGACCCTCACAGTGTTTAACGTAGAGGACGATTGATCGTAAAATCTTTTTAGACGAAAGACGGCGAAAATAATTATGTCAGAACTGTAAATCAGGTGTAAAATGTTTATGAAATATTTAAATTGAATGTATTTAAGTAATATTTTTATTTTCTTTGATAATATATCTAGTGTTTTATGGGCATGTATCATGAAATGGAGTAAACGGGACAGTTACCAATATACTGTATTTAGTATTTGCTTAGATTGCATTTTATTGCTGACTAACTAGGCATTTGACTTTTAGAGGCACTTCACTGAAAATGGTACAAATGAGATTTTACAATAAAATGACTCCAGTTGAAAACAAAGGCGTCTTTTTGTGTGCCACTGTTTTCTTTCTAGGTGGGATGTAGAGCACTTATACAGGAAACAAGCAATTTACTATTTTTAAATCAAACCTCTTTCTAGACTTCCTACAACATGTAAGCAGATGACGATCGGCCTATGTTGTTCTACGTGGCAGCTCTGGCCTCACACCAGTAGCATGTGAAGAACAAGATTACAGGTTGTTCTGTATAGCTTCAGGTAAAACTGACACGAGCCTGGAATGTGAAATAAAACAGGCCATAAAACGACGCCCTTGACAGAGAGCGAGATGGAAAAAAACAGCTGAACCCGGTGGGTGTTAAATAGTTGGGCAGCAACACCTCCTTTGGGACAGTGGGTTCTGGATGTTTGACTCTCTTCTTTCACAGCTTAAAACGTTTCCTATAGTTTCCTCTCAATCACTACAATTCTCGAAATGTGCTGGAAATCGACTGAACAGAGAGAAGTGGGCGCTCAGAAGTGGAGGAGCAGCTTTCCTCATAAAAGCAAAAAGAGACGACACAAGAGGTCCCGGCCACAGGAAATGCAAGCGGAGAGCCAAGGCCTGTTGCTTAAAGTCTTTCCAGAGCCTAAACCTGCTGTTACAGCACCAGAGGCTGATATTTTAACTGGCAGCCTGTCCTTCGCCTTATCAGCCTCCGTCTTCTCCCACAGTCCCTCCGGCCTCCTCCTCTCCCAACCACAGCATTCCAAGAAAAACAGCGCGTCCGTGACGTCCCCGCAGGGCCGTGAGAACGCCGGGAGCCACGTGTGCCTGTCCCCCCCGTGTTTAGTGGGAACCAGCGGGTCCAGGTGTCGCGCAGAATGTCCGGATTCACAGCAGCGTGTGAATGGAAGCTGAGCGAGGACGCAGCTGTCTGCGGCGTCAGGGCGCGCTGACACGCTCCTCTGCCGCGATGAGGGACAAAACGACTGCAAGCTGAAGCGGAGGAGGCCGTGACCACCGCTGGGAACCCATAGGAAAGGCTGCAGACCAGGCAAAAACTCACAAAACATGACATGTTTGACTTCTGCAGAAACAGGAAGTGGTGGATGCTCAATTGGAACGAGCTGCAGTGGCCTCTTGTTTTAAAGACGAGGATGCAGAGCAAAAGAAGAACTAACATGCTGCCTCCGGTTCCAATGTGAGGCCACTGGCCGCACGCAGGAGTGTGAAGTTCCTGCACCGACATCATTTGATGCAATGAGTCACGACGCCCTCTGGTGCTGTCTCACAGCCACGCGAAATCAACGGCAAGATGGGATTTTCTGCTCTGGTGATGTCTTGGGAATTTTTTTTTTGACTGACCGTGCCGTTGATATGGGAACACACATAATTGCATGTCTACAAATAACACAGTTGCCTTCAGTACATCCATTCATCCATTTTCTACCATGTGGGGTCGTAGGGGTACTGGAGCCCATCCTGGAGTCCATCGCAGGGCAACACACACACACACACACACACACACACACACACACACACACACACACACACACACACACACCTACAGGCAATTTAGAGTGACCAATGAACCAAATGCATGTTTTTGGACTGTGGAAGCCGGAAAACGACGAACCCAGGACCTTCTTGCGATAGTGCTGCCCACTGCACCAGCACGCCGCCCTACCTTCAGTACAGAACAAGTGAATGGCTGGTTTTAGAATATTTAAGCACTAGAAGGTAAAAAATTGCTGAATAAACCACTATTATAAAGAGCTCAACAACAAAACCAGAGCTTCATTGACAACACTTAGTTTGAGGAACACTCTAATCCACTGGTTTACGTATAGATACCTATTATATACTGAAGTCACAGATGAATCCGGTTCATTTCTCAGGTTCCACGCTACTTGAATTTCATGTTGTTGTTGTTTTATTTGACCACAAGATGGAGCTGCAATGACAAAAACTAAGAAGATGGTTTGAGCTGGTTTGTGTCCAACAGTTCGTCTGCATATTTATTTCCTGTCTGCTGTAATGAGGCAAAGACCAATATAATGATCTTCTTGGCATCCAGGAGATCCCAGGTGATCCCAGGACCCAGTGGAAGTTATGAAATAATGTGAATCTTTGACTGCATGCAGAGTGTGACAGCAGGTAAGATTTCCACCAGATTTCATGTAACAAACGCAACATTATTTATTTTACTCATTAAATACAAAAATCAGCAAGAGCTAAAAAACAAAATGCTCCAGGCTGAATGTTCAGCACACTGCTTTATACTAACGATCCATAGCATGAGTTGACCAAATCCAAGCCGTCTCCCGGCGTCTCAAGTCAGAGTCATGTGCTGGTTTGCCTCAAAGACCTTTCACATTCACTCGACTTTTCAGTCCGCTGAGCAGCCCATTGTGGAAACGTCCGATGGTTGAGATGAGTAAAACAGAGTACGGTAAAACAGGATTCCCTAAAACTGGTGACTCGATGACCTCGCGTTTTTGACCTTATTTTTGGACTTCTAGCTGTAAAAGGGTTCAAAAAATACTGACGTGTGTGTGACCGTTTGAGGGTGCAGTGTAGTTTCGCTTCTGTAGTTTTAAGACACGGATTCATAAGAAACAAAGGTCTTAGCATCCATCCAGATGGATTTGCATAGCAACATATGCATTATTATACAGCGTCTGCGAGAGAAACGTTTCCAAAGTCTGGTGAAAAGAGCTGCCACTGACTGGCTTTGTGATTTGGTTTCAGCGTCGCCCCCCTCCCCCCCCCCCCCTCCTCCTTCTCTCCACCTCAGCTGTACGTGTGGATGATCCTGTGTCGCTTCAAGTGGTGCATCAGGATGAAGGTCTTCCCGCACTGCGAGCAGCTGTAGGGCCGCTCCCCGCTGTGAGTCCGCTGGTGGACCCTCAGGCTGCTCTGCTGCGTGAAGCGCTTGCCGCACTGGCCGCAGCCGAACGGCTTCTCGCCCGTGTGCGTGCGGTGGTGTATGCTGAGGTGGGACGAGCACTGGAAGCCCTTGCCGCACACCGTGCACCAGAACGCCCGCTTGCGCTTGTGGCTCTGCTGGTGCACCTTGAACTGGTGCAGGCGCCCGAAGGCCTTCCCGCACTGCGAGCAGGAGTAGCCGCGGGCGGCGCCGGCGCCGGGCCGGTGGGGGTGGAAGCCGCCGGGCGTGAACGCGCCGTGCGAGAGGGGCGCCGCCGCTTTATCTCCGGCCGCGGCCTCGTTCTGGGGATTCCCCTCTGGCTGCGCGACATCCGCACCATGCGGGAGGCTTCTCTGAGAGAGAATCGGCTCCTTCTGTCGGTCCTGCTGCGTCAGCACGCCCTGGGACCTCAGCTGGAAACCGGACGACTGCGCAGCGTCCTTCTGATACTCGCTGTTGTAGATGCCGTTGCACGCCCTTTGCGAGGACGACTGCTGAACACTGGAGGACTTACTGGCGTTAGATATCAAATGGGAGTCCGAATCGTCTGGGAATGTGTTGGAATACTCGTCCACGACGCTGGAGAAGTCAGGAAAACCCGCATCAATGTCGTCACCGTCGATTATAGAAGACCACAGCTGATTCTCTCGTTCGTCGATGGAAAAGTCAGCAGCGAGTTGACTCTGCTTCCCGGCGCTGTGCTGGCATCCATCCTGACCGAACCCGGACCTGTTCTCTTCCTTCTCCGTCTTAACTGTGAACTGAAGCGCGGCCATGTCTCCCGCGTGGTGACCCGGGTTATAGGTCTCACTGTACCCCAACGTCTTTTGCCTGGTGATGTCCGAATGGTTCTCTTGAAACTGCGGGTTATTCGGAGGGTACTGAACAGCAGACCCTGCAGGTCACAGGAGCACGGCGAGGTCAGGCTCAAGCACAAAGCAGCAACAGTTGTATATACAGCTCTAAAACTAAACCAAGCGTGTAAACTCACCAATTGCAGCAGAATCACTGATCCATATTGGTTCATCTGAAGCCTCTTGTTTAATTGTGAAGGAAACAGCAGCATCGTCTATGTCAGGAAACTGGATAAAGGAAAGACGCAAGGCAATGTGTTATTACCGCTTTATTAACTTATCTATCAACACAAGAACACCACCCGCTCTGCTGAGATGTGCACTGATGAGAGTGATGTAACCACCCAAACAAAACCAGAATAAAACAACAGCCTTAGAGGCAGTGTGTTCATGGAAACAACACATACCTTCATGTCCCCTATGGGATGTGGGCAGTTTGTCCCAGCATCACTTCCTCTGTCCATGTAGTTTTCTGGGAGAACAAACAGGATTTAATTGGAAGCTGCTTCTTTTTTTATAAGCGATGGGCGTTAATTTATAGGAGAATCACAGCTCTGATGCTGTGGTGCGTTTAAGTGACGTCTCTACATAAGTTAATTAGAAGAGAAACGTAAACATAAACATGTCGAACACGTTAATTGGGACGTCAGCTATGGACAGAAACGAGGCGGCGGATGATCTCACCGAAGCCGCGCTGCAGCTGTGCGTTTTTACCCTCCAACATCAGCAGTTTCCTCTTCAGCATCTCATTCTCGCTTTGCTTTCGGGAGATTTCAAGGTGCAAAAACGCACATTTGTCATCGACTAGTTTGGATATCTCTGCCACCGCTGCTTTCACCAGGACCTCCATTATTGAAGACAGCTGGGTTTGAAACGGAATGCACGACGCCATGCTAAGTCATACAAAACAATATGCGAAGAGGAAATTTGAATACAATTTTGCTTCCATGCACCGATTTTTTTAAATATCAAAAGAATAGACGCACTAGAAAATTTTACATCCCTGTTTCTGGCTAGCTTGAACCTCGCTTCCGTGTGGCGATCTACCGTAAGTGCACGAGTAGAAACGCAGCAGAAAAATTGAACAACTTCAAGGGAAAAGGCCAGAAAGGTTGCATTCAAAGACATTTATGAGTGGTTTTGATTTAATTCATGGCAGGCACCAATACAATCTTATAGGTGGCTTTTAGACATTAAGTTGGATAACCCAAATTGATGTAATATAACATCAGAAACATACAAACCCAGGCGCATTTCACCTAAAAGAATAATAAGAAAAATAAGAATTCAGAAATTGACTATGTGCAACTGGTTTGTTGTATAGGGTGAAACCTGTGTCATCGTGGGGTTTTATAGGTTAAGAAAAAAGAAGAATGAAAGACACCCACTACTGTGAAATGTTTATCTAGGAGGTTACTTGAGCTACTTGAAAAAAAAAACTTATTTCTTTCTATACTGTGAAAACAAACTGCTGACTTCACTTCACCCAGTAACTTAATCTTGTTCAACATACTGTGAACATTTCTAGAAATACCACAGGGTTAAATATGGTTTTTCATATGCGATAACTGATCAGCAGGGGGCGCCATCTTATAGGATAACTTGAAAGGAACTGGTACTGAACAATGCAGAGGATGTTTAGAAGATAGATTAGATGGCATTAGTGATGTAGCATAATGTAGCTGAGTGCAGACTGACTAAATTAATTATGGTCCTTTTTCTATACTCTTCATGACTCATCTTTCTACCATCAAAACATTATATTACAGAGACTGGAACGTGGCATCGGGATTAAAAGTACAGAATAGATTTAAATATCTCTTTTAAAAAAAGGTTTCAACGGTTCCACAGGGTTCTGTGTTTGGGCCAATACCTTTCTCTCTATACATGTCTCCTCTAGGTAAAACACACAGATGACTCCCTGTATATCACCCATGAAAACCACATGAAACGAACTTCAAGTATGTGTAAAAGACATTGCGTTTTGGATGCCATGTAAATTGTTTTAACTAAACATTAGCCCTTAGAAACTTTAAGGAAGAGCAACACGTTTCTTCTGCCTGCGATCTCTTTGAATGCGCCTCGACATGGCGCATGCGCAGTACTTGACATTTTGAAGTTGCTTCTCCGGGGTGTTTGAACAGGAAGGCGGACATGTTGGTCAGGCTGTGGGAGAAAATCGGGCATCGTCTGCTGTTTTTTTTCGGAAACTAACGCATATCAAAACGTGATTTCCACATCTTCGAACTGAGAGCTAAATCCGTTTTGGACGGGAAACAATCGACGGCCATTGACAATGCACAGGATGCAGCAGAAGCACGTACGCTAGACGTTTCAACGACACCGTGGTTAAACTGATCGAAATTTGGAAGAAGCAGAAGTTTTTTTTCCCACGACTTCTACTTTTGAGCTGTCAGATTTGGTTTGTCGCTCTCTGCGAGCGCTTGGCACAGATGTAAGAAAAGACTGGGACCAACCTTCATACAAACTGTGCTTTCCACGTAGACATTAAGTTTTAATTGCCTTTTGTTCGATGCACCAACGTTTTAGTTAAGCCCTTGTCCTTAGTGGCATCCTGCGGAGACCGACTAATCTGTCGCCCCATTTAACGTTATGTTTTACCACTGAAGTTGCCGCTTACACTGGGAACCATCGTTCGACTCTGGAAATGTGGCTTTTGTACATTCAGCGCAACCTGAAACGTTTCATCGTGTGTGAAAGCTTGAGGACGATGCATTTTCTGTGAAGAGCGAAGAAGTTCAAAGGAAGAAGAGAACATTTGGCTAGCTAGCTATCGCTGGATGCTAACGCTAGCTAGCCAGCATTTTGATTCGCCAGTGAGCTGTATTTGTTTATAGCCCGACGTCAGGACTGAGTTTAACAGCGAGAATGTCTGCCGGGGAAAGTATGGAGGCTCGATTTGAAAAAATCGATGCCATGCTGAAGAACCCAAAGTCAGAAGTAAACACGGATTGTCTTCTGGTAAGTATGCAGTCTGCTAACTAG
Organism: Betta splendens; assembly: GCF_900634795.4. Lineage (NCBI taxonomy): Eukaryota > Metazoa > Chordata > Actinopteri > Anabantiformes > Osphronemidae > Betta > Betta splendens. Next base: position 11,651,369 of record NC_040897.2, on the reverse strand, counting down.
CCAGGTGGCTAGCGAGTCGGCCATTCGGGGTCAGACTACACTTTGGAGCTGAAATTCTTTCCGAGAACAGCAGTTCATCTCAGTGGACACAGTAGAAGTGCTGATATTGGCAGTGGCAGGCAATGCTGGTTTGTCTCACACACCAAGTCAGGTCCCATCTTTTTACGAGTGATCGTAGATAAGTTAGTAAGGCTTTGCAAAAAGTAAACAATCGTCAGTTTTCTCGCCACATCTAGTAACAACAAAGCTATAATTGCTAAGAGTAGCGTTGGTGTTTAAGTGCCGTGTTATTACACTGTATTATACCTGAAGCACTGACGTTACTGAAGGAGAGTAACTAATTAAAATGCAATGGTAACTAAATCAGACTGACAGATGGCAGTCGTCCTTCTGTTCCAGTCTCACTTTGTCTGATTGCCTTTGCTGTAGGTCAGTTATAAGACACTTACTAAATCTGATCAGCTGGATTTATTTCTTTAAACACTGATGACGTTCTGCATCCTCCTCGTGTGGTCTTTAGTAGACGGGCAGTTTGTACTTTCAAAGTATGTTTTAGAAGTGCATCCACATTTAAAGTGATACCCTGCAAGCCTGGAGGCATCCGTTCACCTGTTGGCTGCTTCCTGCGGACGCAGCTCATGAAGTGACGCTCCTGTGTAATGAGAGGAAGGAGGCAGCTGCTGCCACGTGCTAAACCTTAAAGCAGGACGTTTTTTATTATGGCAATCCCAGCAACTGAGTGGCCACTGAGGCGTAGCCACGGGGGAGATGTTTGTTGATTTCAGGAGTGTTTTCTTTTAGGTGATTTGACATCAAGTGTTTTCACATGGATTTGGATTTTCGCTCATGTATAGTTTGAGGTTGATTTACAGAACAGGCACTGACCTTGGGGTTTGCAGCTATAGCCATGGCTCTGAACCCTAAACCTCTCTAGACATTACTCTCTAGACCTGTGTGCTCCATGAGTAACTCCAGACAACGTCTGGACCTGATTCTACACGGATTGTGTACAGATGTGTGGAAGGGTCCCCAGCTGAGGCTGGTGACAGACACCTTATAGGTACTGTCTCACTGCCTCTGTGTGCAATAAACTGCACATTCAGGCTGTTTTAAATAACTTGCTTAGTCTTAGACCCCCCCCCCCAACATGTCACCAAAATGGGTAATTAAACTTACCTAGAAGTGCACACACGCTGCATTTTATATGGCAAGGAGCTGTGGGGACTGTTCCTGCTGGCAGCTCACACACAAGGGTGTTGTTTCTCTTTTTTCACCCCCCCCCTCTGCAATCTCCCCTGATCAATGAATGGAGGCCTTTTGCTGAGGCTCCCTCTGCCACTGTGCAACTCCACCCACAGCTTAATAAAATTCCATGCTAATCAAATAACCTCCTGTCTTTGACTGGCCTGGAGTTCCCTGTGCGTCCCATAGCCATTCTGTACGTCTGGAGAGAGTTGAGCGCAGGCAGGCAGCTCTGAGGTAGCAGGGTGTGGGCTCTGCTTTCTACCCATAAACCAAAATTATGTGGACCGAGGACTCATGTTTCTGAAGACCATGAATCAGGACATTTAACTCATAAAGAGGCCAGCATGCTTGCCTATGAGTAACAGATTCCATCAGAATGCACAATACAAGCCTTTTACTGGCCAATTTTCTGTACCTGAGTCTGATGTATTGCACCGCTGGGATTTTGCTTTTCCCCCACAGAAGCCTGTGCTGTGTTGTGTGAGGGTGACATTTAGCCTGCACTTACCACTCAGCCCTTGCTTGTGCAGCACTGTCTTCCCACCCTGTCGCTGTTATCTTCACCCCTAAATAAATCCTGCTCCCAAAGAAGAGCACCTTATCTGGATGAGTTGCCCCCTCCCAGCCTTTGTGCTCTAGGCAGGCTGTTAAGAGCCAACTGAACAGACAGAATTCCTGACATTGTCATGTGAAATCACACTGAGCAATAGCACTATGTTTTTCCTTCGGCAGCAATGAGTGGTTTGACAATTTTTTTTTGTTTTGCATTTTAATTTGTTCCCTCAAAGAGTTGTGCAGCTTTTGCACGTGGTCATTAAGTGGTAGAGTCTGTTGATCATTTGGTAAATTAATGTGCTTGGGTTGATATGTTGGAACTTGTTTTTCATGCTTTGTGTTTGAGATGCAAAAAGGCTCCTCGTGCAGTCTTTGTTTTTACTGAGACACTTGGTGTGCATTAACTTCTCTGTGTTTTGATCCCGCTTTCATGTGCTACTTGGACTCTAAATCTGTAATAAGGGTAATTACAGGAAACTCCTCTGCTAGTAAACCAGATATGTAGACTGTGATTGACTGTGTGAATGTTGAACATACTGTACATGTTAGGGTGGATGCACTTGGTGTGAAGTGATTTACAATATGAGTTGAATAAGCTAAAAGTACTATATCAACATCAGTGTTGGCACTGCTCTTTATGTGACAGGTCTTTACCATACAAACGGTATAATTAGCTGGTGTTTCATATTTATTTATGTTTTATGTTACATTTATATCTGCAGGTTAAAACGAACTATTTTCCGTTTCATCCCACAACAATATCCAGATTGACTGAAGGAGAAGCTGTTTATTACATGACATGACATTTTATGATTCAATAGTGCAGCGTGGATAATGAGCTGTCAGATACTGTTCCTGTGATATGTTTGCAGTCACAGCTGCTGAGAATAACTTGAACGCACATTCTCTAAATGAAATGCACAATCATCCTCTGCATCCGCCAAAAGCACATTTAATTCTGGTGTTGCCTTTGTTGAGTGCCTCCCTTTTGTCTGAGCAACCTTTGCCTGTAGTACTCAAACAGTACCTGCAAGGTGTTTTCAAGACTGATAATGAAATTAGGCTATATTGATTGTAGACTAATAAATCTACACTATTTAACAGTAATATCATTGTTGACTATTTGCACCGTAAGTGTTTTATTGTTGCTGTCTGAATGACATGGAGAGACCTTAATAATGGTTGGGTTGCTTTGGAAACCAGATGGGAATTATATTGACTATATACAAATTACAGTTAACTTGAGCAAATGGATAAGGTCAATAATCTGGTCTTTAGATTTATAGTGACAGTTACAGTCAGGATTTGAGCAACCATTATTGTCAGAAGGTTCAGGGCTGTCAATAAACTGCTCTGCTCAGCTTTTTATCTATGGGAACAAACATCAGCCGGTATTTCTAGTTCTGAATCCCCTCAGTTGACTGGTTATTTCCATAAATGCATATGAAAATCATCCAGCATTTAAAAAGCAGAATGCTTTTATTCTTTCTTTAACTGTTGAGCTTCACAGCCTCTCAGCTTCCCCCCTATCTTATTTCTGAGGCACTACTATAAGGGGTTGCAAGACCGATGGACCTTGCAGTTTCTGTCTAGAAAAGATGGTAGATGTAAACTAAGTAAATGTTTACCAAGATTGTTAGATGCTAGGCGTGATGTCAGAAGTCCTGTATGGGACAAGCAAGACAGCAGAGTCCGGAGCTCAGTCAGCATAAACACGTGATTGTGCGCCACTGTTGGAAAAACTCAATTATATTTTGACATGAAAGCATTTGTGACAGTGATTCTCGCTCACTGGGACCTCATAAGGAAATGGAATGCCCCTGTTTTGCTACCCCTGGGTTCACTGTCACTGCAATTTATCCAGTAGAGTTGTTAGATATGCAGTCTTTCTAGGTAAGTGGGATTTCCTGTCAGTTGATATTATGTACAACAAAAGTGTGCAAAGGGAGTTTGGACTCAGTGTAACTCGTGTAACAAAGTAGTAAATTCCAGAGCATAAGGATGTGTATTCCTCTGGATGTACACTGTCTATATGTGTAATATACACATGTGAGGAAGTAATGTGGTGTTTTGTGCTTTGAAGGAGTTCACTGGTTTGTATGATGACACTTGTGTTTACATAAGCACAACCTGCGATGGAACTGCCTTTATTTGCATGGCAAACCGGACGGCTGGCTGCGCGACTGCACACATGTGGAAAGCACATCTTCTTGAAGAGGTGGCAGAAAAGGAAGTGAGAAGCCGGGCTCAGCTTAGGCCTGTCCACATGCCTTGTGCTGGCATGCAGAACGGGATGATGTGGCCGAGTCTTCCATGGAAATTTTACCTCAGACTTTAATGTCTGGAAAAGAGCTTGCGTGTTGTGTATGGATTTCTCTCTGAAGCTAAAAGAAATAATTGCTATATGTAATGTCAACCAAAAGCTTTGTATGTTTCTGTCTACCTATACATTTATTAATGGGATGGTATTTTCTTAATAAGGTGATGAGATGATTTCCATATCATTATTCGGTAATCCCAGGGATGTGCCACTCTCTGCCTGTAGCAGCATCAGCAGAAATAGGATAACCGAGCACTGAACTGGTTTGTTTTCCCAGCAGTTTTTTTCCTCTCAGCACAGCCAAAAGTCAAAACGCACTCTGTGCTCTCTGGGCCTAACCAGAGCTGGGTAAATCTTGATTTAACCTCACATTGCAGTCTACATTTAGAATTTAAGTTCTTGGTGAATTAGTGCTGCATTATTTTTCTATTTTGTGCATAATGTGCACATTTATGGTTGTTTTGTTTTTTCAGAAAGCTGACAAACCCCCGAGTCGTAGACATTATAGAGCTATGATTTGACAGTCATTTAGACCAGTAAACCTAAATATAATACAACTGTACAATAATGGTTTAAATGTATGATCTTTTACATCAGGACAATGTGTTTTGTGTCTTGGTATGTTTTTCCATTTATATATACATAAATTTGTCACATGGTATAGGTAGAGGACTCTGAGCACTGCTGTCTTCCTTTGTTTGTTCTCTCCGTTCTTCCTCCTTTCGGACAACCCACCTCCACACACCAGCCCTCACCCCCTCCTTCTTTCCATCATAGTGTTAAGCACCAGTACTGATTGAAAATAAGGCTCACTATGTAATTCTCTTCTCGGGATGGATTTTTTTTCCTCTCCCTTCCTTCAGTTTTTGTTGAGAACTTGTTTAGCCACATACCTAAAATAGCTCTCTGACGTGTACAGTCCTGTTAAAGAATGTTACTGTGGCTGTCCAGAGTCCTCTGTGGCAGGAAGTTATGCAAACGTGCATTGCTGAGCACAGAGCCTTGTGATTAGGGTCCTGAAGGACTCGGTTCTTCAGCATTTTTTTCCAGTGCAGACGGGCTGGATACTGTATGGCCAACAAGGCCCCCTTTTTCTCACAGTCTATGGTCTGGCTTGTGTAAATGCTCCCTCAAGCAGATGATGACGTTCAACTCTGCAGCGTGTGCTGGTCTCAGCCTGACCTCTCATTAATTTCCAGCATTACCAGTTAATGCCAACGTTGGTTTTGTTTTCCCACCTGTAGTTTTCTCATTACCTCTTATGTCCCCCTCCTCCTTCCTGTCTTTTTCACTATTCCCACCCATCCCACTGGGTGTCTTCTCGAGTGAGGGAACGGCTCTGAGGTCTGTTGCTGACTAGAGGCAGCAAAGTTACTTAAGAGGATTTCTCTCCTTGTCTGAGCAGCTGATTCATGGTGTGTCATGGCTGTTCTGCTCAGATGTCATATTCAAATACAAGAATAGCAAGATTCTTGTTATTACAGTGAGTTGAATGCCTGTATCAACAAACTTTCTTTCTTATTTCATGGGTGGGTCAATGGCCCTATCTACTGCAGACTTTTAAAGTTGAGGTGGCCTGTGACAGTGCCAGAAGAGGCTATGTTTCAACATCTGGCTCGCACTCGCTAGAGGCAATGCCTAACAGCATGTTTTGTACAAGTGTTTGTATGCCTGTCTTCTTTCAGCCATTCTGGATTACAGGAGATTAGATTAAATCCTGCCAGTGGCACTTATGCTCCCTTCCAGCCCCAGGCAGGATAGCCTGTGCTGTTTACAGCTCTTGAAAGTCCAGTATGGAAGCAGACATGTCATATTTTGGGTATTTATACAAGGTCCTTTAGTTTTATCTTTAACTATACATGGCTGATACTTTTGGAGACAGAAAAGGTGACGTAGGAGTCACTTCAGTGGGTGCTGCAACCTGTATTGTTAAGTCACACGGTTGATCTCACTGTAAAGTTATTGTAGGGCACCACCCAGTTGATGTTGTTATGAAAAGGAGCTTAGCTTCTTTTTATTAGAATGTTTTTGACAAAGGTGGGAAACTCGGCGTCCAGTCACCAGCCAACATAATGACTGGTTAGGAATGATTTGACATGTCACTTTGTCACACTATGTTCTGCAGAAGGCCATTCTAAAAACACAACTACAGCTGGGATAGGAGTTCAAGTCCTCTTGTGTACTGAATGTAAAGCCTCTCAGCCTGTTTTATAGTGAATATAGTTTGATTTTAATAAAGGCAGGGATATGCTCTTTTTAGTAAATAAGCATCCTTACACATCCTTTAGATGATGTTTGTGAAGCTTACATTGAAACTATTAATTTGTGCAAAGCTCTCAGATGCTATGAGTGTAATCCAGGATAGAAGTCGTTGCTGGCTTTGCAATACAGTGTATTTCCAGATCTACTGTACAGAAACCACCAGAATCATGTTTTGTTCTTTCTACAGTTCTAGGATGTTGTCAGAGTAGTGGAGCTCGGTCTTGTTGCCCGCTTGTTAACCCTTCTTGTCTCCCTGCAGGATGGCTTGGATGCATTGGTGTACGACCTTGACTTTCCTGCCCTGAGGAAAAACAAGAGCATTGACAACTTCTTGAATAGATGTAAGTCACTCGCATCAAGCTTTACCCTCTATGTCTTGCTTCAGTGTGTTTCACTCTTACAGAATGTTTAGACCCTTGCTACAAATGGGTTAAACCCCAGACTCAGAAAAGATGTCTGTTTTTGGGTCACTGCCTCTATGTGGGCTCGGACACAATAGGTGTCTGCTGCGTCGTGTCCCCAACAAAGGGGCTTTCATAAATGGATGGTGACCCACATGATGCCTGTCCTGATGGTTTCTCTATTTTACAGTGGCTTCAGACAGGGGAACCCCATCACAGTTTTACTGTAGACAAGACGGGAAAATATTAATTTGAGAGTGATCGCACATTGCAAATATTGTGCCTTATTTCTTTAAGCAATGTTAGAGGTATAAGCAAACAACCAGTGTTCTTTCTTAATTACTTTATCTTACAAATCAAAATATGTGGGAAGCTGCTGCTTTTTGTATTGGAGGTTATTTTCTATTAATAGTCTTCCTTTAAAACGCCAACACAAAACATGTAGGTGCAAGGAAGGATTTATTTTGCATTTCAGCCAAGCTATTTCACATTTCTTAACTTTATGGTAAATACACGTTCATATTTGTATATTTACATATTACCTCAATCCTCAGTAATCCCTGGGGAAAAAAAATGCCGTTTTAGGCATTTCCTCAATTACTCTCGGTACTGAACTAGTATGTGGAGTTGGCAAATGTTGGAAAAGCATTGGTTGAATGTGCACTAATGGACTGGCTGGTCATGGTCCTCAGTAGCATGTAATGCCTAAAGGGTTTTTACTCTGAATTCTCTATACCATTCATTCAGCTGTGCATCCCGATCATGTCAGCTTCATATCATGAGATCATATCGGATGATTGCTTTCTCCAGAATCCAATATTCTGTGACATACATGAAATAGCCTCAAACTCACTTACACACATACAAGATAATCTGTGTGACCGCTCAAAATCCTATTTGTATCATTTGTAAACATGGTGTATGTCTTTATAGTCATTTGGGAATTTTAAGTACATGAACCCAAAGGAACCTTTGCTAATAGTGGGAATGACTCACTCACTGAAATTTTCCTACTCTAATAGGTCAAGCCTTCCTTTTTATATTTAGATTAATTCGACTTGGATTCCCCTGCACCCCCCTTTTCTAAGTGTTTCTCTGCCAGTTGTGACCCACGTGAATTGAAAATGATCCCTCTAGTCTAACTTTGACCAAATTTGGCTGAACAGTGAAAACTATTGCCTCCAGGGGAACTAGCATTGTTACATCAGGGCGAGGTCAACGCTCAGTCCGCAAAGAGACATTTTCTCTATATTCCCAGCTGTGAAGAGTTGTTCAAGTCACTAATTTTGCCATCCATACCTTTCATTTGCTGTAAAGCTTCAATGCACAAAGATAAAAATGGGCACATTTTAAAGGTCTGTTGTTAAAATGTCTTTGCAGACAAAGAAACAATAAGTAAAATACGTGACCTTCGAATGAAAGCAGAGGACTATGAAGTGGTTAAAGTTATTGGAAGAGGTGCATTTGGAGAAGTGCAGTTGGTAAGAAGGCATTTGTTCTTCTTTTTATTGAACTTAATGACTTATTCCCTATTCTCTCATCTTGTGAGTCTCGTTGTGACTGCCTTATCTGTTCCAGGTAAGGCACAAAGGCACACGTAAAGTATTTGCCATGAAGCTGTTGAGTAAGTTTGAGATGATCAAGAGGTCGGACTCTGCTTTCTTCTGGGAGGAGAGAGACATCATGGCTTTTGCCAACAGTAATTGGGTGGTACAGGTAAAACACACACACACAGCCAGTATTATATGCAGTCATTACAACATGTGTTGACATTTAAAGGACACATTTGGTTATTTTTTGTAATTCTTTAATCCTCAGCTCTTCTTCGCCTTCCAAGACGATCGCTACCTCTACATGGTCATGGAGTACATGCCCGGTGGTGATTTGGTAAACTTGATGAGTAACTACGACGTCCCAGAGAAGTGGGCCCGTTTTTACACAGCTGAGGTGGTGCTGGCTCTTGATGGAATACACTCCATGGGTTTCATTCACAGGTAACTGTCTAACGCACAGCTTCATTGTTTACCTCCACGGATTGAATCCTGTCGAAAACACGTCAGGTTTTTCAGATCTGGAAGTGATTCAATCCATGATCTAAGGGGCATTGTAATAGGCAGGAAGTAGTACTGTTTTTAGCATTGATGTTATTTACTTGATCCAAATATAAATTTTTACAGCACTTATTAACTCAAATGAGCTAAAGGCTTTTAAAAGACTTGCTGTCTTGTTGCTGTTATATATTTTGCGTTTATATACATGACATTTCTATAGTCATAGCTGAAAAAGGAAAGTTTGCACCACAGCAAGTTTCAGTGAAAGTAAAAGCTCTTGAAGGTGATTTCAAGAGCGCTTCCTTTCTACTGTCCCAGACCTAAACTTTTCTTATAGCATATTAAATCTGACCTATTGCTGCGGTTGAGTGCACCTTCTGATGAGTTATGTGGAGAGCTATTTTCCCAAAGTGCACTGTCAAGCAGCACTAACCTTATTCATATGTGCAGTGTTTCAGCTTTATTTTTACCATGTTTGAATTTGATGTAGAGTTTGATTTGACTATTTTTGCCTTTCCAGGGACGTGAAGCCTGACAACATGTTGCTGGACAAAGCAGGCCACCTAAAACTAGCAGACTTTGGAACATGTATGAAAATGAACAAGGTACTTTGCTCACACAATATTAATAATATTATCAAGTGTAAAAATTCAACCCCTTAAGGTTAAGACCCTGGTTTATCAGGGCTTATCAGACTGAGGTCATGTATTTAAAGCACCTCTCTCTCCTCAGGATGGTATGGTACGATGTGACACAGCGGTTGGAACACCAGACTATATTTCGCCGGAGGTACTAAAATCCCAAGGAGGAGATGGCTATTACGGCAGAGAGTGTGACTGGTGGTCGGTGGGCGTGTTTCTGTATGAAATGCTAGTTGGTGAGTTTCTGTTGCAAACAGTTACTATTACATTTTATTGTATACAAAAATTATATGATAATTCCAACTCTTATTTGTTTTTTGCACAGGCGACACTCCTTTCTATGCAGACTCATTGGTGGGGACCTACAGCAAAATTATGAATCACAAGAATGCCCTGACCTTTCCTGATGACAGCGACATCTCCAACGATGCAAAGAATCTCATCTGTGCTTTTCTGACGGACAGGTTAGATAGTGACCAAGCACTGGCTCATGAGCTGGGCTGTTATCTTAACATGTTTTTCTTCAAGCCGTAGATAGTTTGGGGGGACCCTCTGGAAAGAATCTTGATAAATGCATACCATAGTAAAAGCCACGTCGCTTAAAGTGTTCATTGTGAAAAGCACACGCAGTACAAGAAAAAATGTACTGAACATTTTCCTACTGACCCCCCCAGGGAAGTTCGACTTGGTCGTAATGGTGTTGACGAGATCAAGAGGCATCCTTTCTTTAAGAATGACCAGTGGACTTGGGAGAACATCAGAGAGAGTAAGAACATTTTTACTGCTAAGTTGACAGATTCTTTTCACACATCCCATTTTGTTTTCACAGCCGGTTCACTGTTTTTCCAATTATGCAGCTGGTGATAATGTTTTCCATTTGACCTACTACAGACAGTTGCAGGAAATTCTTGTAGGCAAGCCATTCATTTAGTATCCTTCCCAAGTCTAAACGTGATTCCTGCTAGGAGTAATAATTGGCAGCACAGTGTGTGAGGCCAGCAGCACGGTAAGCATTTCAGTGCAAATGGTAATGCGACAAGGTTGTCACTGGAGCCCTGGGAGATTAGAAATGTTGGGCTAAATCCAGTAGCTCTAGTCGGTTCTTTAGTGGCTTTACATTTAAATACTTTACTAGGCTGATGTCAGCATTTTGGTGCTGGCCACCTCTGCTGCTCCACTCACTGGCAGGCTCTGCTAGCTGGCTTCTTTCCCTCATATTAAACAGGATATTGATCCATGTAAACTCTCTGCAGAGGAAAATGCCTCAAAAAGGAGATAAGAAGAAAACAAGTGGTACATTTTTAACATGATCAGAAACAACAAATAAGTGAATGGTGTTTGGTCTAGTTTTCCTGAATCCCTATTAATCATCTACTGTATTTTTGTGTGCAGCGGCTGCTCCAGTAGTACCTGAACTGAGCAGTGACATCGACACCAGTAACTTTGATGATATTGAAGAAGACCGGGGAGAAGAAGAGACCTTCCCCATACCAAAGGCCTTTGTTGGCAATCAGCTTCCCTTTGTAGGCTTTACTTATTACAGCAGTCAACAGTAAGTCTGTCACACTGTGCCCAGTACTGTTTACTGTAATAATACTGATATATATCTGACATCATGAATTATTCATTTGATATTTTTCAACACTATTGACTCATGACTTCACTAGTGGGTAACAACATACAATCGATTTATTACTCTTCTGTGTTCAACTTAGAAGCAGTCATAGCAATGTTTTTTTAGCCATTCCTATAAAATAAACTTTGTTTTTCAGCCTCATGCGCAACTCAGACAGCACAACCGCCACAAAGACCAGTGACAAACGTAGCAGCTCAACAAAAGAAGACAAGAGTCATGTGAGTAGGAAACCACAATTATTTAAGAATGGATTTTTCCTCATCTCCATCCCACGTCATGAAGTCAAATGATTTGGTTCTGTTTAGCTGGAGAACCTGCAGAAAAGGATCTACCAGCTGGAGGAGCAGCTCCACAGTGAGATGCAGCAAAAAGATGAGCTGGAACACAAGTGCAGGTATGGAGTAATTTACTTTAACAGAAAAAGATTAAACCTGATGCAAGTTCCTAGTGTCATATTTTGAAGAAACTGAGAAATGGTGAAAACCTGGCAGCAGGTTTAACTAGACATTTGCATAAAGTTAATTGTTGTTGTTGTATTTTTCTCAACAGGACTTCAAACACCAAGATTGAGAAGATCATGAAAGAACTGGATGAAGAGGTTACATTTATTTTTTCAATAAGATCATAATAGTTATTACTCCTGGATATGTAAATTAATCAAAAAAATAAATAACAAACAACAATGAGGTAAAGTGCCGGGACAGGTGTTTCCTGCCGTATCATAGCACCTGTGTTGTTCCTTGCCACAGGCGAACATGAGGAAAAGTGCAGAGACCAACATGTCTCTCCTGGAGAAGGAGAAGCTCATGCTGCAGCACAGATTCGCAGAGTACCAAAGAAAAGCTGACCAGGATGCAGAGAAGAGGCGCAATTTGGAGAATGAGGGTAAAGATACTGGTGTTGGTGGTGGTGCTGCCACCACGTTTGAACCCAGTTTTGTTACCTTTACAATGGATTACTTACTATGGTATCCTGATTTTAGTCCACTGGCTTCCTAACTACAAAGCTAGTTAAGCATTGAACCATGCACGTGCATCCAACAACGGCACTAAGTGGATTAAGAAGCTATGAAGCTTTTACAACTGCACATCCAATTTGATGAACATCAGGCTTTTTATAAGCTTTATTTATAATCATTGTCTTTACTATTTTTAGTGTCAACTTTAAAGGAACAGCTTGAAGATTTGAGGAAGATCAGCCAGAACTCGCAGGCCTCAAATGATAAGATTTCCCAGCTGCAAAATCAGGTACAGAAATGCGCGCGCACACACGCACACACGCACACGCGCACACACGCACACACACACACACACACACACACACACACACACACACACACACACACACACACACACACACACACACACACACACACACACACACACACAATGTGGACCTGTGAATGACAATGCATTACATTTTTTCCCAATTTCTCTCCCTTTCTGTTTTGTTTGATAGCTGGAAGAGGCCAATGACCTGCTGCGTTCAGAATCTGACACAGCCGTGAGACTGAGGAAGACTCACGCAGAGATGACCAAGTCAATGAGCCAGCTGGAGAATATGAATCGTGAGCTGCAGGAGAGGATCCGTGCTGCAGACGGAGAGAAGGCGCAGCTGCAGAAGGAGCTCCTTCTTCTTCAGAGCACCCTGGACTCTGAGAGGAGAACCTTCGACCAGGACTCAGAGGAGATCAAGGAGCTACAAGGTGACTGACAGCTAAAGCAGTCAAAGCATTTAATGAAAATCAGCAATTTAAGATTTATATTAATTACAGTAAAAGTACCACAACATAACTTCATACACTAATACTTATTGTGTTCGTCTTTTATTATTAGCGAGGATGGCCACGCTACAAGAGGACAACAAAAACTTGGAGCTCAGCCTCTCCAAAATGGAGGCAGAACGTAAACAGGCCCAGGAAAGGAACAATAACCTAGAGAAGGTATACTGAAACGTTACAGGAGTAGCCATATTTGCACATGTACAGAGTTGTACAAACTAGTTTGCTCTTCATCTAATAGGAAAAGAACAGCCTGGAGATTGACCTGAACTACAAGCTGAAGACTCTGCAGCAACGACTGGAGCAGGAGCAGACTGAGCACAGGGTGACACGGGCACAGCTCACTGACAAATATGAGTCTATTGAAGAGGCCAAATTAGCTGCCATGAGTGGTATGACCGCCCTGTGTCGAAGCATGCCCTGCTCACTGCCTTTTCTCTTTGGCTCCTTTTACTTTCCTCTCAAATCTCCCTTTGGTCTTTATTTTATTTCACTTGTCCTCATTTACTCTATATGCCTGATCTTTCTTTTTTCATCATCTGATTTGTACCTCGCTAGCGGAGGTCTGATAGTGCAGAAGGAATTTAAGGACTGTAGACCAGCAGTCAGCATGTCAGGACATGGTTTCTTTGCATATTAAAGATGGACTCAACCAGTTTTTGCAGTGGAATAATGATCTTTCCAGGTGTTTTTTGTCTTTCACCACGTTAATGCTAGAATTGACACCAGTCTTTCCATTTTATTCTCATTCAAAAAAAAATATCTAATGAAGCTAACTGTTTATTATTGACCACTGTTTACTTTTTCCAGTGTTTTATAACTTGTTGTACACAGTATGTATTGTTTACTGTCATAAAGCATAACCTTTTATTTAACTTTTTATTATGAACTTTGTGCTATAAAAAAGAATCGTTCACACTTCTGTTTTGCTTCTACAGCTGTTCAACAGAAGATGTCAGAGGAGAATGGAGCGAGAATGCGAGCGGAGAGTCGGGTAGTGGAGGTGGAGAAGCAGTGCTCAATGTTAGAGTTTGACCTCAAGCAATCTGTGCAGAAGATGGAGCAGCTGATGAAGCAAAAGGAACGGCTGGAGGATGAGGTGAGGGATTCCTCTCGCTTTGAAATCTCACAAATATGAAATACTTGCTGTTTACAGTTTCATTGATTCTCTTTTATAATATGTCTCCAGGTGAAGAATCTGCGGGGCCAGAACGAACAGGAGTCGAACAAGCGTGTTTTGACTCAAAACGACCTGAAGAGCCGCATGCAAGAGGTGGATCGTCTTAGGTGTTCAGAGAAGCAGCTCAAACAGGAGATCAACACAGCACTAGAGAGTAAGCGCTCACTGGAGTTCCAACTGGCACAGCTGACCAAGTGAGTACAGTTTTCCATCCACTTCTCACATCACATGAAATCGGACTAAAATAAACAGTGAGAATGATAAATGCTGTAAGCATTCAGTTTGTCCAGAACATTTCCCTATTAAACAGACTTAAACCGTTATTATTCAACCCTTACTGCACTGGCCCATAATGCTCTTTGGAAGTCAAGGGGTAAATTGCTCTCCAATTGCCTTCTATTTTCAAATAAGCGTTATTATTCCAGCTTAGAGGGTGACTGCGCCAAAGCTGTTGTGCGACACTGTTTACACCACAGAATTAGGTCCAGCTTCATCCACTCCATTGCTAATCCCCTGGCAAGCACTCCAGCCAGAGGTGCTAGTTATGCTGCAAGTTGCATTTACAGTAGTTGATTTAGAGGCTCTGGTTTCTTTACTTGGCTAAGGAGTGTTATTTGGAACGCACTCAAATATGTGTAAAATTAGCTGCTTGGGGTCCGAGCTAGGGGTGGTCCCTGATATTCTACCATTCCAGGCTTAGAAGATGGTACTTGGCTTATGATTTTAAGTATAGTTATTTAAATCTGATCAAATTTTAGGCTTTTTTACTTGGAACACATTGATTGTTGTTATTATTATTATTATTATTATAAAAAACAATAGTACAGTTCTGAAGGAACTAATGTTGTTTTTTCTTTTGCTATCAGACAATACAGAGGAAATGAGGGACAGATGAGGGAACTTCAAGACCAGCTTGAAGCCGAACAGTATTTTTCTGTAAGTATAAGTATTTCCATTCTGTCCTATCCGTTCAGTGTGCAGGCCATGGGCTAAGCTGTTTTACTCTTCTTCCGCAGACACTTTACAAAACTCAGGTAAAGGAATTAAAAGAAGAGATTGAAGAGAAAAACCGGCAGGTACAAGAGACTCATAAAAAGGTGCAGGAGTTGTGTAGCGAAAGGTAAGAAAGTAAAGCCTTCACACAGCTGCCTTGCTAACTGATTCCTATAACCATCCAGACGTAACGGATCATGTTCATTAAACTAATGACACATTTCTTTGTGGATGAAGGGACTCCCTATCTGCGCAGCTGGATCTGACGGTGACTAAGGCCGAGTCGGAGCAGCTGGCCCGGGCTCTTCAGGAAGAACAATACTTTGAGCTCAGCCAGGAGAACAAGAAGGCTGTGACTAGACATAAGCAGGAGCTTGGGGAGAAGGAGGCTACTATTGCACGGGTTAGCATAGTCTCCACAATTGCCTGAATTATTTTGTCGTGTCAGTGAGATGCAATGTTATTGTATCAATCTTCAAATAAGGGAAATAATATAAATATATATATATTTTTTTTTTCTGCAGCTTGAGGAATCTTTTAAAACTCTCACCAAAGATGTGGAAAACCTCAGTAAAGAGAAAACAGAGTTAAATGAGAAGCTTCAGGCTCAGGAAGAAGGTACTGACCAATTGGTGACCTTTATGTCTCCCAGCTGTATCTTAATTATAGTGTTCTTTAAACTGACTCTCTTTTTATATAGAACATGCAGCTTATAAGGAGGAAATTGCGAATACAATCAAAAACTTTGAGAAGGTCCTCACCACAGAGCGCACACTCAAGACACAGGTAAGCACGTGGGCTTATATTTAGAAATAATATGCGGATGTTGATAATGGAAACTGATGGAATAATGGAGGGGTGGTTTATTTTGTTTTGTTTTGTTTTTTCTTTCCCCAAAAAAAACTATTAGGCGGTGAACAAGTTGGCTGAGATCATGAATCGCAAGGACATGAAGCTGGACAGGAAGAAGAAGGACAGTGCTGCTGACCTGCGAAAGAAGGAGAAGGAGAACCGCAAGCTGCAGCTGGAGCTCAACCAGGAGAAGGAAAAGTTCAACCAGATAGCCATTAAAAATCAGAAGGAGCTGAGCGAGATGCAGGCGGTGGGTAGCGTCTCATGGTGCTTGTGGCCAGAATATTTATATAGGATTTACCTTGTTGTTATATTAAAATAAATATCTCCCACTCATAGCAACTGGTAGAAGAGTCCACATGGCGCAACGAGCTGCAGATGCAGCTGGACAGCAAGGAGAGCGACATCGAGCAGCTCCGAGAGAAGCTCAATGACCTGCAGCAGCGCATGGACAATTCCAGTGTCACCAGTTTGCAGACAGATGAAACAGACGGCAACACAGCAGGTCAGTTCGTCACAGCGGATCACTCAATGCTGCTGCTGTGTTAATGGGAAAAGCATTTGAAAGTGTTTATTGGCATTTAAAGGAAGTATTTTCAATAACACCTGTCTTTCAAGTTCTATGGTTGCAGATATGTCTGTTGATGTATATTATAAGAACATGTATATAATCTAACATCATAACATTCTCTAGGCCTGACATCATCTATGCTGTGGTTAAATCGTTCTCTCTTTGTTTCCCTCATGTCCAGTTGGTTCTTGCTCTTCTTACCTTTATAACTTCTATTCCTTTCCCTCTGTGAGTAATTGCGTGGACAAAGCCACCTTTTGCTTGGCCTATGCTGCAGCTGTTCTGTGTTTATCTGTTTGCTCCCCCTGATTTTTTCCTTTTGCAGAGGTGAGACCACCACAATCTCTGCTGGGGGAATTTACAAAGCACTTTTAAAAGAAGCCTCATAGAGTGGAGAGTAAATTAAATACAGTCTGAATGACAAAACGGGGGAACTAAGAATAACATGGATGTCAAATTTCTTTAATGTCACATGTTACGGGTTACTGACTCCACCCTGTGTGAGGCTTAGCACATCACACTTAGCACCTTTCACCTGTTCAACACTGTTATTTTTGTTGGCATGTTCACCCTGAGCTATTGCTCATTTCCTGGGCACAGTGTTACATTTACGAGACGATTCCCTCTTAGTTGACAGTCACTTTAGCTTGTTGTTTACCTGCATGCATGTGAATTTATCATTTTAGCTCTAAATGATGTTTAGAGTCTGCAGTGTTTGTTTCTGGGGAAAGAGTAACAAACTAATTAAAAGCAAAAAATACTAATTCCTGCTGCGAAAATGTTACAAATTCTTTAGGGTCTAATATTTGTGTCCAGCTTAGGCAGCATGGGATTTTTGATCCTGTCTCTTATCACCTGCTCCAGTGAAGTTACAATAATGCTGGAAGAACTCCCTTAGGGCTTTGCACTGTGTTTTGAGATGTATTTGATCTTTTGTGACTTGACTTTTTTTTTTTTCCAGTTTGGATTTAATTACTGCATGGCCTTTTTCCCTTCACAGTGACTTTAATTCTCTATAAGAATTTTCTAATTTTCGTTCACATCTGGGCTTTTCAGAATCAAGATTGGAGGGTTGGCTCTCAATTCCCAATCGTGCTAATATCAAACGTTACGGATGGAAGAAGCAGGTATGTTGTTTTGTGTCATTTACCTAAGTTCCACCTTAGATTAAGCTTTGTAAGACTTTGCCAAGTTCAGCCTTCCTTTCATTGTCTGTTCTATATGTGCAGTATGTGGTGGTGAGCAGAAAGAAGATTCTGTTCTACAACGATGAGCAAGACAAGGAACAGTCCAACCCTTCAATGGTACTAGATATTGAGTAAGTACCTTTAGATTCAAAGAAAATGTTGGATTTACTGATCTGATGCATAAGTGGTGAGTGGTGCTGATAGTTATTGATTTGTCGGCTAATAATCTGTCGCCCTGTGCAGCAAACTATTTCACGTGAGACCAGTCACACAAGGAGACGTGTACCGGGCTGAGACAGAAGAGATTCCAAGGATATTCCAGGTAGGTTTGCATTAGATTTTAAAATTTGCTTTCAGCCTCGTCAGTCTTTACTTTTACATCTGAATTTTATGTGACAGAAAGTTCTGCTCTGCCTCAAATGCATTTCCGACGAGCTTTCTTTCCTCTGTCTTCAGATTCTGTATGCCAACGAGGGGGAGTGCAGGAAGGAGGCAGACATGGAGACAGTCCCTCAAGGCGACAAGACCAACTGTCTCCCACACAAAGGCCACGAGTTCATCCCCACACTATATCACTTCCCTTCCAACTGTGAGGCCTGCTCCAAGCCTCTGTGGCACGTCTTCAAGCCGCCTCCGGCCCTGGAGTGCCGCCGCTGCCACGTCAAGTGCCACAAGGACCACCTCGACAAAAAGGAGGACGTTATTGCTCCTTGCAAAGGTAATCTGCAAGCAGTCGGCTTGTTACTTTGTTACTGCGTCTGCTGTGGTGTTGTGATATCTGTCATGATTGCTTCTTGATCAACATCACTTTATGCATCCTCCCCTACAGTAAACTACGATGTGACCTCTGCCCGGGACATGCTCCTGTTGGCCCTGAGCCAAGATGAGCAGAAGAAATGGATTGGTCACCTTGGAAAGAAGATTCCCAAGACCCCACCATCTACCTTTTCAAGAGCCTCTCCTCGATCCATGTCCACCCGCTCCGGACCAAACCAGTCCTTTCGCAGGAATCCTAAAAGCAATACAGGAAAACTGAGGTAACTTTAGATTTATTATTCTTTTTTCAATCATTAATGTACACATAGCTTCAGATGCATGTATGGCAGACAGAGGCACTGTTCTTTTATTTTGGGCAGTAAGTGAAGGTTTGCTGCAGTCAGAAGTCTTATTTTATTCCATCTGCTGGGCTACGGTCTGGTCAAGTCAGTCACATGACCTGCTGTTTGTCTCCTGTGTTGTAGCCGAGCGCAATCCAGTCTCCAAGCAGCAGACACAACATCCAGCACTTGTTGACAGGAACTTCTTCACAAAGTGTTGGATTTTTTTTTAGGAAATTCTCTAGCGTAAAACTTGTCTATTTATTAATTGTGTTACTGGATGTTTCTAACACGAGACACTTCCTGGTTTGTATGTTGGTTGGTTGACTCCTGGGCTCTTTCCAGTTGACACTTGGGACTTTTTCATTTTTCTAATAGACACTAATGTGTTGGGTTCCGTAACTAACTTATTACTTACTATGAAGCTCTGATTAGAATGGTCCACATAAAGAATTTCTGTCAAATAAGATGGAAAGGTGTCAGTGGTGTTGCAGTGGTTGTCATCTGTCTTTTTTGTTGTATGTTGACTTAAGTAAGTGGGGTTACTAACTAAGTTATTGTCATTTTCTTTCTTTTACTGGACACCTGTCTCTGTTCTTTCTTTCAGCTAACCACCTGAACCATTTGGATTCTTTACTGGACTCTAAACTTTTCCTCATCCTCAAAACGAGAGAAACCTGTATTACATTAAAATATATTGGTAAATAAGCAGCGCTGGAAAAATAACGTGTAGCACACTTGGCAACATGGACATTGAGAGGCCTCACCGAAACCCCAACCATCTCTCACCATATTTACACATTCAAAAGGAAACTATTATTAGAGTCAACAAACTTGCAGCTCTGCGTTTCTACCAGAGGAGGGCACACTCATCTTGAACTAAGGAAGGACAGTAGAGCAACATCAAATGTCAGGAGGACATTCTGTTTCATACTATTTGACAGTTCTGATGGAAACATGAAGGTAAAAAAGGGGGTTTTGCTGGGACGCCTGCAAGTATGTTTTCAGTTTAAGGTACTGCATACAGGGATTGAAGATCTGCAGTGAGGTGTTTGTGTCTCAGGGGTGGAACATCAATAAATGTTTTCTTATTTCTTTCCCCATCTTAGACACTCAAGCTATGTTAGCATACCTTTGTCTCCAGCTACAGTTGACTGATGCCTTCATTGTCTTTGGCCTTTTTGCCTTTTTATTCTCATCACTTTGAAAGTCACTTATCAGGTTTGGGACATAAGTATTAGATGTTTGAATACTGAGTGAGGAGCATGCAAGATCGTCATTTAAATCTATGCATTATTTTTATTGTTATAATTATTTTAATGCTCCAAGCCATAAGGAATTTTCCGTTGTAATGGCATATAGGAGTCCTAAACGTTTTTTTTTTTTTTTTTTTTTGCTTTGTTTATTTGGTACATTGTAATATTTTTGTATTGTTTTGTAATGTATTGCCTTACATTGATTCATAGATAAGTGGTTCAAAAGGAAAACATTAAGTTAACAGACGTAAAACTGCACTGTTTGAATTGTAAATTATTTGTTAGAAGACTAAACAGGTGTAGCGTTTGGCCCACCTAGTGCCTTAACATTTGGATATTGATTTTACTGCCATATCTTTGGGTTGTTTTTGTTTTCCAAAATGAGACAAATCTTAACTCTTCCATCATTTATTTTTTTTAAGAAATCACCACCCATCTGTGGTTTTATCAGGATTTACTTTCCGTGATTGGAGTGTTTGATATATGTATATATATATATCTCACACATTAAAGATTACCTCTTCGTGGACACATTGCAATAGTTAAATAACATGTCAAAACAAAGTTTCCAGATTCGGTTCATATCATATTACAAATTTCAGGATGCTATAAAGTGAGTCTACCTATGTCAATGATTGTTCCTGTTTGAAGTAATTTCTCTAACATGGTAATGGTCCCGTTAATGCAAACCCCCTCCCCACCAAAGTGTATATAATGAGAGATGCATAAGGATTATGGAATACCTCCGCAATCTTTGTATTTGTAACGTTTTGTTCAGTTGAAAAAAAAAAGCACTGGAACTATGATCTACTCTTGTCTTGGATAATTTGCCTGGTTAATTGCATTGGAGTCCGCACTGATGGATATGTCAATAAACATATCTTTATCATTGGTTGTATAGTGGTGATCACTCTCTTTTATGAATATCTACTTTTTTACACCCTCCTTATATTAGGATATCAGTAGTCTGCAGTTCAGTATTACTGTACTTCAGAATAATTCAGAACGTATTACCTATTTATAATAAATCAGTGTTTAATTACAAATTTAATGTTAAATGTTAATACATTTGCACACTGAACAAAAAGGGTGGAGGGGATTTTATCAAGAGACTTGATGCATAGTTAACAGAATATACAGACTCAAGTGGTGTCATTTTCTGAGTGCTGTGGATTCACTACAGTGAATAGTGCAATTAACGTGCGTAGCCTTCGGGTTTCCTGCTGCCGGAGTGTGGGTGCGCTGCCAGCAGCCGGGTGCTTAGTAGATGCCAGAGCGCATCGATAAGTTCCCAGCGTGTTGTTGCAGCGTCATTCTGTTTGAATGAAGTTCAGACTGAGAACTAGCCAACTCTTCCTTCGCGCTCCTGTGGATTAGAGCAAGAAAAATTAAGAGCTGAGAAAGTAAAACGTTGCCAAATATGCCGGTGTTTACAGGTATGGACTCATATTATTAAGACACGTTTACTGCCACAACAAAGCATGTGAAAGTACAAATACCCACGCGTTTTGTCTGGCATCGTAAGTTGCATTAGCTTGCTAGCTTGCCTAGCTTTAGCATGATGTGAAGTTAGCATGCTAGTAGGTAGTTTGGCAGCCTTGAGGTCACTAGTGGGAGTTATTTTTAAAATCGGGCTTGAGCCAGGACTGAGTATAGACCTTCATAGTAATATAACTGCGTTGCTCTTTGTTAGCAATATCACAGGATGGTGCGGGCGCCGCTAACTGTCAGTACGTTGCCAGAGACCTAAAGCTAAGTGCCTGCTAGCTATGTTAGCCAGGTTACAACTAGCGTCAAGTAGCCAAGTTTCAAACCGGTATTGAAATCCAATATTTTTAAGTAAAAGCCGGACACATTAACTGTTCCCCTGACGCTGCCAGCTACTTCTGTGGCTGATTTCATTCGTTTGTGTAAATAACTTACTCGCGCGTTTCAGTAGCACATAGCATTGCTAACCAAGCTAGATATAGCATGAGTGTACAGTTAAATCCTTTACTGCATTTGCCAAGAACATTAAGTTGACATTTTAACAAATCACATTGCGCTGGAGTAAAGACTACTGTATATTGGTGTTTTAGCTCGACGGGAGGCTTGGCTGCCATGGTAACACTACTGGACCTGGCTAGATGCTGTGTCATACATGGTATTTTCATTAATACGTTACGCTCGTTCTGAACGCTATGTGCCTTTTCTGCTCTTTTTTTTTCCTCAGTAAATGTGAAATGGGGAAAAGAGAAGTTTGATGCAGTGGAGCTGAACACAGAGGAACCTCCCATGGTTTTTAAGGCTCAGCTCTTTGCGTTGACAGGCGTTCAGCCAGACAGACAGAAGGTCATGGTGAAGGGAGGCACTCTGAAGGTACTGATGGACTTGGCTCTGAAAGGCCAGGCGCTTTTCTTGTGTTAAATATGGCCGCACTCACCTGTATATTTCTTCTTGTCAAGCAATGCTACAGAAAGATCAACACCAGAAATGACTAGATTCTCTAGCCAAACTCCCATTAACTGATTAGACCCCATAGACTTCCATTATTGTACAAAAACAAACAAATGCCACATCATTTAATGATAAAGACTTTGTGATGATTATAAAATATTTGTTTTCAGTAGGAGTAGGAGGAATTGAAACTGGTAGTGTTACTGAGAGATTTAAAACTGAAGAAATAGACCTTATTCTAAACTATGTTTCATCTCAATCGTAGGATGATGAGTGGGGGAACATTAAACTGAAAAATGTGAGTATATTTGCTCTCTATGCGTTTTTCCAAATATAGGCAGTAGTTCTTCATTTATAAGTCTATTACTAAACACATTTAAAATGCAGTGTGGTGAATTCCATCTTACTGTTACTTTTTTCATAGGGAATGACTCTGCTGATGATGGGCTCAGCAGATGCCCTGCCTGAGGAGCCTGCTGTCCGGCCTATGTTTGTGGAGGACATGACTGAGGAGCAGCTGGCCTCAGCGGTGAGTAAGCCTCATAATTATCACTACGCCTCAAACAAAAATGGTTGTTGCTTTCTGGGCTGGCATACCTATACTGATATTATATATTATCCTGGTTTGTCAATTCCAGATGGAGCTGCCTTGTGGATTAACAAACTTAGGCAACACCTGTTATATGAATGCCACCGTGCAATGTCTGCGCTCTGTGCCTGAGCTTAGAACTGCGCTCAGAAGGTAAATTGGCTTAACACGATTTTAGCATCTTTCCAAAATATTTGGAAGTAAAGTATCTCGGTTTTTAAAAATATATATATTTTTGTCTGCAGGTACTCGGGTGCTCTGCGATCTTCAGGGGCAAATGCACCATCACAATACATCACAGCAGGTGAGAGGAACAGTGAAATAATGCAAGCTATAATAGGCACTTATTATTGCATGGAAAAGTAATTTGTGTACATATTTGAATTCCTAGCCCTTCGTGACTTATATGAAACCATGGACAAGACCTCGTCCAGCCTCCCACCTATTATTTTGCTGCAGTTCCTTCACATGGCTTTCCCACAGTTTGCTGAGAAGGGGGAACAAGGACAGTATCTCCAGCAGGTGGGAAACTGGGTCTTCAACTTCATTTAAATGATCCAGTTACACCATACATATTCTTATATAATACACTATTTTTATATTCTGTTAGGATGCAAATGAGTGCTGGCTGCAGATGATGAGAGTTCTCCAGCAGAAGTTGGAGCCTCTGGAGCCAGAAACTCCAATGGAGGTTAAGTTCTTTGTTAACCTTTACTGTTTTTATGATGACAACATATGAAACATTGACTTGAAGTTGAAGACACTTAACACTGTTGTCTTTCTCTCTTTTAGGCTGAGTCTGAAAGTGGAGCTGCATCAGCCTCAACAAAGAAAAACTTGATCGACCAATATTTTGGTGTAGAATTTGAAACTGCGTATCCTTGCCGTGTCTTTCTTGATGGTTCATTGCTTTTAGGGTGTAAGAGCAGTCTTTAGTGCAATGTTTGTGTTAAAAAAGACACACATTAAAGCACGGGTCTCTGCAGCATGGTATCATTCTGTTAGTTTTTCTTGACTTCCCTGTTTAGCATGAAATGCACAGAATCTGAGGAGGAGGAGCCAATCAAAGGCAAGGAAAGCCAGCTCCAGCTCAGCTGCTTCATAAACCAAGAAGTCAAATACTTGGCTACAGGACTAAGGCTGGTACGCATCAGAATTGGAGTGTTTATACTATTAGCACAAAATGCATTTTGTTGAAGTGAATTGAATTGTGGTTTCTGTGTCTCCAGAGACTGCAGGAGGAAATCACAAAAATGTCTCCATCCCTGGAAAGAAATGCCCTGTATATTAAATCTGTAAGTACTAGTCCATATAATTTCCATCAGTCCTGTCTACTGAAATAAGCAGTTTTTGCTTATCCATTTTTCCACAACTAGTCAAAACTCAGCCGTCTCCCTGCCTATTTGACTGTCCAAATGGTCCGATTTTTCTACAAAGAGAAGGAGTCTGTCAATGCAAAAGTCCTCAAGGTTTGTCTTGGCTCAAACATTTTATTTAGGGTTTTCCCTGGGTTCACTGTAATTGGCTGTTGAACTATACTGTCACTTTGAAGGATGTCAAGTTCCCACTCATGCTGGATGTCTATGAGTTGTGCACTGCGGAGCTCCAGGAGAAGATGCTGCCAATCAGGTCCAAGTTCAAGGATGTTGAGGACAAGAAGTTGGAGAAACAGCAGCAAAAGGTATAACACATTTATCACTTCATTATTTAGTGTTAGAAAAGCTTCCTCTCCAGAAATGCACATTTCTCACTTCTTTTTTTTTTTTTTGCGTTAGTTGCCGAAGAAGCCAGATGCCGCAAAAGAAGTGAAATATGATCCTTTCTCATTCCCAGATGGTATGTTGAGACACTTTAAAGGGATATTATGATGAGAGAAATGCTGCTAAAACATAGTTGTCACCCCTGCATCTTAGCCGGTGGTATATGTAGCAGAGCATTAGTATTTAACATTTAATCTGTTGTAGTTGAACGGCCTTTTTTATTTCACCTGACAGATCTCGGTTCCAACAACAGTGGCTACTATGACCTGCAAGCAGTCTTAACACATCAGGGCCGCTCAAGCTCATCAGGCCATTATGTGGGATGGGTCAAAAGGAAAGAAGGTAACCAGATGTTTTAATTCTGTATCCTATTCAATATGAGTATGTTTTAAATTGATTTAATCACAATAAAGTCAAATTGTGAGTTTTCAGAAATGTAATATTTGATTCTTTCTTCAATAGATGAGTGGGTTAAGTTTGATGACGATAAGGTGAGTGTGGTGTCTCCAGAGGACATCCTGCGGCTGTCTGGTGGCGGAGACTGGCATATAGCCTATGTTCTACTGTATGGCCCCCGGCGGCTAGAAATACTTGAAGAGGAACAGTAGCTGTGGCAGATTTCCTGTACATCAAAGATGACATTCGACACAAACAAATTGCCATTTCCAAGCACTGTCTGCATAGATGTGCAATAAAACAGGTGTCTTTAAAGATTTGATTACCTTATTTTTTTTTGTTTTGTAACCAACACAAATGCTTGTAAAACAAATTCTGTCAAGTGTTAAATATTGAACCATAGTGGGCTGAAATTACAGGAACAACAAGGCACTTGCTGGACTGGATCCTTGAAAGAGGTTTTTGAGTCTCGCTCTGCAGTTTCATTAAATGTTTTATACACATTGTATATTTTTTTAAAACCTTTGAAAAGGTGCTCATATCATTGAAGCGAAACATTTCACAACTCGAGTCATTTATTCATCTTGTATAAAACTGCCTATCTGAGCTGTTGTCCCTCATGTACTGGTTTGTACTTTCTCAGATTTTCACTGAACACTGTAAAGACTTGGCCTTGTTCACCGGTTGGCTCTCTGGGAAATTTGGACTCAATCTCAGGTCTTTTCTTAAGTGCTTGGCTTGCATCTTTTCCTGGGATTGTTCTGATGAATTGACAGATCCTTATAGTTAAAGGTTTTTTTTTGGGGGGGGGGCAGTGTGGGGAACTGGTTTAGTCTTTGTGAATTAAGTGCAGTTAAAAGACTTGAGATTCAGTCATGATGGTTTACTCAACAAGCCTTTAACATTGTTCTTGCTGACACTGAAGACTGTCATCCATACCCTTAAGATGCTTTGCTCCACTTAGTTTCTCCGTGCAGGTTCCTGATCACCCTGCCACAATGTGTAAGATGTAACCATCAACACTGTAATAAGTTATTGACTGATCGCTTCTCATAGGTGGTGAAAATAAACTTATACCAAACACTTTGTCTTTTGTGTTGATAATTGACAAACGTTGAATAAGAAAACATTTATTGAATTTTCTAATGGTGAAAAAATTCTTTCAATTGAACTACATACAAAATATGTTTCGGTGTGAAAAGCCTGCAACGGTAACAAGTTATTTTAAGCCTCACTGAGGCTGTCTGCAATCTGGGAGAATCCTGCAGCATTCAGTGCTGTGACCAAATTATCCACAGTGGCTTGTGTTCCCTCTCTGTCCTGCCAGGCGACAAGCAGCAGTTTAGCCTGCATGTCAACATCTTCACTGTCTGATTCAATCTCCCGCAACTCTGCTGCTTTCATTTCCAAATGAGAAGCCAGGCTCTTCCACTGAGCACCAAGTTTGGCTGCAATATCATCCATCTGCTGATTTGTCACAAGTTTGCTCTGTATGCTTGGACCTAAAAAACAATGGACACAGTTTGAGATTAACTAAAACTAGCTGCATCATAGGTTATTTGTGAAATGAGGGACTCTGACTTACTATCATTGCTTTCTTTGAGAAGGTTATCTCCATTATCGTCGTCGTCCTCTTCTCCGGTCTTGATCTCTTCAGAGGGAATGTCCTTCTGCATGAAGAAAAGAAATGAGCATTTAGAGTTTTGTTCCGGTATCTGTGGCCAACAAGCATGACTTTCATAAGAATAAAGACAGCAGAGCTTACGGGCAGTTCTTTGGCCAGTTTGCTGACCATGCTGTCTAGGTAGTCAGCCAGGCTCTTGAACTTCTGATTAGTTGGCTGAAAGAAGTGTGGACTTCTTCTGGAGAGAAGCCTCAGAGCACGCCAGCCATAGTTTGGGTTTCGCACAACCCTGTCATTTTAAAACACATACTGAGAATGAAACAATGGATTTATAAAAATGCAAAGCGATTGATAAAAGTTAAACCAACTTACTTATACTCATCCTCCACCATGTTTGCGGGGTCAGCTTGTTCAATGGCCTCTGCAAAGAATTCATCAAGGGAGGGCATAAACTCTCTGAAAAAAAAAGGTAAAAACAGGTGTCGAAATGCACAGAAAACAAACTGGCAGCTTCTTTATCACGTATGACCATCATCGGTGTAGAACTGACCTGCTGTCTGACTTGCAGGCTTCCATATTATCTTGGTTCAGGTTCCACAGTCGAGTCAATTCATCACTAACAAAATACATGAGAGAAGAAATTATGAAAAGAATCCACACATTGTTCACTCCACATTACTGAATAAAGAATGAAGAATGATGATGATATTAAAGATTAACAAAACGGACACAAAGCAGACAAGCTGAGTTCAGTTAAAGGGTGAAGGGTTCACTCACTTTCCCATGAAGATCTTGCGGTCTGGTCCCTTTCCAAGAAAGTCTTCAGGTGCTTGTCTTTTCCTGGTTGGTCTTTTAGGCTTGTCATCAACTGTCCTGTTAACAAGAGAAGGGTCATTTTGTCTGGCATTAGTTTTTTTCAAAAATGAATCAGAACTATAAAAATTTAAAGTGTCATGTATTAGGAAAACCATGCAACCTTTCTTTCACAAAACTTGGACACCCCTCATTTTTCCAGCCGTTCCAGTTCTCCTCTGTGTCGAGGATATGCTGTCAAAAACAATAAACATTCCTAGAGTCACTAGAACTTTAGAACACATAAGCTGAGAAAATATATGTAACAGCATTGACTGACTACTACCTTATACATAACGTACCTCAACCATGGTGGCAAACTTGTCTCCATCAGGAGGGATTTCTTTCAGCAGCTAGAACATTTAAGGAATGAAGTAAAGTATACACTTCACTCTACTAGACAGTCAGAATATAAAGATCAAGTGGAAATATTTATTTTCTGATTTATTTTCTTGTTTACATGGCAAAAATTCTATTAACACATACCTGATAAACTAGTTTAGTTGTTTCTTCAATCCATGTAGCTTGGTCATCATTCAAAGCACAGCTGGAACTGAAGAATAAAAAAACTTAATACAAAATAAAAACTTTAAATATTATACAAATGGCAGCTGGTTTGACGTTCACTTCATCTTTAAGCCATATGTGATCTTCACCTTTTGAATTTGACCTGGCCCTTCAGGTACTGGAAGAGGATGAGGTACTGCAGGAGTATGTGTCGTCTGAAGTTGCCATCGCTGAGCTGCAAGTCCATCAGCTGTAGACATGAGACATGAAGATATGTTGAAGTAGATTATACTTGTATTTGTACCTAAAGAAAAACTGACTCTTTTAGACACACACAATACCTGTATTACATGTAATGTCTTTAAATTATTTTCATATTTATAGCATGTTTAAAAATTCATTGGTAACTATCTAAAAAGTATTTATCTTACCTTCTCACTAGTGAGGAACTTGGCAAAGTAGACGTGCTCTCCATCAGACATTCTCAGCTCCTCCAGTTTCCTCTTAGAGGCCTGCATGTCATCCAGTTTGTAGCTCTTAAATACTGCCAAGGTCTCATCTGAGTACTTTAAAGAACAAAACAGATTTTACACATTAACAGTTTTTGCCAATATTTGCCTCAAATTTACGTGGATGTTTTTACTGATCAAGTGAGAGCACAGAAACCAAGGCCCATCTGCTCCTGCGCGTTACCTTAAGGAATGTCATCCAAGAGAACTTATCGTAGCACTGCACAGGGTTTCTGAAATAGTCCTGCAGTGTCCAAAATTTTCTGTACAAGTTGTAGTCAATTGGAATGGAACTGGAAAAAAAACATATTCATTTTTTTATTTTTTTTTTAGAAGCAGCCACAACCAGTGTACTTAACGTGAACAAGCATGGTATTTTAGATCAAGAATAGACTTTACCATGGTGCAGGAGCATCATCTTCACCCATTTCTCCTTCCTCCACCTCCATATTTTCTTCTTTTTCTTCTGTGTGCTATGAACACAGAACACAACACAATATGAAGCTGAGTTGTTTACATTAAATGCTAACAATTATTAGCACGTATAAACACTTTACCTTTTGTCCCAGAGTGCTTTCTTGCTCATTTTTATTGAACACTGTTATATTGTCCAGATTAAACTGACTCTGTAGATTGAGGCCTAGGACAAACGAACAGATCAGCATGTCCATAAGAGAAGATAAAACACTGCACTTATGACAATCTTGCTTAATTCAGTCAAGGGTTACACTAATGTTGCTGTTCTTACCTGATTTCTCAGACAGAGGGAAAAGGCGTGCTAGGAAAAGCTGGATTCGCCCACAGAATACAGTATTCTGAGACTTTGACAGACGTCTTAGAAGATCTATGCAGATGGAAAGATATTTTACATACAGCCATGCCTTAAATATAAAAACATTACATAAACAGGCCATTGAGAAGTATAAATATTGTATTTACCGTTACACATCCTCAACAAGTAGTTCTTCCCAGCGGTGTAAAAGGAGTTCTACAAATAGAAGAAAGAAAACATGCACAGTTCTCAAATTATCTGTATTATGTCATCATGCTACAAGTACTTAAACTGTCTCAACTCAGAGACTACGTCCATTTACCGATTTCCAGGTGGAGACTTTCTCTTCAACAAAAGAGAATATTTTGTCACACTGGTCAAGAGGAAGGCAGTCCAGTACATCTCCCAGCAGCAGGAACGGTGTCGTAGCAGAGCAGATGCCTACACAAACAATGTGCAAACAAAACAGACAGACCTTGACCACCACAGCTTTGGATGCTGCAAGAGGATCCTAGAAATAACAGTGTTCTTATGCTAGCAGTTTAATCAGGACTGAAGGACTGAAAAAAAATATGAAAAATAATGTCCTGATTCATTACATTTTTCAACAGAAATAGACAATTCACTGTTAATGCACGAAATAATACTTTCATAACAGACCTTCTGTAACAGCATCTATACTCAGGTAGATGAGAGACAGGTAGTCATCACAGGTCGCCTTCTTCTGGTCCTGTAGACAAAAACATCTGCTTTAGGCTTTCAACAGAATACTGGAAGCAAGTGAAACAATTTGAAGTAAAAAACAAAGCAATTTCGTACAATCTGATCACCAAGAACGCCCCTCAATGCCTGGTCTAGGGTGGTCTTCTTCTCTGTCTCACTGTAACGTTGGAAAATTAAAGAGCGTTACAGATGGGTTATTACAGATAGCTAGCATAAGCAAATAAGCAGACACTTCTTACTTTCCGGGAATCTGGTGGAACGTATGTGTCAAAGGTTTGCTGCTTTTACCGGTGAGTGCACATTTTGCAGAATCCTGGTGCGCGAAAGAAGCAAAGAAAGACAATTATTATTACGCCACTTAGCTACCGCTTGTGTTAGCTTAGCATTTGCTAACTGCTGGGAAAGCGCAAAGCCTTAAAAGGCAGTAAGAAATCTGAAAACTTGCTCGAAATTTCATAACAATACAACATTCGTTTTAAAGATAGAAATGCAATTTAACGACTTCTCACCACAAATTTGTCTCTAGCGTCGATAAAATTAAACAAGGACGGCGACATCTTTACGCACACGCAACCGGAAGTGATGAAGAAGTTATTCCGGTATGACTACGTCGGGATGCGTTCAGGAACACCCAGTAGGCACGAGTTACGCTGTGGACAAGGAAGATGTGCAAATATTTTAAAACGTTTAATAAAAGATAGAATCAAATAACGTATCGGAATAGTTTTGTTTTACCAAAGGGATATTAAAAATTAAATGCTTAGAATACAGCAAGAACATTTATATAAACATACTTTATTGTTATATGCATGCTACTTTTCATTTGCTAGCAACTCATTATTACAGCAGCACGACATTGACTGTGACTCTTCCACTTTTAGGCTAAATTCATTGTGAACCACAAGGCGACAGTGTTGCACATTATTTGTGAGACGAGCGGACATGAGCGACCATTAGAAACTAATCGGCGGTGTTAGGTTTTGTTCTATTGGATACCAGTAAGTTTCCAGATGATTATACAACGTACCATTGTGGTCACTTGATAGATTTTTAAAAGTTTTATGAGGAAGGAAAGTTACTCTTTGACTTATTAACTGTTAGTCTTAAAAACACACACAGCACCATTTGTGCAATAATTAATAACTGAAACAGGAACATTTTAGACCTTTAGAAAATAAACAAAATAAAAGGATGCCTCTGCATCGTTTACAGCTGTGACTGAATGCATTATGTTTTTGCTTTGTTCCAGTGTTGTAAAAAAGTCTAGAAGTGATTTTTCTTTCAAATTTGTCATAATAGTAACTTGGACTTAAAATAATCCATGTTTGATTTTAGTGGTCAACTGCTAAAATCAATGTGTGTGACCAAATGTTTGTTTTTTCCCGTACACAAGATGATCCAGAAACGCCTTCAGGGATTTTCTTTTCAAAGTTGGCACAAAGGTCCAGTTCGTCTCCAGGATAAACCCATAATTTCTGGCTCCGTTCCATTCATATTTATGTGCCTTAAAGGAATGTCCACTCACCCAAAGTTGAACTGCATTCATCTTGTTGTCAAAGGTCAAGGACAGTGTGACCTTGTGTTTGTCTCAACACAGAAAAGCCATTAAGAAAAGTTTGGCATTGGCTCATTGACTTGAACTTAGTGACTATTCGTCCACTCAGACGGTTGTGGTAAATTTCCACTCCAGCTAGACGTTTGTTCATTTGTGTGTGCACTATAGTGTCGTGACACTAATTTCAGTCCTGTGTGTTCCCTGGAAAATATTGTATATTCAGCATATTTCTTACTTTATATGTTACTGGTGTAAACAAATATAATCAAAAATACAGTTTGTGATTAATACAAATAGTAGAAAGCCCATTCTGTGGTTTTAACAGTGGCAGAACAAAGTGAACCTCAGTCAGTGTTGATCTTTGTTTACCAGGAGTTTCATGGGTCAGGACCCTGATATCATTTGCGCCGGTGGGACCATTCACCTTCCGCCTCCTCCTCTAGGTGTTAATGTCAGCGGAGCACATTTGTGCTGACGTTCAAAGAAAAACCCCAGAGCCTTGAAAATGAAGACCAGTAAAAGAGCAGAGGAATGGTTTTCTTCACACCAGTGTGAGTGTAGTTGTCGCATAAAAGGGGACGTGAACATTTCAGCTCCCTGTTTTGATTGGCAGCTTTTTTTTTCCTGCTCTGTTTTGCACACAGCTCAGCGGATCGCTAACTGTGCCCCACCACACTGACACAGCGGTTATTGAACCTTTGCCAAAACCGACGAGAAGCACAGAGTGTGAGTGAGCGTAGAAAGTAGTGCAACCATCACGTTGCTGATAGGGGCCCAGCGTCAAATAGTGTGGCTCCTTAAGGGCCTGACAACAAAAATGTCAAATGTTATGTTGTCATTAGGATTAAAACCCATAAGAACTGTTGATAAAGACACTGTATGGGATATTGACAAGAAAATGCTCGATTGTATTAAAATAAATAGGAAGCGGAAGAAGAAACAGGTAAAAATCTAATTAGGTTTTGTGATAATATAGTACATTTCTCACCACAGACTCATTTCCAAGTTGTTTATTTTGTCAAGACAAAAATAATGAGAGAACCACCGAACGGCGTCCGATGCCAAATCATGGAACAATCGAGTCCAACGTGCGAGCCAAAGAGCCCCGATGAAGGACACTCTCAGACAAATGGCCGCGGGACAACAAAAAGAGCATTGTCCGTGTTGTTGGGGACGAACTTCAAAACAAGAGGCAAAACACAATGCGCTGACCTTCTAGGTTACACACACAAAGGAAGAAGAGTTTAGACTGGCCGCTGTCACGAGTGCCCTCTGAGATTCTACCAGCGTCGCCTCTTATTCCGAGCGGGAGAGACCTGACAGCTGTCTCGTCTTCATGAGAGAGGAGGGAAAGCAGACTGGCAGATTCCAGTCGTATTCCAACAAATATGTTCAATCTGTGATTGCACCTGCTCACGGGCGTTTGCTGAACCTGGTTGTGGAAGCAGCAGACAACGCAGCTGCACATCTTTACTCCCTCGCGGGAGGCGGCGTCGCCTGCGCCGTCTCTCACGCGGCGCAGGGTAATGGGAGCCCTCGGCGAGAGGATGTGCAACCAACCACAGCGTCCAATACAAAACCACAAAACAGGATGTGTGTGAAGATGGAGGAACGACATTCCTGTGAGACAGCCAAACAGGAAATCTCCATGATCTCCACAATGTCTAATGACGCGTTTTTTTTTTTTTTTTTAAACAAAGAATATGAAGTTCTTTTGATGTGCAATTACCTGATCCACATCCTCGTGTTGTTTCACCACAGCGGTTGTAGGAGAGCAGAACAACGTGGGACGCACGATTGAGATCCTTGTAACCGCTTGGAATAATCACATCGTGACCTTTCTGTGACCCTTTACTGTGTAGGCCTCAGGAAAATGCATCAAATCAAAATCGAGGTGATGAGCTTCACCTTTACGTGACACTTGTGTAGCCGCCACCTGTAGCGGTGATTTACTGTGCAGCGATGTAATGTACTGCAGCGGGGAGGAAAAAGGGCAGTTTTAGCCAAGAGAAACACCGGAGCGTCATCAAAGCGTTGAACAATCGATAAAAGATGATTTACTGTCACTCGCTGTGATTAAAAACGAAACCGTCCGCTGTCCTCTCTTCCCCAGATCCTATCGTTTGAGTGCTTGACCTGTCGGGGCGGCTGCTCGCCTCCTTGATCCCAGGGGGCTGTTTACATGCATATTCACTTACAGTACAATAGCACTAAGCATGTGAGCCAGGATGCAGCGCACACACATCTGGCATCTGCACAAACGGCCTTAAGTGACTGCAGTATTTACATCGGCCTCTGTGTGATTCATCCCTGGAAGTAGCTGCTCGGCTGCGGGGCCACGTTAGAGCGACTCTCCTCCCGGTGCCAAAGGATAATCAGGAGGTCAGACTCGCTGCCATCGTCCCAGCACTCACTGGTCCTTTCCACTGCACCTGAAAACAATCGCAGGACAGACACGTTACTATTTTAATACAAGTGACGCACGTGCCCGACACCTGCAAAATGTCTTATTTGCAGCCCGATCGTCAACGGGCTTCTGTGTAACTGCAGCCAAGACGGCACCAAGTCCGTTGATGCCACATCCTGAGTAGCTGATCTGCAAATCACATCAGAGGGAAAAGAGCACTGGTTTATTTACTGGACGTCAGAGAGTTCCATGAAAACGGATTTATTCGGTAAATGAGGAATCAAACACTGGGGAGTCTCTGTTCAAGCTTCATGTTGGTCAGACACAAACAGCTTTTTGATTTGATGATTAAAAACCAAACGGAGTGTTTTTTAGCTAACATTCGATCGCCATCTGTGAAGCACACAGTTTAGAGTTCACACTTTGCAGAAGTCCTTGTAAATGGCTCACTTCCGCTCTCAGGGCTCACTCCACGCTGAGCTTGACTCTTGCTTTCAGGTTGAAATCAGTCACATGCTGCTGTGGAGGAGAAAGGAGCTCATGAATTGTGAGCAAGAAAAGCCTCCAGTTGGAGTTTTGTGTTTGAAAGCGTTGACAGGTTGGAAGGTCAGGCCGCTCCTCGCCTGAGACGTTAAACAAGCAGCCTGTAGACCCCCCCCCCCACACACACACACACACACTGTGATTTCCACTGTCACTAGTGGATCCTTGAATTAAACTGCTGCATGCTTTATTTGTGGTCTTAAAGGAGAAGCGTGATTTAACCACTTGTGCTGTTCCATATCCGTGTATCCGTTAATTTGCTTATTGCCTAGTGACTTTTCATTATCTTTACTTGTTATATCTACTATTATTATTATTTGTTTCGTCATGTTTATTTCAGAGACCAACAGTCTCCATGAGTTGAAGGACTTTCATGGAACAAACCAGGATGAGTGTCCTGGAACTCACATGTGTTTCAATGGACTCCCCATTCTGGCAGCACCACATCCAGACCGGACACTGCTCCAATGCATTCCCTCGTTGAATGAAATGAAACCACGCTGCACATATGAGACGCCAGTAACAGCAGAGCAGAAGAGAGGAGGTGAGAAACACTGGCAGCGTTCTCTCTTCGTGCAGGCAGAAACACCTCGGTCCGCTTTAATTGATAAGTCACATTCTTTTCTGCTGGCACACAATTCTGTGACTCATAAGCTCCTCCTCCGCCCCGGCACCACCTCCAGGCTGTGATCAGCTGGCTGTGATGGATGAAATCCCACTGCACCTAATGTTGTTTTAACAAAGACTTCAAGAGACGTGCAAACATCTAAACGCTGTTCTGAGGAACCTCGGAGGATTTATTACCGTGGTGTAAATGATAATTAATATGTAGTACTTACTACTTCAAACTGTGTCCCTCCTCGTGAGTAATAACAAAACCATGTCCAGTTCTGATTGATTTGCTCGGGTCGAGCAGTTAATCCGGGCCTGAGTCCAGTCCACAGCACAGTTCCTCTTCTCTGACTGAGCTCTGCTAGTTTTGCCTTTAATAAGGCTCCTAATCACATAATTCTCAGAACTGTTCATGTAAAGTCGCCACCCACCATGACATCATGTGTTGTTGTAGGGGACAGTGGATTATCTTATAAACAGACAGACGGAGCAGTGCAGCTGCTATGAACATTATAGATGCGCCGTTCGAGGAAAAACGAGTGAGGCGTTATTATTTAATACATTTTAAGCAGTATTTTAATATAACACGTCTCTGTGATGTAACGTGCTCAGACGGGGGAAGGAAGCGAAGCCAACCAATAAAGAAAATTCCTGGAAAACTGCTACTTCCTTGAAAACAGGCTGTGTGCCAGGGCAAACACTTTAAGGCCTCGTTAACATTGAGAGCTAATATTCATTCAAACAGTTGTTTCCTGAAAGGCAGTATTCATCCAGTGACCTCATGAAACAGTATTTTTAAAAACCCCGACCTTCCGTTTGACCTGCTGCCCTGGAGTTCGATTGGGCCTGTAGCTCCTCAGGTTCAGGCCACAGAGCAGGTGTATGAAGCTGAGGTCAGCAGCTTTAGGTTCAGCGGCCGCACAGACAGATAGTGATGTGGTCGGAGTCGTCTAAACGCTTCAGGAAGTGCAGGTTGAGTAACAGCGCCACGAGCTACAAGCTTATCAGATGCCAGAATGATGCTGAGACTTTAGCTGTAATAATGTTCCAATTTTATGTCTCAGTTTCAGGAAACCAAACGTTCTCGCATTGTTGTCTGTGCTTTTTTTACCGCAAAAAAAGGCGGCAGCACAGGCGGCCGGTGTTTGTGGGACGAGACGGGCCGACGGTGACCGAACGTAAACGTGACGAACGAAACCCAGACCACGTCTCCTTTTAAATTATGCATGTTATTTGTGGGTCCGTGCGTGGTTCTCCCCGCGTTTTGTCTTTCTGGTCAGAGCTCGTGACAGCAGGGAGCAAACAAA
This sequence comes from Betta splendens, assembly GCF_900634795.4. NCBI lineage: Eukaryota > Metazoa > Chordata > Actinopteri > Anabantiformes > Osphronemidae > Betta > Betta splendens. The sequence goes on along the minus strand of NC_040897.2, from coordinate 11,614,750 downwards.
CTGCGCGCTGCATATCTGGATATGGGAGGGTGGAGACTGAAGGGGCCCAGCAGCCTGTGCCCGGAGGCCTCTCTGTGTTTATCTGCCCAGGCGTGAATCTGTTTAGCTCAGTCCTGATACATATTTCAGTAAACAAACTTTAGGTTATATCATTTATAAAGTATTGGTGCAGACAGCGCTATCAGTAATATGTGGGCTTTTTAGGACACTGAATTATAAATAAAACACACTTGTCAACAACATTGTTTATTTACTTAAAAAAGTGTACATATAATATAAAACCTAGAAATAACAAGTGATAGAAACACGTATACACAATAATGGCTCAACAAACAATACTGACATAAGACACACTGCTCCGTCACGCCGGGCGCCACACTGACCCCTGTGTGTGAGCAGCATTTTGGATAACAATTGTGCATGAGGTCAAACAAAGGAGTGAATTAGCATAGGCACTAACTGACCCACCGAAAGCGCAGGAGCCGACATCCTTCACTAAACCTAGGAGCTTGCTTTTGCTTTTCATTGTACAGGCGTATACACATGCGCGCCGCCGCCGGGCGGCCGGGTTATTTCGACGTCATCTCCACGGTCGTGGTGTCGTTGCCGCCGTTGACGTCGTAGTCGCCCACGGGGCCGCTGAGCAGCACCTTCATGCGCTCGGGGAAGTCGTCGAACTTGGGGGCGAGCAGGAAGTCGTAGATGAGGGCGGCCGCGATGCCGCCGCACACGGGCCCCACCCAGTACACCTGCGACAGATAACAGTCAGTCGCTGCCTATTGATCCGGCCTCAGGAACGAGAATCCTGGGATGTTCCTCAGGTGGGATGATGTCAAACAATAGGAATGCTGTGACTGATTCACGAGTTATGGATTAATCTGTCTCCTATGGAGCCTCTGGACTATTTGAGCTTGACATATAATGTGCACGCAGAAACCCTCTGCCCTTTTGCACTCACCCAGTGGCTGTCAAATTCGCTCAGGATCAAAGCGGGCCCAAAGGAGCGAGCGGGGTTGATGCCGCAGCCCGTGTAGCTGATCTGCGGAGAGAAGCGAGGCGTGAGCGTGCGGCGGCGCGGTGCGGTGCGCGTTCACGGCGGCGGGAAGGGGCCACTTACAGCTGCCAGGTGTCCCAGGCACACAGAGAGGCCGATGGCCAGGGGCGCGGAGCCGGTGACATCACGCCGCCTTTTATCAGTGACTGCAAGGACACACAGCACCAGCTGGAAGGTTGCCAGGAGCTCGATGCCCACGCCTTGGCTGGGAGTCACACCAGCAGAAAGCTGCAGGAGCAATTCAAAACACCACCACCTGTCAGCATGGGCCATTTAGCTGAACAGCTTCCCATCCAGACCATTATTATTATTATTATTATTATTATTATTATTATTATTATTATTATTATTATTATTATTATTATTATTATTATTATTAGTAGTAGTAGTAGTAGTAGTAGTAGTAGTAGTAGTAGTAGTATTATATGGAAAACAGTGTATTCTTTACAGTTCAAATTATATAATAAATAAACTCTGAGACCAATCTTATCTTTTTAATCTCACCAGACAGATGAATAAAGATTAAGGATTTCATGCATCAGGCTTTATCTTCAGCTGCTTTCCGCTGCAGCAGTGCAGCGAGCGTGTGCTACATCTGTCAACATGATTTAGTCCTAAGCAAAGACAGAACGTCCGACTAACCTGACGCAAACTGACCCGAAAACCCCACGCCTCCGTTTGGAACGGAGTCAGCTGTGAGTAGCTAAAGACCCGCGGGGCATGAAAAGCTGGTACTCACGGTGTTCAGGCCCAGTCTGTCGTTGCCGCTCGGACGGGTGCCGTAGACGATGCCGCTGGCCAGCGCCGACCCGAGCATCTGAGCAATGATGTACATGACGGCCTTGAGGGCGCTGATCTGGCAGCTGACGAGCATCCCCAGGGTGACGGCGGGGTTCAGGTGGGCCCCGCTGATGTGGCCCAAACTCTGGGCCAGCGTGGCGATGGCCAGGCCGAACGCCAGCGACACCTTCACCTCCTGGTCTGGGTTGGCGTTGGTCTTGTTCCCAATGGCCGCAGAGAGGCTGAGGAAGATGAAGAAGGTCATGCCGACCAGCTCGGCCAGCACGGCCCTCCAGAAGTTCTTGCTCTTGAATTCTCTCATGGTGGGGTTGCCTGGTGGGGGCTTGAGCTGGGTCTCTGTCAAGTGTGTGTACTCACAAACAACACCAGGCTGCATATATAAGGCCTGGGCTGATAATGGTCAGTGGGCGGGCTTAAAAAAAGCTGAAAGAGAGGGCCACACTGAATTAATGAGAAATCCAAAAGACTGGTCTCTCGCTTCCCTCCCCTCCCCTCCCCTGCCTCCCTCCCTCCCTCACCCTCCCTCCTCCCCTCCTGGTCCTCCTGCCCCTCTCCCTGTACCTCCCTGTGCACCACTTTCTGGTCTTTGGACTTTTGTGAGTTAGAAATAGCTGCAGTGTGTATTTTACGCAGGCAGAAAAAAAGTTTTGCTTTAAAGTGAAATACAGTGGGATTTAGAATAGTTTTGTTGCATTTAGGTCTGTGCTTTCACTATAAATCCACAATAAGCATTAGGGAGTGGCAGAAAGAAGCCAGACAACTCCCAAAGAGTCATTTCAAGTCCCACCTTTTCCTCCACACACAAGTGTTTAAGCTGCAAGAAAACCACACTGATCACATCCAGGACAAGTACAAAAAAACACTGTTTTTTAGCTTCAATTTAAATAAAGTGGCGTTAATCACGGTCACATTTTAAACACCAGTAACAATTCAGGAGCGCAAAAATAAAAAACATGTGCTCTGCTTTGAGAAACAAGCTGCTGCTGCACCTGGTCTCAGACCAGTGTGGAGATATGTCAGTGTTTGCTTTCTCTGTTTTCTCTGCGGTCGCTCCTCGTATCGGTGTCTGTACTTTTCATTTAGTTTAAAAAGTTGAACGCTTGACTCTGAACTTTTGCAAGTGCATCTGGAACTTGGTGGCGCTGACTCAGCACGTGGGTCTTACAGTATTAGCTGTGACTAACGCCGGAGCTAAAGGATGCATTAGTAAATGCAGCTCAGCATCTATAGCGGCTGAGCGAAAACGTGGTTTGACCTTTGAATAATGAGCGCGTGAGCTCGTGCTGCAGCCGAAAGGCTTCAGTGTTTGAGACATTCCTGAAATCGACGCTCGAACCGCTGCTTCAGGACGTCATGATGCTCAAAGGTATTTCACTTAGGTGTACTTTACGGGCAGCTGTCTCTCACCGGACGTGTCATGATGTCATGATGTCACCTTCGCCTCCCTTGGTTTTAATCGCAGCTGTTTTCATTGTCTGCTGTCCGTCACATCCACCTGCTCCAGAGAACATCCGACGTTCAGCGGATGCATGACACCAAATATCATAATTCAGTGGAGAAGCTGCAGAAGCTGAAAGGGCAATGGGGTTTATAATTAAAATCCTGCTTAGACTTTCATTATATCCCATCAAATTTCTGCCTGGGACACACCTAGAGCCCTGTTTTTGTATGTTCCTGTTTGCTGCCCAGGAACAGGATGCAGATAAGGAACGTTTGTCAGTACGGAATGATGACATATCCTCTGGACCCCTGCACAGTTCTGCTTCATTTGAACATAATGATCTTCATCAATATACTTATACAGTGTATTTTGTGTAGAAACTCTTCATCAGCAGTACTATAGTATATTTAAATATATTCCAGTTGCTGAACCAATCTGTTTACCAAAATACAACAATTCCCTGTTTAGAGTAGAGTTTAAATCTCAAGTGAAAAATTCAAAAGTATGATCCAATTCCGTGCTATATTATATTACTAGTCTACTGTAAGTTCTTGGACTCAGTCCAGTCACACATTGGAGCATCAAGCTACTACAAGTACAGCTGAGCCTGATGGGCATCAAGCTCCTCTGAGCCTGAGGCTGCTGAGCCACGCGCTCAGTAAGTGCTTCATATAAACAAAGTGTATGCGTTACAAGGGTTGTCAGTGATGCCGGTTCCCCAGTGATGCAATTTCACCTGATGCGTTTGATAAGTTCCTTAATGTCCGGAAGGATGCTTGGCAGACTGCAGGAAACATTTTAGCGTAGCTGCGCTACAAAATGGGACGAGGGAGGTTTTCAAATCAGCGGGAGTGAGTTAGGTGTAAATGATGAACCTGTAACAACCAGCAGAGGAGGAAGCAGGTGCCTGTGAGTCCAATAAGAACCTAACTCATCTGTACATGAGGATCATAACATCTATTTGCATTTATTGCTAGTCATAAAAAAACACATTGTTGTTTTGATTCATGCCATTGTTGGATTTTGCTGGAACCGAATACAAACGTGCGCTAAAACAGATAAATGAGACAATACGTGCGCTGGTAAATCCCAGATAAGGGAGCTGTGTGTGCTCTCGGTTGCAGTCCTTATGACCTTAAGTTAATAAGTGGGTTAAGGTGCTGGCATCACGCTGTTTCACTTCAATATGTGACGTGACTTTCAGCGCCTCTGAGAGAAGGACCGGGTTCAGCCGTCTGCTGTGGCCTGTGCTCACGTCCGTGCCGGTAAACCATGCCACATCCACTCTGACAGGCAGTTCTGCCTCTTATCGGACTTTCGGGCTGCTCCGGCTCGTCTTCGAAACATGCCTCTCTGCTCGTGGAGTGACATTACAGTGGACTGAATTGTGAGGTGTTACCGGCGGAGGAATGTGGAGAATGTGAGTGATTTATGAAAAAGCCGAGATAAAGCACACGGATTCAGAAAACCTTTGGCATTTTTAATGGAAGCGAGTGAAAAGAAAGGACGTATGTGTTGGTGAGGTGAGAATGACTAGAAGAAAACAGGTTCACGTCATAGTCACATGCAGACTGTGCAGATTTTCTGTTTAATTTAATCCCACACACTAAATCATGATGTTCGCCAGTGATTTACTGATGCATGGAAACTGGTTTTCACTCTTCTTGTCACATTTCTCTGCTTGTTTGCATTATTTGGCCCTGGGGCTCTTGGCGGCCACCTCATTTAGTCTCGGCCTGCACTCTGGCTGACGGTCGGGGCCACACTACTGATGCGTGTGCATTTCTAATTATGTGCACATAGAGGCTCCATTGTTGTGTTGGACTGAGCACCATGAAAGAGGGAGCAACCAAGAACAGGAAACGTGTCAAGGACAGTGACGCAAAAAATGTTACAGACCTTCAACGTAGTGTATGAAAAAAAACCTTTACTCTGCTGGAGGTCAGCGCTTCAGCTTTCTGGTGCTATTAATGTAAAGGTAACTACATGTATACACTGTAAAAACAAATCTGTATATTTAACGGAAAAAAACTGGCAGCTGTGGTTGCCAGAATACTTTCGAAAAATAACAAGTTTATCAGTAAACATATCAACAGAAAAAACATGTAAACTTGATTACAAAGAAAACATGTTGATATGTTTACAGAAAAACAACCACAACTGCCAGTTTTTTTCCGTAAAACAGCTTTCCGACAAAAGCTGTACATTTTACCAACAAAATATACATTCTGAACCTGTAAATTCAAGATTTTCAGTAGAAAATAATATGCAAACCACCCTATTTTACAGTTTTATTATAACCCTGTATTTTAACCACAGTGTTGTGCAAATTTTAGCTCTTTAGCTCTCTTTTTTGCAGCAATAATTGTAAATATAACTTAAAGTAGCAATTTATTAATTCCATTTCTTGTAAAATGTATTGATTGAATGTGACTTAATGCTTCTATCAAGTAATGTCACAATGTGTGAGAACAGTTCATCTCTCAGTATGAAAAAGTGTATAGCTTTTAAATGAATGTTTAACATTGTAAAGCAATGCACTGTGCACAAGAAACATTACCTTAAGTGTTAATGTGACCACAAACAATTTCAGTAATTAATCAATTTATTTGTATCAATCCAATGCTTGTTAAGCCTAATTAGCTCTGCAACTATGCAAGCAAAACAGACAGAACACATTCACCTTACTGTGCATATTCAGACATCACGCCACTCTGAAAGTTCCTGGATCAAGGTTAGAACTCTAGGAATCACGTGAAGACGGGCTGTGCTTGTCTTTACTTTAGTGCCCTTCTCTGGGTTGATAGAGAAAAAGCACCTTTGAAAATAAAGAAATGAACAGCATTAATTCCAAATCATTTATTTAAAATGCTATGTAAAAAAACAAAGCTAATGTAACAAGGTGAGTGAGACTCAAATCATAGGAAGAAAAGTTAACTCACCACACGATCGTTGGGGTCAAGTGAATTAGGTCCATCTGAACTTCCCCTGCCAGGCATGTGTCCTTCACATAATAAAACATCCCATCTTCCTTTTCATCAAAGTAGGACAGCAGAAGCAGCAATGTCTCAGAGCAGAGTTAAGTTGTGTCCACCACAGTGGTCAAGATTTATTCGATTTATTTTGGAAGCACACTGTGTTTAAGAGGAATGTGTTGGTGCCCGTTAACCACATATGATGGCAAATCTGTACCATATGATAAACAGTTTTATTTGGTTGTGTGGTATAAAGCACATTACTGTAAATGAAACTGTGTTTTGTTACATTGCCTTTTACAGTAAAAACTGTTAATGCTACGGTCTTTTTAACAGTGTACATGCTAACTGCTGGAGCCACTGGGTCGTGATGCTGAAGAGGGATTTGCTGGGTTTTTGTATACATTTTCCATGTTCCAGCATGATTTAAAGTTATAGTGAAAAACAAAACTTTTTTCCTAAGTTAGACAGGACGGAGTCTACGACCGTATCGCCGCCTGATGTCAATCTTCCCTTTCTTGCCTCCGTGCTTCTCCCGAAGCAATTCAGAGGAGCACAATGCACCGAACAGGGCGAAGATGGAATCAAACGGGAGTGTTCGCCGGCGGGTCCAGTAAACACACACACACACACACACACACACACACACACACACACACACACACACACACACACACACACACACACACACACACACACGCACGCACACCCACACACACACACACACACACACACACACACACACACAGCCTTACAGGTTGAAGAACATGGACAACACAAAGCCAGTGACCCGCAAAATCTCCTGTGACAGTCAGGAATTTTACTAATTGCTCAAACTTATCTAATTACAGTTGGCTCACAAGGTATTTTGTGTCCGAAGGGAAAACTGTTCAAAGCAAAACAAATGCAAGACATTTGTGCGATTTTATTAAAAAACGAAGTTCAGGGACACAAAATGGAGAAATCACTGAAGTGGGTGAGAGGGTTCCTCATCAGATGTTTTGATGATGAGGATTAAGAGAGGTCACGCTTCACAGTGACCTCACACTGACAAGGAGAGGAATTTAGCTCAGAGACAAAAGAGCCACATTTCCAATTAAATGATCTGCCACTGGTCAGGTTCCCGACCATGTGTTTGATGGCCATGATGTGTGGACGAGGAAACACATGCACAGCGGCCACTGATAAATGGTCTCCTTCAGAGGCGTCCATTCAACCCCAGGAGACAGTAGCATTAGCAAAATCGCAGTCATGAGACTGCTGCAGCCTGGTGCGTTTGGCTCAGCGCTCTTATGTAACTACAGAAGCACGAAGCATCTGGACGCCAGCACCCCTGGCCCAAATTAGCCAGTTACCCTCCAATTATCCTCGCCGCTAGGAGTTTTGAACAATATCATTAGAAAAGGAAAACAGGCGGCAGGTTCTCACAGGCTATTTTTAACCGCTTGGTTCTGCTCGACACCTCCAGCGTCCCTCACATCCAGACATTGTTAGAGACGACAGGTGAATTATGACATCCCAGAAATTTCCTGCTGCGTCTGCGTCACTTTTATTTGTTCATAAAATATCCAAGGTGCAATGCTTGGTGTGGCTCCTCCAGGGTAGGAAGCATTAGACTGGTTGTAATGTCGCTTTAATGGGTTTTGGCTTATCTGACTTCCACCTCGGGCTGTAATTAGCCATATAGAAGGTGGCTTGTTGTGTGTTTTCGCCGTAGGATATCCTCCCGCTTGTCTCTCAAGGCAGAGGAGCAGTAGTAAAACTTTATGCCCCCTGACAGCAGTGATCAGTGATTTTGGTAGGACTGCAGCATGTGACTTCCTGTAGGACAATTGCACTAATAATAGTCAGTTCTGGTACAACGGATGCGTGAAGAAGGGAATCGAAACGTAAAACAAGAGACCCACACTCCCACTCTGGGTGTTCCAGTAGCCTCACAAGTACAGAGAGTGTAGCTTCTGGCTCCAGCTCCTGTTTATTACCACTGTAAAGCTGCTGGACTCTGTCAATTCTGCACAACCTATAGAAAGCCTATTGAGGAGCGAAGTCAGGGGTCTGCGATGCTATGACAACAGGTTTAACATCACAGACGTCTTCCGGCTTTGGAGACCGTGTCAGGTTTTAATGTCCTTCTGTGGCCAGATCACCAGGGAGACCTCACCGCTGGCTCACCACATCCGGATGTTGGCACAGAGGCACAAACTTAAGGCTGGATATGATTCAGGGCCAGCAGGAGAAATATGTTTCCCTGCTTAAACAGCTAAGCTGCATTTAGGACGGACTGATCCAACTGTGCGTCATCCAGCTTGACTGCTTGTACAGCTGTAAAGTGCTTAAAGCTACCTCAGGATGGTTCTTTGACAGGTTCACTGCCAGGTAACGTACCGATGCCTGGGAAAGTTATTGCTCTGTAAATTGTGGAGAGACAAGAATGAGATTCCCCATGAACCTTGTGCATTAAATGTGAGTGGTGATACACGTACAAACCATCCCAGCAACTTTGAAGTGATTAAGATAAGGAGTGTAGGGACCCGGCGGTACCAGCATCTGGCTGAAGGTTTCATGCGGTTCAGATGTGTAATGAATATCTTTTAACGTCAGTCTGTGTTTTATTGGCATTAAGTAAAGCTGGTCTGTTTCTACAATGGTTCTATAAATCTCTGGGCAACGAACATCTGGCCCGTTTGCCAAATCAACAAGTCAAGGTATTTCCATCCATCCACCAAATATGTACGTCAGGACAAAGAGCTATGCATCCCAGGAGACAGCAGCACATTTTTAAGGCGTGATCAGCTAATCGCTTCGTCCTCGTGGAGACAAATCGAATCACAGAAAGGTCCGCACATATTCATGCGGCAGGAAATCACATATTCTGTTTCCTGCCAGCTGAACCTAATGCATTTCGACAAACATTTCAATAAATGGCCCGCGTTAGTAAGTTAACGCCGTTCTGCTGCACAATGCCTTGAGTTATGCTCCCACACAACAGATTCCACAAACCATTTTTTTCCTGTCTGCGTTTACAACGATCCGTGTTCAGCATCTTCTCACCCGACCTGCTGCCCCAGGTGGCGGAGCATGGTTTCTGTGTGCAGACCACTGGAAGCAGTCGCAGCACAATGGTTGCAAAAAAAAAAGTCCAGAAAAAGTTTTATTTTGTGAGGCCCGAGAAAACGCAGCACCGCAACGTATACGATTCTAAAGAGCAGCAGATCAGCCAGATAACGCGGTCCAACGCGTCGCCAAGCGTCCCCAAGCGTGGGTCTATGACGAGCAAAACCACCTTGATGCCCTTTGGCAGGATGTAAATCTGAGATCACCTATCAACAAGTTCTGGGCACAAGGAAACAACAACAGAGAGGAAGGGCTAGCGGGAGATTGAGATGCGACAAAGGAGAAAGGAAGCAGCGAACAAACAGCTTAAGTCCAGTGACAGCGTCAGCACAGGCAGAGTAGAGTGGGTGGGGTGCGGAGGAGAAGGGTCCAAAGACACGTCTCTGGGGGTTTTTTAGCTTTAGAGAGAAACGTTAAAGTATGGATTAGAATGAAACACTAGAAAACCATCATCAGCCCAGAAAAGATACAATTATAATGATTGTAATCGTTAATAAACTAAGAGTGGAAGCAAGGATCTGGCAACCGCCCAGCAGGAGAATTCAGTGTGATTAGTCACTAGTGGGCTGATGGATTCTGAGGACAGACTTTCTGTTTTCTGTCCAATGTTAAACCAGAACCCACGCAGAGCATCCTGACCCACTATGGCTGCCACCTGCCAATGATGAAGTCTTACTTGTCAGGTTTATTGCTTTATTTGCTTATTTTCTTGGGTACACAAGGATTTGTTAAGTCCATTTTGTGTTGTTTTTTTTTGACGTACAGTATTGAATAAACATTTCAAGGCCTTTTTGGTGAAGAACCTGGCACACGTTACAAAGGCAGCTCTCAGGTTGTTGTACCATTGTTGGTCCGAACATGGAAGGTCACCACCCTGGTCCAAAAACAATACGAGGAATTGGGAAGATGTGACATGAGATGTTTGTGGCACAGATAGTACAATGGAACGTTACGTCTGAGGCCTATTCCACGTTCAGCTTCTGAATGCACAATAACCAGGAGAGAGTTTCTCAGTAGCTGTGGATTTTACATTTCAAGTAAAAACAAATAGAGAGAGAATTTCTCCTTTAAAAAGGCAAAAACAACCGGTTTTGGCTGCGCTGTGCTTCGTTTTGCAGGCTCTGACACTCTGAAAGAAGGAAGTGCCCGTGACAGATCATCTTTCAGTCGCCTCATAAAACAAATAAACATACAACAAAAGAATGTCAGACAGACACACTCATAAATGTCAGCCAGGATGCAGAGTCAGTGAACTCCACAGTGTGTGTCAGCCCTTCGCCAGTCGCTGTGACTGGGGTGATTTATGGGAATATGAGACATAGTACTGGTCATCATGGACACACGCTTATTATGCAACACACTTTTCATTTCATAGGGCCATTTGTTACTGAGCAGCAGAGTGACAAGTGAATGTGAGTGCAAATGTCTCAATGGGAGAACGGATGATGACTCAGCAGTCCATCATAAGCAGCTTCAGCCTTTAAACAAATCTCTGAGGACGGGGGAGCACGTTCGGCCTCTGCGGTGGTCATAGTGAAAGGGGATCTGCCTTTGTGTGCACGGCTCCACTCAGGTTTTCCTACACTGAGACAATCTGCCGGCTTCCCTTCCCATGCCACCGGCTTCTTCAAGAAATCCTGTCTCTGCGAGCGTCACTGGCGATGGACGTCAAGCGCTTTGTTGTGGCAAATATCTGCGTGCAGAACAATGTGGGGCAACGCCGGGCGCTGGACGGCGTCCCGTGCCGTCGGCCGGATTCTTGGCAGTGATGAATGGCGGTGTCCTGAGCAGAACCTCCTGGGTGTGGACGCGCGGCGCATGAGGGATTCAGGTGCCTCCGCGCGGCCCTGAACCCAAACGGGGAAGGGTCACTGGAGCATCTGCGTTAATGGACATGTGACGCAGTGGAGCGGCCGTAAACAAGGCGCCACATCCCGGCCAATCCCTGCTCTGACGTGAGTGCGAAGAAATCCGCCTATAGGGAATAATAAAGTAACGCAGGAAGCCGTTATTTACCGCCGCTCCATTGTTTTTTCAGTGAAACGTACGTGTGTCGCGCTGGTGCCTCGCCTCAGGTGGGTAATGTCCGACGGAAGGAGCTTATTTAGCCGCGTCCCTGAGCCGTGTGCAGCACATGAGCCCATGGATTCAAGTGGGTCCTCCTCTGAGGGTTGCACCGGGTCAAAGCATCGGGACGGAGGTCGTACAGGGCCGATATTAAGCAACAGGTCGACTGGGACCTCAGGCAGGAGCACAAGGGTGGCAACGGGCAGGCGTTGGCTCCAAAGGCACAGGATCTCCTCACTCAGTGCTGCTCCCCAGGGTGCAAAAAGGATCCCCCTGTCTATTCTGTACGAGCTGGTGCCTGATCAAGGGAAGGAAACAATCTGGGGGCTGCTTCCCTGCATTGTGTGTTAATCCGTGTAGTGAGAGGAGGCGGCATTGATCAGCGGGGAGAGGACAGCGCTCATGGGAGGCTGAAGGCAGCTCTGCGCTTTCAAGGAATATATTTATTATTTTGGTGATTATTGAGCTGCTGATGGGAGCTTGACTATGGGCAGGTTCGATCCTAAAGCCGCTGATTAAAGACGAGGCTGTGAATGCACAAAGCGTTGGGCCGTCTTACATCATTTCTCCACAATCTCCAAGCCGCGTCTTTGTTGTTATGCATTTGCTGGAGCTGTAAGAGACTCCCCCTCCACCTGAAATCTAATTAACAGCTAAGCTGCGTAGCCGCGTAGCAAGAGGCCCGTCCATTCATTCCCACTGGCAAACAGCGCGGCCAAACGGAGCCATGCCAGCTGGTAGAAAAACAGAGGACGTCCTTCCCCATTTTAGACGTGCACATTATCTAATGTTTGACCACCACCACTTACCCTCCACACGTACACTGGCTTCCATGCTATCGGTTCAACCGCGAGCGCTAGCCCAGATGGATGGCTGCGAGTCTAAATGCGCACGCTAATGCTCTCAGCTGAGCTCCAGCCTTTGCAGAGGCCGTAAAAGGTTGAATGGTGAAAGCTGTATTAATGCTCGGTGCTTAATGACATCCTGGACCGCAAATGGGCTGCTCGGGCCAAGCCCCCGGTACAATACACTTCCCTTTAAAAGCTCAACAGTTTGCTCAGGTTCGGTCCATGAGTGGGAAGACATTCATGTGGCTGCTTTAGTGAATGGGGCGCGCTATCAGACCTCATGCGACCTTTGTCATTACTGCAGGTTGTCCAATCACTCATAAAACCATTCACAGACTATCTCTGCCAGGATTCATACACAGACACAGAGAGAGACCTGAGAGCAGGCGACTGCATCTTAAACAGGGACGCTTCGCTTTAAACCCCTCCTCTGAACCGTCACTGACCAGTGACTGCTGCAGTCGCCAAGTTAGACCCTGGGTGGTTTGAATAGCGTTGCGTCTTTAAGCAAAGGAGGAGAAACGGGGCAGGAGTGTCCAGAGGAGAAAGGTTAATTAGGAGTGTGGGGGTGAAAGTGGGAACTGGGACAGTTAAAAGCGGCGCAAAAAAGTCAGGTAAACACTTGGACATTATTTAAGATTCAAACAATTCACAGCTGATTGCACACTTCTAAAAAAATTTTATTCTTCATTTGTATTTATTAACTACATTTCAAAATGTAGATGATTTGTGATCCAGGACTGGAAATTTCTCATTCGGCACCTCCGTCACCAGAAAAACAAGTCCCGCTTTGTCTCTGCTGGGGGTTAAAAGGGTCGTGAGGGGGCAGGTTTCATCCCGTTTGGTTGAAAGCATTTCATGCAGGTCAGCCTCAGCAGATATTAAGCCCCTCACGTAATCACGGCACCAATTTGGTAAATGATATGTGCTAATTTGAGGCTTCAGAGAGGTTACAGCGCTGCATTTGGAAGGGACATAAAAACTGTCCACCTTTAGCTCTCGGAACCAGCGCAGGCCTGAATATAAATATCGCGGAGTCCAATCACTAAATCCCTTGAAAAGGTCACTTCTGCTTCTTTATTGCAGCCGCCGATGGGTGCTGGCTCTTTCCCTTGAGCCTCAGCAATGAAAGGACACGCCGGCGTTTTAAGCGCGGTTTCCTACCAAACCCCCTATAGTGAGAAATAAAAGCTATTGAGGCAACTTGGGCCTAAGGCCCCTCGGTTGAAAAAGGAGCAAACGTGTGAGCAGAAGACTGTTTCTGACGTATATGTTAATGAGGGAGCGCTGCCAGGTGCCAGTTGCTGCGGCCGATCCAGGATGAGGACAAAAGCGAGGCCGTGGACGTTTGTCAGCACCACGCTCTCAGTCCTGAACGCACGCAGCAGCTACTGTATGAGTAAAATGGATGCGTCCTGTGAGTGAGCGCGCGAGTCAGGGGTGACGCTCCCTCCTAGGAGGCTCCAGTGCATCGGTCAAGTCACGGCAGCAGCAGCAGTTCACGCAGGAGTCCGAGGGAGGGGTCGTGACTCAGATGGAGCTGCTCCCATTTACTGTATGTGCTCAGAGCAAATTAGCATGCAGTGGCCGGACCAACACCCCAGTCCTGCAGTAATGAAGAGTGTGGGGGGGGGGGTGTTGGCTTCTCTCCCTGCCAAACAAAAGGCCCGTACATGAAGCAGAAGGCTGGGACTCACAGAAAACCTGAACTCTCCAGATGAACGTGGCACTGACTCGCCGCCGCGGATGTTCCGTGCACTGAAATAAAAATCCTTTGACCCAGTTCCCAACCTGCGTGGTTTGTCTGATCCGTAGGTGGTTGACCCGGTTTCGCCGGACGCCTCGGACCCCCCCCAGGAACTCCGTATCTTTTGGATAACTCCTGCTTCTTGTTGTTTTGGGGCAGATTATCCTGCTCTGTGTCTATATATATATCCTGCTCTACAGCCAAACATTCCCCAGTGCGGTTGGAATGCTCGGCATATTTGGGTCCATTAAACAGAGAACTAGTGTAGACGGACACACAAGCTGTGCGCGTTGGATAAAAAGCGTGTTTTCGCACAGACAACCGCATTTGTACCCATGGTGCAACAGTGCTGATCAGCTCAGAAATGGCCATTACGAATAAAGGACTTTCTTTTAAACACAGTTTAATTAAGTTTCTATCCATTTTTTTGTTTTGCCCCCAATAAAAATCTCCTCCTGAGTGACTGAATGAAATTGCCCTTCTGTTCAGAAGCGGCTGCAAAACCCCCGCGATAAAGATGATTAGAGAGAAGTGAAATGGGAGGACAGGAAACCTCGGTGTTGACTGAAGCACTTATACAAATATTAGGCTAACACGCTGCTGAACTCAAAATAAGGAAGGTATGACCTGCCTGTTATTGCAGTCGGCATCCTGCCATTGTAAAACTGGTTAAAATAGGAGAAAACCATTATTAAAATGTCAACTCCCTGTTTAAATACTGGGCTTATTACAGGGCTTCCACCACATTTCACACAACAGGGACACAGAAGATAGAGATTTAATAAACCACTAGATTTTAGGGGAGAAACTCGCCCTTGTGATCTTTTACTTTGTTCAGAGCCCCTCATCATCGAATGATCTCCAGCGACATTAAGTATAATTACACAGCATCATCATGAGCACTTCTAGGTTTCCTCCGTGTCCATAGCTCCATGCAGAGATGCTCTATCTGTCCATCTGTGGACATACCTCGCATACGTGGAGGCCCATCAAGTCAAACGCAAGCTTCACATCAGAGGAATGCGCTCGGTCTGTGCCATTATTTATCGGTGCATAAAGTAAAATGGGAAAGCTCCGTCATCGCCCCCCCCTGTTGTTTCCAATGTAAAGATAAGAGGTTTGCGTGTGAGCGGAGAGGCTCAGGCTCAGAGGCTGCTCCGCTTGATCTCTGCTGCGAAGGTGAGCTGTAATGATGGAAGAGATGCCTCACATTCCCACGGGCTGATGAGCGCTGGACCACGTGTAGGTTAACATGAGGCAGGGAAACCGCAGGAGAAGCTGAAGCCGCCAGCTCGCAGAAAACATCTGTGATAAGATACAATATGAGAAATGATTCATACACTATATTTATAGAATAGTTTGAACTCCTTAATGCCTCAAATTGTTGGATGTGGTCTATCAAATGTGGTTTAAGGGAGTATCGGCCTCCAGACGCTAATGAAACTAATCTATTTACAGGTCCAAAAATGCTGTGAACATGTCTAGTGTGACACATTCTCCTTGTTTCAGGACGACACGGTGTCTTTCAGTGGTCGGTGTCATTATCAGCTTGGAGATGCGTCTGATTTATATCTTGCAGGAGCCGCTCTGGGCTCAGCGCCGTGTCCCGACTTTCACATCTCTTTGCCCGAATAATGGGAATGTCCCTGATTTGGTGTAACGCGATCAAATCATCTGGGCTGAAGCATGAAATATTGCATTTGTTGTTGTTTTTTTTCCCGCAGCCCGAAGGAAATGCGCTTCCTTGACCTCCTGCGAGGGTGCGTGCCCCAGCAGATGGTAATGATATTGGAGTCCGCGGAGCCATTTATAGCAACAAGGTGGAGTCTGGCGTCCGACCAGGGGGGAGGCTGTGGTGATGCAGGCGGGATGCAGGGCCAGTCACATGGAGCGCTCCCTTCATGTGACTCATATCGCAGCCGAAATCAACATATTGCCCCAAACTCCTTCCCTTGAATAGATCTTATTGTTTACAGTGTTGCGAAAACTTTAAATAGCAGAGTGCTTGAACTTCCTCTGCATTCTCTGCGACTGCACATTTCCCAACAGGCATTTCTTCACTGTGGGCGGACGCACGGTAGAAATCACAGGACGGCCGGAATTCCACGGAAGGCTGAGGTGCAGCGTAAAAACTACATGTTCCCACGACGTGAGGCCAAAGGAGCGGCTCCTGGATCGCTGTTCTGACGCTCGTCCCGTGACCTCATGATGCCCTCTAGTGAGCGATGAATGGGAGGAGTGGTCCTGCTCAACACAGTCTGGCTTCAAACTGTTTGCTCTGACGCCACCAACAGCCACGGCCTTGAATCTGACAGTGGCTGCAAGATGAGACACAAACGAGACTAGAAGGGGGAGGGGGGGGGGGGGGGGGGGAAAATAAAAATTGCCAAGTCTGTCAGTTTTAGATCGTTAGCCATTTTGAACGATAAAAGAGGCCACTGTCATAATTTCATTATGCGGAAAATGTGTGTGACTGCTGTGAATCATTTGTTTAATGACGTGCTGATAATATTCACAGCACTCGAAGTGCCGTAGTCTAAATATTCAGTTTTTTAATGAATAAATTAATTCATAAATGCTCAATTTCCATCCTTTACTTAGATTTACAGCAAAAGAATTTAAAGGTCATTTAAAGATGGTAAATATTAACCCTGTGCAGCAGGAGAGTGGATCATGTGATCATTGATCTTCTAAGTGGATTTAAAATCACGAAGCTGAATCATCCAGCAGAATCCTTTTGTATCAGCTCGCTGTGAAATCGATTTTGCTTGACTCCCGTTGGTCTGCGTAGATCCGAAGTGACCGGGCTTTCAATTTGCTGAGCTGTAATGAGGCAGAAGTCTGTGCCGAAGCTCGAAATAGAGGAAACATGAAACAAACAGCTGGAGCGATCAATAGCGGCAGCAAAACGCCCGTCCCCCTGCTGCTGCTGTGATTACTAAAAAGCTCTGTGTTTTTAGACACAGAGTAAAGCAGCTGTCCTCCACCACCAGCACCTTGAGGCCTCTTGGTTAGTTGCACCGTTAAATCATTATATTAATTTAATTTATTTATTTTTAAATCAGCTTCAGTTTTTATGGCATCAGTTTTTAACACTTTTAACTGGTGACCACTAGGGGGCGACAAAGGATCAACATTTTCTGGGACAGTGCTTCACTACGTTCTGCACCCTGCTCATCCAGGATTTGCATGATTTTTACAAAACAATTATTCTTCCTGAACCTTCAGCGTGAATTTAACCAGCTTTTACGTGATCCTCTTTGTTTGAGGTAAAGGTTGCATTAACAATTTCCCTCTCCCCCCGGGAATGGAGAATTCACCAAGCAGTGGTTTTAAATAGCTTCATGAGGACGGATCCTCAAGAAACACACAGGTATAACTATTAATCCAAATCCCATCAAGGCTCCATTTGAACTCTGGGCGAAGGATCTATTTGATGCTGAAGCAGGGGCTCCGCATATCTGTGCCTGTCGTATCACAGCAAAATAAATCACTAGCTCTGTACAAATGAAATGTGCCAACTACAGCGAGGCCATTCTGTCTTTTATGCCATGACGGCTGATGTAAGGCTCTGGCTGCAGCAGAAACACTTTCCCTGCTCACTCTTGAAGTCGTGTTCACTCCGACTTCCACGACTGAGCGACGCGAACGTTTCAGGCTGTTTGATGTGAGCGTGAACATTTGAAATCAAAATGTTGATTCATCTTTATTTGTCTCACAGTAGATCTGAGGCGCTCGTGCCGTGAACTCGGCAACTCCTGTATGGATGAAAAAAAAAGCACCCAAAGTCAAACCTCCCACATCAACACACACAAAACATCAGCCTCCTTGTTTGTCCAAATGAGCATCACGTTAATTATGGGGTGTCTGGTGTGTGATGGACACTAATGCAGAGGCTGGATTACAGTCTCAGACACCTACTGATGTCATGAAATGCTGTTGTTTTGACAGCACATTATTTTCCTATTCTTACCCACACTCACCCTGTTTAGCCCCACTTTCCTCTACAGTGTGTGGCTCCTTTAACCCCCCCCCCCCTCCTCCAGTGTCACCAACACACCAGTTTGCCCTTAGTGATCACTGAATAATCTGCATACTCTAATCCACTTTGCTGCCGTACCTGGAGCGTGCAGCACAGCCGAGCAGGTGAATTTCTTCCACCGCCGCAATTAGACACGCACACGTTCACGGCGCGCGCACAGTCGAAGCGCGAGCGTTCCACTTCCTGTGATGTGCGGCGAGGAGAGGCTCCACGGTGCTGCAGTGTCGGGGTGATGATACGGAGGACGTGTCGTCTTCTTGCCTCACGAAACTGCAGAAGATCAGCCACATTTAAGCCCGCGCCGCTCGCTCCGGGAGCCTGATTCACTATTCAGCCACACACCCCGACCACAAAGGACGCAAATCAGATATTTGTGCAGTCAGAAATGTCATAGATTGTGTAACCGAGGTGTCTGGGTTCTTTTTGTTATAGAGCACATAATGTAAAGTACCTGTTAAATATGATATTGATTTTCATTCTCACAAAAAACACTTTTTCCCTTTTTTCTACTCTTTTCAGTCACATGCATGAAAATTATTTTAATACCAGGTTGAAAGACTTGTTAGGCCTCTTTGTTGTCAATATAGATATTTAAACCTGAAAATCCAAGGGCTGGTTCTTATTTTCTGTGAGTGGCACAATAGCAGCTTTGAGGCTCTGCAGACAGTTGATTTTGTCATAAAATAATAAGGTAAAGCAAAAAAATAGAATGTAATAAAGCTGAGCTGGGCACCCAGATCATTTAGCCAAGTCTGGTGAGAACTCGTACTCAAGCAAAAGTCTAAAAATATACAGACCTCAATTATTATCTGTTGCACACTCATCAACTCATTTGGCTCAAGGTGTGAAAACGCCCTCAACCAGTCAGGACGCTAACATGCTTCAAATGCCAAGGCTAATGTCGAGTGGCTGCCTCTTTGAACATGCGTTTGGAGCGAGTGTCTAAGTGCACTCCGCCCAGAATACCTAGCGGACACGCTAGCGTCAGGACGAGGCTGGAGGAGGGAGGCGGCGCATCGTGCAGGTGGGGAACCCAGCTGATCACGCGGGTGCGTCTGTAGACGATGAAGTCACACAGCAAAGCGCTTCTGCTTGGACGCGTTTTTGTAACGCGAGCTCTAAAAAGGCACTTCACAGACAGCGAGGACGGGTTCAGAGGCGCTAACGAGATGGACGAGAGGTTCAAGTGGCAGAATTAATGGAAATCTGACATATTTGATGATGGTGTTATAGTTATGTAAACTGCTGTCATTCAGATTTCATGCCAGGTCCTCCCAGGTTCGGGAGTTGGAGGCCAAACACATAGTTCTGTATATGAAACCTGTCCTTTGATGGAGCTGACCGGACATTTCTCCATAACAGTCCCCACAAGTGTAGGAAACAAGGAGAGGTTGCACCGACTATTCTAACAGACTTGTTTTTTTATTCCTCATAATTATTTCCTCTGCCCACACATGCACTGTTCCCAGATGAAGGCAAATGATTTACTTCGAAATTGCTGGGTGTGAATTTCCAAAAAGGGACGCGCAGGAAATCAACCGCAGTGCGAGTCTGGTGTGGGTTTAGACGCGAAAACGACAGCAGACGAGCGCTGAAGCGCGGCCTGCAGGTGCTCCATCGCCGCCTGAGCCTCGCTCGCGCGGTAAACAAAGCAGCGTTAACCCACTGCACGCGGCGCGCGGAGCCAAATCAGCGCTGACGCCGGAGCGACAGCTGCTGCTCCGAGGCCTCGGGACGGAGGTTCGTTTGGCGGGATGCTGATTGCTCAGCGCGCTTTCCTATTAGCGCAGAATGGAAACGTGCAAACTGATTATGAACGGTCAGAGGTGAGAGCCCCCGCGACGATCCCATCTGAACAGGGACATAATTAAATGGATCATAAAGCAGCGGCTAATGGAAGGTGGATCATCTCCAGGGATTATTATGACTCCAGCCAATGTGTCATTTGGAAACTTGCTTGAACTTTCCCTACGGCACTAAACCTTCAGGTGTTTATAATAGAAGGTCGTTGCTGTTGTTTTTCAAGCAGGGTTGAGGGCCTTTAAGTTCATGATCTAGATTCTTAAATTGTCTCATGTGGGAAATAAGCGTCTCTGAATAGAGGTCAAGCAGACTGGATAATCTATCTTTCCATCGATCCATCATTTCAGAGATCACAATCACTCCAGCTGAAGTAGATGAATGTAAAACATGAGGACGTTCAGCACCAGCGTTCAACGTGTTCCCAGTGGGAGCCTCCTCCTCCATCCCTCTCAAAGAGGGATGTTCTGCTTCATTCATTATCGGACAGGACCACGAGTACTTTCACCAACAGAGAACCGAAAAACGGACCCTGCATCCCTGAAGTGTTTCCCTAAACCCCAGCGGAAGAAAATCCCCATAATAATAAAACGCCTGCAATTATACTGAGGAAGCCTTTAAATTGGCTCATCAAATTTCAAATGAAAGAAAGAATCCTTTATATCAGAGATAGAAATCGAAAGAGTAGAATTATTAAGGTAACATGTGAAGCTGGAATGTAAATGAATCAGTTATATTGACAGCGGAAAAATGAACTGAAGCATGAAATGTGAGCTAATGCTTTTTGTTTTGCATGTGTTTACTAATTACAGGGTTTGATCTCTGAGCATAAATGGCCTGGAACAGCCTCCATCCATTCTGAGTGATCGGACGATCTGGTCCTGACGTATTGTAGCGGCGAAGGACTGTGTTCATGCCCGATGAGTCCGTTATTAGCGACAGCGCCGCTATGCTAATCTCCGGTTCTCACACTGGAGTGGGAGCGCTGGTAATGAGCTGGATGCATAATGAAATCAGACAGACAAGCAAACAGACAGGATCGAAACAAGTTCCACCACTTGCTGCAGGTAAACATCTCATTTGCTGCCATTGATTTCTCCTCCGTGTGCATTTTTTACCAGGTGTCATCAAGCCTGGAGATTCTCCTCCTTTAATATGCAGCCGCTGCTGAATGACTGGCCTCTGGGTGACTTTGAAGGATAGTAAATATTTTGAGGATGGAAATTTATACAGAAAGTAACTTGTTAACCTTTTGCTGTCACTAAAGCGAGAGAGAGAGCAGGAGGCAGGGAGAAATACCTGAGTGCACATTTTCAGGTGTTTGTGTGGAGAGATCCATCGTAGCGTTCCCTTTTTTCTTTAGTTGGGTGGTGGGGAAAATCAATGTGGAGCAAAGTGGACCGTGGACCGAAGCACTGCGTCAAGAAGCCTGAAAATAAACCGTGCCGCTCTGAAATGCTGCCCAGTGTGTGAGAAGTGAGATCATTTTACCACTTACGTGTCTAAACTGGCAGCATGACACATCTCCAGAGCTGCAGTGTGGCTGTGAGATTTGTTTGTGTTGGGCTCCAAACCGGGGCGTTCAACCCAAAGCAGACGCATTTAGAAAATAAGATGCATTGATCCTGTATAATTCAGATAATGCAAGATGAGCCGTGAGTGTAATTGCACCCCGGGACGCATATTAAAGAGGCTACAGAGGCACTCAGCTCCTAAAAGTTTTACTTCTGAACATCCTCCTGGCAAAAGCTTGAGATTAGTGATTGAGAGTGAGCTCCTGTGTGTGTGTGTGTGTGTGTGTGTGTGTGTGTGTGTGTGTGTGTGTGTGTGTGTGTGTGTGTGTGTGTGTGTGTGTGTGTGTGTGTGTGCGTGTGTGCACCTCGGATTTGCTGCAGAGGAGATTTATTCTGAAAGGGATCTGATTGACGTGTCGTCTCCCGGAGGCACAGAAGCTGATTAGCAAGTCATTTCACAGGTATAGATTCACCACGGACTTTAATGAACTCGCTGATGTATATAAATGCATCCTACACATATTAGAAAACATCTGTCTTTAATCACATCTGGACAGTGGACAGTGCACACCGTCATGTCCTTCACAGAGGTGATGTGGGTAAGAATAAACAAACAAAAATCAATCCATTGACAGGCACATACTGTAGCTTCTTCTTCTTCTTCTTCTTCTTCTTCTTCTTCTTCTTCTTCTTCTTCTTCTTCTTCTTCTTCTTCTTTTTCTTCTTTTTCTTCTTCTTCTTCTGGTCATATACCGTGACACTAAATGTAATTGATTTTAATATTTGCGAGCCTTGCCATTGTGGAAACCCACGCTCTCTGCTTTTTGACATCTCATCATGTTCACACTCGCCCGTATCGTGTTTCTTCATTATTTTCCCCGTGCTGCTCAAACCAGTGTGACCAAACCTGCAATAATAGCGTCGGCTCTCACTTTCTCTATTCCACTTTTCTTCTTATCTCGTTGCCATTTCAGACTTGATTACACGTTTAATCTCAGCATTATTTTTCTATTGCATTGTTCTCTGCCTGCTCATTGCTCTCTGTGTGAGTCTGAAAAGTCCTGAACTCCTGCATCTAATCTCTCCAGTGTCAGTCACTACTTCCTGTCATAAATCTGACTGCATGCACGTCCATGTTTTGACTTCCTCGATCTGGGTTCCCTGTAGTTTTCTACTTTTATTAATACTGTAGATATGTCAGGGATATTAAATACTACTATTTATCTGTCACATCTTGATTCAGATGCATCTGTGGACATGTTGCCTCTCCACCTTCCACTCACAGCATCCTGAGGTCTTCTTTTATAGATGAGGATGTTGTTGTAGGTACTTTCAAATCAGATTTTTAACACAAACCCATAATCCTGTAAATCTTCTTGCTCTGTAGAACCCAGACTACTCTCACTTGGCAAACACTAGTCCAAGTCCAGGTCTTCTGCATAAATTAGAACGTGACCTTTGACTGTCTAACCAATTAACAATACATGAGGGACCGCGGACATCAAACTGCACATTGTCTCCAGACGAAGCTGAAGTTCGCCTGCTAAAAGTGATTCTCGCTCTGAAACGGGCGTTTAACCTTTGCCACAGTTCAGGCAACACAGCTTAACTTGGTGATTTCAGGGACCTTTCTGACCCGTCAATGCTTTTGTTGAACAGCACAAAAAGAGCCGGACTGTCGTTTCTAATTATAAAAATTTCACATTGCGTCTTTGAGTTCATGGATAAGGCAGCAGCATGCAACATCACTACCAGTACAATAATATATTATATGTTGTTTGTTCTGTTAATTCAAACATTTCCATTACATGCCTGCGCTTTAATTCTTCTGACTTCAATCCAGTTTAGCCACAGGGAGCATTCAAATGCATTCACTCCTCCCCGGCTTCTGCTTTGTGTCGCTGTGGTTACTGTACATATCATGCAGACTTGTTCTGCCCCCACAAAATACATAAATGCCTTTGACTCATACTACGAAATGAAAGTGGTGGAAAAACACGACAAGGCAGACGGAGAATTCCCAGTGGTGGCGTGTGTCTGCACCTCTGAGGTGCTGAGCTACATGCCAGGCATTACTAATGGATATTAAAATAAATGGTAAAACGGTGATGCTGAAATGAAAGAAGGCAGCGGTGGGAAGGCATGAATAGCATACTGTATATTAGGGGTTCAGCATGAAGCCGATTAGCCCACAGACACACATTTCACAATGAGGGACAGAAGTATATCAGTAGTCTGTGGACAATGAGGAATTAAAAAGGCAGCACGATAAAATTCCAATTAAAAACGTGGCTTTTTTCTTTTGAGCGTGGTCTTTGTGCGCTTTATAAGAAGATCTTAAATGAATTTAGACTGGCTGAAGTGCGGTTGTGGGTGATAATTGAGCATGGTTCTCTTTTGTCGCTCTCCTCAGATCCCGGTGTGAGTTTCGCCTCCGTCTCAGGGGGGGAGCTGCTGATTTTAGTGCTGGAAAAACACCTGCTGACGCATAGGGCTCCGGCGGATATTTCCAACGTGCGTTTTTGAACCGTCAGACCGCCTAAACCGCCAGAGTGACATTCGATTGGTGAGCCTTCAAGGACGAGCGGCGCTGGAGACATTCACAGAGGCAGATTAGAGGGAAGGTGGCTGAGTGTTAATGGAGCAGGGCTCTGTCTCAGATCAGCCACATGGAGGAGAAGTCAGGGAGATGGGCAGATTGAAGAACGAGAGTGACAGAGCAATTGATGTCTGGGGAAAAGAAATCATTTCATGGATGTCAAACCAAAGTCAGGGTGCTGCAAAGAGATGGGAAACACTGAGCGCTTGGTCTTATTTAAAATATGGCCTAGAGCAAGCTATCACCAAAAGAATTGTAGTGGAGGTCAATGAAAAGCTCCTTTAGCATGTAATACAGCGGGTGAGTGAAAGAAAATACGTCACATACAGTACAAAGAAGCTGATGAATGAACTGAAACATGATGTTTAAATGACTCCACACACAAACAAACCAAAGTTATTAGTTCCTCTATGATTTGTTTGTTTTAAGTCCACTGAGCTGAACTATGTCATGATTTTTGCCCCTTTAGGCTGAATATTGTCTCTAAAAGGGCCGAGGCTCCGCTTTGTGATGCTATCTGGACAAAAGGCAGGACAGGAAATTGAAGAGCAAAGCCGGACAACAGGAAGTGAAAGACAACATTTGCACAAGAATCTGAAACACAAGCTGGAGACACGTCACTTAGAAGACGTTATTTTAAACATAAGATGCCTCCGTGTTTGGGGACATTTCTCCCCTCGTGACTGGAACCAGTGGAGAGCGCAGCTGTCCGACACGCGGAGCTCTAATTAGCAGCTGGCTGCAGCTGCACTGGCTGCTCACAGGTGCAATCACCGTTTGCTAAATTGCTCCGCTCCGAATCAGCAGAGGTATCTGTCGAGCCTTGGAGAAGAATCAAAGGTAGGCGTTCGAAGAGTGGAGAGCGGTTCAGACGGACCGATCACCAGGATGAGGCCCGAAGCAGCAAGTGCTGAATGCAGCGTATCATTCAAATGCTAAACTCCTGCTCATGTTTCTGACTTCCATCTATCGTCTACAACAATCTAGTGCTGGTTCACTGTCTAATTGGTGCGTGCAGAATAACTAGAGTCTGCACACGCTGATGAGGTATCGACGACAATGCGATGCCTGTCAATCAAACGGAAAGGTTACGTACGGCGCAATGACTGATAAACGCCTCATGTAAGGAAAGAGCGGATGCGCTGTGGTGACATCTACATCATCAATAAGCACAATAGTTGTAGCCTCCAATAAATCAGTGTCTGTTCTTTCTGAAAGTCTTTGTCAGCTTTGCCTGGTGTCTCCTCACGGACCTATTTTTACTCCCTCCTGAAGCAGAGAACTCTCAGTACCACAGCTGCTTTTAGCTTTGAGACATCCCATTTTAAAACAAGCCGAATGTCCGAGCTCGTCTTCAGGCTTAAATGCTTGATAGGCACATATTGTTTTTCACTTCCGCCGTGAGGTGTGAGCTGACAACAGGCGATAGTTTCAGCATGTGTATGTATGTGACCTTTGTATTGTAGATCCAGTCTCTTGTATTGCACCATGCGGAGCAGGTTTATTCAAACAGCCACTCCTGTTATAGTTTCTTGTCTGGATGATATATTAGCCCTCCTACCATCATAGACCACACTACCCAGCATCCTTTTCCCTGCAGCTGCGATTTACAACACATCTGGAAACAATCTTCTTCTCGTCTCACATCGCGTCCAAGACTTTTTCACTTATTACCAAAGGACAATGTTTATGTATATGTTTTGTCCTTTGCACCTCCGTTCCTGTTTGGTACATGTACAGCAGTATGTTATAATAAATTTTAGTTTAATACGGTGCACTTCAGTTGTAGAATATGACACTTGGGTGTGAAGGAGGACAAGGAACTAAATTTAGTTTTGCTTTGTGCAGACGGGCTTTTTTGAGCAGCGGCAGACTTGTGCTGTCTCCGGCTGGTGTCATTCATGAAATAATGATGCGTTTCTGTTCAAACTCAGCTACTGGGGCGGAGAAACGCTCAACTCCACTTAATGTAGCAGGAAATGGTGGGGAGAATGGGAGGTATGCTGATGACCTAAATGCATGTGTGTGTATGGAGCATGGATAGAAACCATTAGGGTTTTTGAGTGGATGTGTGTGATTGGTAGCAGATTCACAGTTATGTGGAATAATTTACATGTCATCTAACTGTCGCATGTTTTCTAGGGACTTTTCTGGGACTGTCCATGTCCTGATTCACTCGCTTCGCGTTCCCTCATTCTCTCTCCGGCGTGAGGCTGACATCTCTGCAGCCTGAAGGGCGGGAGCTTTTATTGCTGTGGCTCCTTCAGCACGTCGAGGCATCGCAGTCCATCGTGCCGGGTGCCACGGTCTCCACCGGACGTGCGACTCATTTCATGGTATGAAGCTCCGCTGTTAACGCCTTGACGGTTGAACGGCAGAGGGCAGAGCCAGCTCCAACTCTGTGCTTCTAAATATTTGCATGTCTGGATAAAATCGTGAATAAAATATCACAAGCTGCACCCATCATCTGTATTTAAAGGATTAGAGGCTTTGCTGAAAGGTCATCCCACACTGACTGACGCCGGAGATTTAATTCAGCGCAGCAGAGATGTGAAATCAGTGTTGATAACTTGTAGGCTGCAATAAAAAAGCAAGACAAAACATTTGATGGGAAGAACCGGGCAAATTTCCATCCATGTCATGAAAAAAGCCTAATCAGGATGTTTACAAAATGAGATTTGCAGCAGAATATATTATATAAAGAGCTTTTAGATGAATGAAACTTTGAGCTCAGCTGCAGTGGATGAGATATTGAGCTGAAAGGTAACGTCTGCTTCGCTGTGATGGCGGAGGAGGAACTGCCAACTGAACCCTCTTTCTGATTGTGTGCTGTTCTACACCAGTCTACAGAGAATGCCTCATAAATTGAACACTTGGAAAACAAAACCTAGTTAATGAAAGGTCTAACAGCCTCCACACGAAGAAATTAGGAACAAAAGCTCAGTGAGGAGCAATTTTCCTCAGCACAATGCAAATCACTAACATGCGAATCAATTAAGATTTCATCGTTCTTGTAATGAAGAAAAGGAACTGTACCATTAAACTGCGATGAGGCGGCTCCGCTTTGCTTTGAGCAATTCTGGGGTCTCGTGACACTAAAAAATGGCTTCTATCCGAAATCCTCTTTAAACAGCGCGTTGGCCGCACGTCTCCGACTCTGAGCCGAGCGCTGGGAGAAATAATGGCATGGGGTCAAAGGTGAGGCAAAAAAAAAATTGCTTTGCCCGTCGTGTGTCAGCTCGTGGCAGGAGTTTCACCTCTATTATCCCAGTTTTCGGTGATGAGGACCTCGGCGCCGTTCAGCCACTTCTTAGGGCGCTGTGGTAATTCCACGTGATGAGGAGGAAGCAGAGTGACTGGATTCAGTGGTTTGTTAATGTGTGTAGAAGTCATGATGTGATGGAGATGGTAATAAACTGCTCTTCCAGTTGATCACAGACTTTAAGTACTGTAGGTGACAGCTTCAAATTGAAGGTGTGGAAACTTTTCAGTGTAATTTCAACTATTAATTTTTTTAAGTACACTTGTTTTGACAAATAATGCTGAAACTGATACTGTACAAACATATATTAATTAGCACCGCATCGCTAGTTATCAGCTTATGATGCACAATAATCCACCTCCCTTCAGGGAAAGGATCAGCGCTGATGGTTGTGTGATCCTCCTCGTAGCCCGTGTTTGCTCTTCTCTCTTCGCTAATGATGCGCGTTCCGTTCTGATTAGTCATTTGTGCAAATAGAGCCGTAGCCTCGAGTCAAACAGTGGCTTGACTGAAAATCCAGAAGCGGGCGTCGACGCCTCGTGTCTCTGGCGCAGACAAAATAGCATTGTGGAGCTCGGCTCCAGTTTAAAAGCACTGTTTATCTCCAGCAGACAAGAGAAATCAATGGCATTTGATTTTTAATGAAACCATTGCGGAGATGTTTAACCTGACAGAACGTCCGGACACTTGCTTCGCCGGGCTATTAGCTCACATTCTTATAGAGCCATAATTGCGCAGCTCAGCTCAGCTCAGCTCAGTCGTCTGGTTTTCACGGCCCGGGAAGCACAAGCCGAGATGAGTCTCGAGTCAAACGACGCACAGCGGGGGGGCGAGGGGCGTTTCACAAGGGCACCCAGGGCGTGGCTGCCTAACAATATTATATGATGACGCTAATAGGGGGAATAAGCCTCCGGCGAGAAGCAGAGGCTGTGATCGAAATGCTTCTTCATCAGCAGTGAGCAGATGTGGAGTGTGACACACAGGCTCACTCAGGCAGCACAGAGTGACACTTTGCTCATTATTCCATTGGAAGCAGCCTCGTCTCCAGCCGGGAGCGCTTGTTTATTGACTTACATACCTTTAGATAAGTAAAGTGTATTTCCCTGGCAGCACAGTTCTGGATAAAACCACCGACGATTAAATAACCCAACTGGCTGTGAACTAAAAAGCACTGACTAATTACTTCACTCGTCCCCTTCAGGGAGGCGCAAACTCCATAATGTGGTGTGTTTTTTTCCCCGGCTTTGTTTATTGAGTCATTTGTTGAGGTTGGAGAAATCAAAGCGGTGGGGAAATGACTCGACTGACGGCAGCTGTGCAGCGGCTGCAAAGAGGCTCGTTCAATTAACCCTCGGCCGGCGCTTCGGCGTCGGAGGCGCCGTCAGACGGCGTCAGCGGCGCTTTTTCACCCGTTCACCGCTTCACTTCGCCCCTCGTATCGATAAATATGCAGGCGGTCGACCCGTTTGGGCACCGACCTGAGCTCAGGCCCAATGAGCGGCAGACAGAGGAGCAAACAAGCCAGAGGGTCGAGCCTTCGCTCATCGGATGGGCCAAAGTCCAAGGTAAACACGGCCCGGTGAGTCATGAATCGAACGCCTGATGCCAAACCTGCAGCGGCTTTTATATAGTGTCTTTAATGAGCAGAAAACAACCTCTGGTGCCAGATCCCAGATCATAATCTGTGTGTTGTATTGTTTTATTATTTATTCCAGAAAGCACTAAACGAAGGCACGCGGAGCAGAGTGACTCCAGTTGCTCCATTCCTCCAGCTTTGCTGCGTCTGTTCCAGGAGAACAGCGAACAGCAGACTGCCGCTGACAAGTCTTTTCCCATCTACACCCTAATAACTCACACTTCAGGGTCCCGCGAGTCGCCGTAATGAGAGCAAGCACTAAAAGTCCTTTTGGATCATGCACTTCACATCGCGAGAAAATAAATAAATAAAGTAAAATAGACCTTGGATTATCCTCACAGCGGCACCGAACGCGCACTGGACGCAGGCACAAACACACCAGGCGGGAAGGTTGGAGCCGGAGCCGCACTGGAGTAAATGTGCCGTGGTGGACGGCCCCCCCCCCCCCCCCCCCCCCCCTCCCCCCTCCATCCTGTTCCTCAGGGAGGCACTTTTGTTTTTTAGTAATTGGACACATTTTGTGGCACAGCAGGACTCGAGCCTCCTTTGTTTGTGCCACGCGGTAACACCCTCACACCCACGGCCCACGAAGCACCTCACATTCGCTTTCCGTCCTCCACATTGCGTTGACGTGACGCAGCCGCCGCTTACGTCGAAAACACGTGACGAAGCCTGCAGTAATTACTGTGGTGCTTCGTGTAATTATTTCACTGTTCTGCTTCAACGTGCTCCTCCGTTATGCTAATACGAGTCTTTCCAGCTAATGAATTACTTATCGTTATAATTCATCACCGTGACTCCTTCGCGGCGATCGATCCCGCGTCCTGTGAATGTATGTGCTGCAGCAGCGCAATCCATCAGCGTCCGGGCCCCTTTTTGATTCTGCGTGGCCCCGGCGCCGCCCTCGCCGCCACGGCCCAGTGTTACGTTACGGCAGCAGATCGGGCCGGCGCCGAGTGGGCCGATATCAGCGCAGACACCACTGACAACAGCTCGTTTGGTTTCGTGTATTAATTGCAGTGCAGCTGCTGCCTCGACGCCCCGAGCGGCGATTCGCAGTCGTTTAAGCATGAAAGTCTTTATGCAAGGACTGCCTTTAACTCCACGGGCCTCTGACTCACGACAGAGTCACGGTGAGACGCACTCACCTGTCCACGTATTGCATAGCTGGTGTCGGCTTCTTATATTCCAGCCGGTATGGAATCACTCTGACCTTTTGTTGTGTTTTGTTCAATTGTTCTGAACCCAGGAAATCACGGCCGTGTCCTGAGCTGCACTTTGAGTCGGATCCTTTTCCATTTTCTCTCTGCAGAGCCTCTCTTTGTGCCGGGCTCCCACTCTGGGCTTCTTGATCCTTTGGCACACAGCCGGCAGATTGTCTCCCACTTGGGAATTCGGCGATGCCTTATTATTATTGTTATTATTATTTTTATTTATTTTTTTTGCGAGACAGTTCACTTGCAGGAATTACATTTCTTCAGAATTAGGTCAACTAGTCTCAAAGGATGAGGGATTCTCTTCAAAGGACTGTCATCACGCAACGAGACTGACTGGAAACAACAACTCCAGTTGATTTGTTTGCAACACGCTGGAAAAGTGTGACCATCACAACTTGGCGATCGGACCACTGTACATTCGATTAGTCATCCCCAGCTGCCTCTATGCCTACTTTACTATATAAAACCCTGAGTCATGAAGCCCTGAGGCTCAGAACCATCAGAGAAATCCCACATAAAATCAACACCCCTTTAAAAATCAGCATGCAGTCCACGGCTGAGCCGAGTTATGTGGGATTAGGTTTACAAATGCCTGTGGGTCATCAGAGCTGATAGATGTAAGCTCCGAGTGCGTGTCCATCTGAGCTCACAGCCAACGCTGCGCTGTTCAAAGAGGGGATCTTACTGGCAGTTTGAAAGCATACATCGTGTTGTGTCATACACGCGCAAGAGGAAGCTTCTCGCCGTTATTTATGTTCTGCAGAGGAACCGAGAGGAGGCGAACTCCAAGGCGTCGTTCAACGGATGCGCTTTTCAAGCTGATCCTCATTAACGTGATTTACAATTCGCTGACTTTCACGCAGGCAGACGAGCAATTTTAAATGAAAATGTTTTACAAGTAAAGTAAAAAAAAAAAAACAGCACAAAAACGGGAAATGATCAGTTCAAGATGCTGTTTACGTCCAATTTATGTGAACAAATGACAAACTCAATTTACTAAAGTGGATTATTATAGATACAGTTAAAATGAGCAGTCTGTCTTCTTCCTGTTGATATCATTGACTGGACATGTGTTAGACAAGTAGTGGGTCAGAGAAGGTTGAAGGCTGTGCACTTCTGTTTTCTTGCTTCAAGGACAGGATATGACATTTTTTTATAGATATTATTGATCAGCTGTTCGTACGGAAACGTCTTCCTCTTTAAACCTCCAAAAGCAGCGCGAGACAGAACGTTTGCTATGTGGGAATTCATTAACTTTTTGGCGCGCTATTAATAGAGGGGGCAATTAGGCCATCGCTCAACGCTCGGCCGAGGCCGTATTCACACGCTGAACTCGACGGCGTGAGTTACGCATGGACGAGGACGCGATGTGAGCGCTCAGGGTGCTGGAATGAGCTTTGTGTGGAGGCTAAGAGGGAGAACAAGCCTCATGGAGAAAAGGTCATAGCTCACGTTTAACCAGCAAACAGCCGCGGTATTAGTCTCAGTGATAAGGAGCACGTGACATGGTTCATTCAGCAGCTTCAACATCTTGGGCTTCAAATGTTAAACCAAACATGTCATCAGTGTGATGTTATTACAGGAATTTGTAAATGTGGCTGTTAAACAC
This sequence comes from Betta splendens, assembly GCF_900634795.4. Classification (NCBI taxonomy): domain Eukaryota; kingdom Metazoa; phylum Chordata; class Actinopteri; order Anabantiformes; family Osphronemidae; genus Betta; species Betta splendens. Next base: position 11,583,024 of record NC_040897.2, on the reverse strand, counting down.
CTGCTGTCACATCAAAGTGAGGGAAGTGAGGCTTTTCCTTTAAAATACGCTAACGTGATGAACTGACAGTCACCCTCACTCTTTTCTAAATCCACGTTCACTCAAGAGTAAAATCCATTTCCGCTCCACAGATGAAGTAATGGCGTGTGCAGTCAGACTGTGTTATTACAGCCGCAGTGAAGGGCTTGTTTGTGTTTGGGCCTCGCTGACAGGTGTGAAACACAAATTGTGCAGGGATCTTATCAGTCACCGGCTCTCACCTGGAAGACAGCGCACTTTGTTTTTCCCGCTGTCTCTTCCGATGTTTACATTGATGCGTATTTAACCGTTCTGAGCAGATATAATTGTGAGGCAGACGTGGAAATTGCTTGATGTTTGCTCAGTGTCACAAAACACTTAGGGAGAAGCTTGGAGGCGACATGACAAAGGAAACGGTGACACAGTGAGGTACAAACACCCGGCCTAAAGTCAGTTTGAGTTTTTCATTATTATCAGCTTTTATGTAACCAGATCTTAACCTTAGATTAACTCGCCCCCCAATTTAAAACAAACAACACAAAACTCAAGTTTTGCCTAGTATCGTCAGCACATCCGGTCCATCCACCGTTATACTGCACGTGCCATATGCGCGTTTGCTTCCGCTCCGGCGCTCGCGCGCACCCCAAGCGCGCGCGCGCGCGCGTGACGTGCGGGTGGCAGGTGTGAAATGTCAGCGACACGGCCGCCGTCTCTCGCCGCGGCACGTGGGTGAATGAGCGCACGCGCGGCTCCGATTGGTCAGGCGCGCGCGCTCCCAGCGGGAGAGCAGCTCGCTACTTGTCGCCGCTGTTCGCGCCGCTCACAAGCCCACGAGCAGCTCCGGGCTCCGCGCGCCCCTCTCCCGTCCGCCTTGGAATTAACCCAGTGTTCCTCAACGCCGCGCCATGGACGCTACCATGTATCAGATCATTTTCGGAGAGCTCGGGGACCTTAACTGTAGTTTGGTGGACGCTTTCCAAGACACTTTTTTGGAAAACGCTTCGCTGTCATTGCTGAGCACTGACGGTAAGACGGGATTTTCCTCGTTCGGCGTCTCGCAAAACGGAAAACTACAGGCGCCCACGTTTTATTTCCATTCTTTCGTTTCATTGCAAGGTGCGTATTGTAATGCCACGACCGACGAGATTGGAACGTGCTGGCCGCGCAGCATCACCGGGAGGATTGTGGAGCGGCCGTGCCCGGAGTACATCAATGGAGTCAAGTACAACACCACAAGTAAGCTAATGGACCGTCATCAGAAAAGTTCCTTACCAGCGGCTCTGTTTGTCTGGAGAACGGTGCATTTATTTATTCTCACTGTCTTCATTTTTGCAGAAGTTAAATAAAACACTGACACTATGCCCTAAAAACGTGCAATATATAGTTATTGTGTATTATTTTATAATTTAAAGGACGACACAAGCCTGAATCGTCGAATTAGTGAATAATTACTTGGTCCCATTTGTGGCGCGATGAGCTCCCTGCTGTTCTGTAGCAGTAATATCGATGATCATTACACCTTCTGTCACTGGAACAGCTGCACCACAATGAGCTCCGCTGTGCGGCTAAAAGGACGAGGCCGCTCCCCAGCGACCCGAACCACAGCCGTCTCTGAGGCGACGTCGGGTCCCGGTGGCCAATTATCAGACTGAAGGGAGCTGGACAATGTGGCAGCACCTGGCGACGTCCGCAGCTGGAAACAAAGCGGCTCCCGGCGCTCATTCTCACCGTTTGACTAGTTTTTGCATGTGAGATTTGCTCGACAAAGTATGATTTCCTGGCCTCCTCGGTGCAAAGTTGAAGCAGGAGGTCTCCTGGGTATTGATTTTTTTTTTTTAATCAGCTTCACTTCAACATCCGGTCTTATCATAAAGTTGCAGTCAAGTCCCATGTGCCAGGAATTTTAATGCTTTTGCCTTTGGATTTAATAACATGCTGAACCGGTGCTTTTCAAGTGCTGGCTTCAGAGACGCAGAGCGACTCTAAACAGACACCGAATCAGCCAACAGTTCTGCCGAGCTGCGAATCACACCAACACGGCCGCATTATGTAACTCTGTTAATCACGGGACTCGGAGAAGTTGACACGGGGAGGGAAAAGTCAATTACGGCGCTATTCCACCAAACGCGGCGCTGTACAATAACCGCTGCACCGCCGGGAGCGCGAGCTCGTCCACGCTTTAACACAGCTGTTATCTCTGTAATAGGCTCAGGTGTAGTGTTATTACTCTCACTCACTCGCCTCCTGCTGCCCCCCTCCCTCCCCCCAGCTCCTCTGCTGCTCATTCTTGGTTGGACCGCGGACCGTTTGGATCCACTCAGTGCGAAGCGCGCAGGCTCTCGCCATGACAACGTGCGCCCAGATCTCCTCCGGTGCACATCTCCGTTCGTCTCCTCCGCTGCGGAGCGATGGGCCGCCTTCGACAGGCCGGCGATTGGACGTTGTGGGGCGATTGCAGCAGAATATTCAGTGGCTGCAGAGGGTTCAGATGCAAATGCACGAGGAGTGCTGATGAAGCCACTGTGTTGACGCGCGTGAGGCCTTAAGCAGGACACAACAAAAGCATATGGGGGAAATGAAGTCGCATTACTGAATGGAATAAAACAGGTGACAGATGTTTTTGTTCCCTCGAGTGAGATAATTGCTGGGATCCGTCTTCCTGACAGCAGCTTTGACGAGCAGTTACAAGCGAAATGTGACTTTGCTTCAGCCTGAGAGGGCAACGGCGTCGCCAGCCAGCGATTAGTGTGGGTTTGTGTTGGTTGTAACGCGCCCGCTCGCGTCGCTCCGGCTGCGTTCAAAAGCCATTCGTTCGTCCAAGCAGGGATGGACCCACGAACGGCAGCTGTCTGTCGTCACGTATGGAGGTGGGAGCCTCAGTGCAGAGCTCGCTTCCCTCCCTTTGAAGCAGCGTAAGCGTACAGTATGTGGATTAGGACGGGAGCGCACACGCGGTGGTCTCCTGGTGGAAGCTGATTGCGTTGGGATGAGCGTTTTCCCCTTTTCCAGCCGTCACGTCTATGCGGGAACAGACAGGAAACAGAAGCAGCGTTGGCACCTTTGAGTCGCTTCTTCATAGACACAATGGCTATGTTGGGATTTAGTGACACTAAAAACAGACCCCCAGTTTAAGACAGTGGGGAAGTTAGCGCCGCCATCCTGCTGAGTCACAGTAGCAGCTGCCACATGCAGGCACAAATACAAAATATGTCAAATTACAAATCAGGCCAGACTAAGAATAGAAGCGGGCCCGGCCTCACACAAGCAGGTGTTAATTAACAGAGAGCGCTTCAAAAAAATGGATTGAGACAATTAATTGATGCTAGTGAACAGGACGTCTGTGACACAGCATCGTGTCGCTGTCACATGGAGATGGATGCGATGCACACGTTGACCTTGTCCTGCTGTCGGGTTAAATAAAGCAACGGGGCGGCTGTGCGTTGAAGGCACGGCCGCGGGCTTCGTCCTCCCGCTTCTTGGACACTGGATGATTTACTCACAGTGCGGTCACCCGCGCGACCTTGTCGGTGCTCAGACGCCGCTTAAAGTCGGCCAGTGGCTCCGTCCGTGTGCAACGACTCGACGCCCGACGCAGACTTAACGCGCCCGCGACGGTGAGAAGCTGTAAATTCTGTTTTCATTTCGTCAAGCGCGTATAAATATTAATGAGATTCTCTGCCGAGCGCGGCTTAAAAGGTTTATGCATTTTTAAACCTCCCCGTGTCCCTTTTGTTGCCGCATTTATTTGCTCCCGCGCTCGACATGCATCACGGGCGCCGGGATGCAGACGTTAGACGCAGTTTAGGGCCTTTGATCGTCTCTCCTTTGCCGCGGCATGTGATATATCTACGGTGAGGCCTCGGGCGCCAGCTTCACAGCGCTGCGCATGAATCACGGCAACAGTGAAGTGTCAGTTTGGCAAATTCGAGTTATACCTCCGTGACCTGTGTGTGTGTGTGTGTGTGTGTGTGTGTGTGTGTGTGTGTGTGTGTGTGTGTGTGTGTGTGTGTGTGTGTGTGTGTGTGTGTGTCTGTGTGTGTGTGTGTGTGTGTGTGTCCTGGAGCGTAACTGTGATGATTACATTGTGTCGTTGGCAAAGCCCCCCCCCCCCCCCGTCACAGAGGAGCCGGATGCCCGGCGTGTACCTGCCTTGTCAACACGGCTCAAAGTCAGGATCACTGTCTCCCCAATAGAACGTTATCGATTCTCTTATCAAGATTAATAAAGTCGGAGACGTATTAGAGATGTGGCGCGTTTACGGTTCAGAGGGCAGCGCCGGGGAGCGACGCGCCGAGGATAAAGAGCGAGGCCTCATTTGAAGTCAGAAATGAGCCTCAGAGACGCGACGAGAGGCTCGGGTTCAGGTGGTGACGCTTCACAAAGTCTCTAAGTCTGTGAAGTCGCAGCACACGCTCCCGTCTGCAAGGATTTATTTCTAGGGTAAATCTCTTTCCGGAGACCTGTGGGCACAAATATTTTAAAAGTCGCTGAAGATAATGGCGTAGTTGTGTAACAGGCTGAAGTAGTTCCCCAAGCAGTGTCAAAGAAATTGTTCCGCTTGTCAAGAGCTTAGTCAGTCAGAGCCCTGTTCCATCAGCACGAGCTAATGACTCACCAGCATTTACCACTGGGGCTTAATGACAGTCTAAATGAGTGTAATACCGCTTTACGTCTTCTCATCAGCGAGCTGTCATGTCCCCAGCGTTTATACTGTACCCAACCTCCGCTTCCGCCTTAAAAGCTGAATGAACGTCAGGCAGCGCAGGGCGAGATTCGCGGCAGCTCTGGGCATTTACGAATCGCACAACATTCGCTCTTGGGGCAGTTTCTCCTGCTGCGGGAATCATGCTTTCCTTCTTCTGAAGGCCCCTCCTGCAGCGGCGGGAGCCCCCGTGAAACCTTTGATCCGAGACTGGGTGAGAGGTTAGTCAGTCAGCGGATTCAGGTCAGCGCGTGTGGCGAACGTTTCACCAGCCATTTCACACCGGGGCCCTCTGGGGGGTGCAATCAGCGCGCGCACACACACACACACACACACACACACACACACACACACACACACACATACACACACACACACACACACACACACACACACACACACACACACACACAGTGGACTCCAACACACGTGGAGGCTGTTATTAATTACAGAGCAGCTTCCTGTTTCATTTTAATCATTAAAGTCCTTGTGTGAAACAGGAAATCTAATTTGGACGTGAACATTTCTTGACAATAACCGCCAACCCTGGACCGGGTACTTCACCTCCATCTCAAATTGGTGCTTCAGCACATTAGAACTCGGAGAACCCGCTCACTTAAAAGCCTTAACATCCCTGCTCCTGGTGACCAAGGTAACTGTGCTGCTGCTTGTGCCACGGCTGCTCCTGTGGCTTTGTCAACAAAAACTAGTTCCCTTAAAGTCTAATATGCTCCACTGTACCCACATTATTTACTGCACTGTAAAAATGAACCGCTTTGCTTATTGTTAATTGTTAGTGATGTGTACAGTAAATCCCAAATGTACTGGAGATGAGATGCGTCAATGGCACGTCACACAATATAATACTAATCCTCATAAACAGATTAGTTTATATGATATACTTTTATATCATCAGCTGGCCGCCGAAGGCTTTTTTCACAGTATCGTAATTGGGAAGATGCGATTTGAACACAGTTTCAAGCTGCATCTGATGTTCTGCCAGTGTCTGGCTGCACTCAGCCAGCTCATAATGTCCACTTAATTTTATGGAAACGTCAATATCGTGGTAAAATTCTGAAAAGTGAGGGGATAATTAAATGTGACAGCGTTCTGTAATGTGCTGTGATTATCCAGACACTCTGTCCTTCCTGTTTGACCTGTGAGCTCCCTCTGCTCTCAGGCTTGAAGCGCACGTCCTTTTGTTCATTTCTCTTTCTTCATTACAGCTGTGAGGTGTCACTCATTGTTTTTCTTGTCTCCGGGGGCCACAGGGACAAAGGGGGGGGGGGGGGTTAGGAGCCACAGCTGTGAGTAGAGGAATGCCCAGCAGCTCTTCCTGCGGCTCCGCTGGCATTTCTGCTTCGGCGGCTCTTCTGGAGGCGCAGTGCTCTTCTGAGCCGTTCAGGGGTTCCCCCTGAACAACAGCGCACACACTGCTTTTGATTATTAGCGTTGGGTGCTTGTGCGACGCTTGTACGACACGTGCAGTGAAGCCACTCAGACATTCAGATCATTTGGAACTTGCTGACAGAAAATGTATATTATTTTGTTACAGAAAAACATCTGCAATTTATACAGTAGGAGGACACAGGACTCTCTCTCTCTCTCTCTCTCTCTCTCTCTCTCTCTCTCTCTCTCTCTCTCTCTCTCTCTCTCCCTCTATGCATGTATCCAGCTGTTCCAGCCGAGTGACTCTGAAACCCAAACAAAACCTGACCCCCTCCTCTGAGTTCAGCGGAGAAAAGTCCCTCTCTAGTCCTTTAAGGTTCATTAAAGTTTGACTTCAGGGCACATTTATATTCTTCACATAGTCAAGCAGTACATTAAAGCTTATGTCACGTATGCACACATGTTCCTCCTCCCCTAATTTAATATATAAAATTCAATAAACCATCCCAAGTGTAATGAGAGTGTCACTCATGATCCTCCCATCTCTCCTGGGGAAAAGAAAATCCTGTACATTCTGCTCAGGCACATCTCTACAATTGAGATTTAAAGTGGATATAAAAATGTTATGAGCAAAGATAAAAGAGATGAGTTTTTAGCAACCTCATAATCTGCTGACATCCTGATTCAATGTATCTTCAGATTCAGATATTCTCTTTAAAGTGGCCTGATTTCCATAAGGTTCTCTAGCCTCTGCTTTGCTTGGGAAGTTCAAAACACCGCTGTCGCAGCCGAGGCAGTGCGTTGGAAAAAACGCTGTCTCCTTGACACGAAGCAACATCAATAACGCCTAATCACACTTTTCATCGTGTTGACAGTCTGAGGTTCAATGAAATGCGTCAAGTCACTGTTGGGCTGGAATCAAAGAAAACAAGGCTAAACTTATAACAAGATTAATGTCCTCTCAGCCACCATCTTGCTTTAAGCTTAATGCTCACATTAAGCCTGCTAATATACTCAATCACACCCTTTTTAGGGGCTAATGGCTGCAACAGCGCTAATATGTTAACGATCTCGTCCTGGTTCAAACAATTATGAATAGAAACCCCTTCAGTAACTCAAAGTAAGCAGTTACTCCCTCTGTGGATGGAAACTCAGCTTATTTCACAAAGCTGGAGCCCATCACCTTCAGCATCTATCAATGTAGTACATACAAGCGTGATAATGAAAGTTCAGTGTTACTGAAGGAGCAGGTTTCAAACCTCTTTTTCTTAATCCTTGGTCCAAAGCATCAGAGCAGATTCTCTGTCAGGCTGACCCTGCTAGCATTGTCTCAGCGGAGGCTTGACCCGGGTTCCCGGGTGTGTTTGGGTGTCTGCCGCCTCGTCTCCCGCTGCCACCTCAAGTGTCAGCCACAGGAGGAGCCCGACACAGAGGCTCGCTGTCGCCGTGGGAGATGAGCGGGGCCGGAGTGGGATGCTATTCTGTCAGGTTCCCTGCTCTTAAAATCTGGAGCCGCTTGTTATCCAGCTAAAATCAGCAGTCACATTAGCTATGTATATATGCCATGATCAAAATAGACTCCTGTAGAGGAGAGGGGGGGGTCGCCTCGTATTGTCAGAAACATTTCTGCGCGTACCACCAATGTGGTATGACACAGGAAAAAAGCTTGAATGTTTTTCTTCTGGTTATTGGTTCCCTCGGGTTCTTCCGTTTTTAGAAGCAGCGTGTGTCCAGATTTCACAGAGCAAACAGATGACAAATCAAAGTGCTTCTGTTGAGGGCACGTTAGGGGAGACACGCGTTACGGTGACAGGAGTTAACCGTCCCTATCCGTTGGAGTATTTAAGCTAATTCCTGATTGAAGCCAGGGGTCAAAGGCACGGATGCAGATGTGAGAGTATCACAAAGCTCCGACGAGCGTCGTCGTCCAGGTTTTCAGTGTCTCCCTCCGAATATGTCACTGTTTTTGGGTAATCCATTCATTTTGTGGCACAAGCGCTGATGACTGCAGAGAGGCAGCGGCTTTGTTTTGCTCTGAAAGGGATCAGCACCTCTGACAAAACGTGGCGCCGAGTGAATGTGACAAGGACAGGAGAGATTTTCTGTGGAGCAGCTTACAGTAGCTGCGTGTTGCATTTGACGAAAGCCCGGTCAATCGCGGGCTCGGGCACAGTTGGATTTTAATGTTATGCATGCAAGCGTTGGCAGTTTGGACTCGCAGGAGGCTAATACATTATGATCGCTACCAAAACAGGACATAAATATATGATTCTTGGAACCTGGAGGCTATCCTATCATTACTCTCCAGATAGGGAACAGTTGGAGTTTTCCATTACCGCTTCAAGGGAACGCATTCTTCCTGCTTTGAGATGTGATTTTATTTTGCAGAAGCCTATCACAGGGGGATTCAGATGTGTGTTTTGTGCAAACATATAATTTAGGCTTTTTTTCCTCCATGCCGGATGAGTGTGAAAGGGAAGAATGGGGTGTTTTCCTTTGCAGTGATAGAGGTGAGCTTAAGTCACTCACTTTGTGCAGGAGAAATGGCCTTTACTGTCCTTCAAAAATAAAACCGGGGTAGAGTTTGGATTTGCTTTTCGTCTGCTTGATGAAAAAAACCAATTCACATAGGAGGATATAGATGACAGGAGAAAGATCAGGGCCAGGTTTCAGAGGAATAAATTAGAGGCTAAGAGTGTAATTTTATAATTAGTCCAAAGAGACATCATGAATTGAAGAATTCAGCACTTCGCACTGATGCTACAGAACCAGAGACGGTGCCTTAATTGAACAACAGTAACAGCTGGTGGGTGTTGGGAGCGCATGGAGTGTGGGCGTCTGAGGTTCACAGGCTTCAGGCCACGCTGCACCGGGGGCAGGGAGCGAAAGACGCCTCCCGGGATGAAAGCGAGACACGCGGCGATCAATTCTCCATCACACCGTCTCACCTTTGACCCCGCGGCCTGGAAGCGACCACGTCAATCAGCGGGATGCGCGGCGACGCGTGGGCGGAGGGCGAAAGCGCGGGGCCGAGTGGCGCTCATCGCGATTAGTTCACGGCGTGACAGCGGGAGCGGGCGGCGGAGGCGCCAGCATTAATCTTTAAAGGGACTCGCTTCTGTCTTCGGACATGCATTTTTTATGCTGATTGAAAAGCCTCCGCTCGCTCGCACTGATTAGCCAGCACGGCGCTTTAAGCATCGCCTTGCTCCAGCGCCACCCGAGGACGCGTCACATAAAACGGGCCGAAAACACGGACAAAAGCACCGGCGGCTTCCTTTGCAGCGGCTCATTTCGCCGCTCCTGCCTCTCCTCGCCTGTGTGAGTGTGCTGCGCTTGTAACGAAGCCCCGAGGCTCCAGCTTCAAGCTGAGATGAGATCAACTCCACACCTTCGCTGCTGAAGCCATAGTTCACCTTTCTGCCCCCGACCCATTGTTAGTGGGTAGAATGGAGTGTTTACTTCATAGCTCCTACTTGTTAATCCCCTCCATCCACCAATGCTGTGGACAAGAGCATTTCATTATCAAGTTGAGCTTAAAGGTGCATTTGTTATATTCGTGTCAGTCTTGTTTGTATATATAATTGACTCAGAGATTCCATCTTTGAGCCCATGTGTTTTCCAACTCTTTCATTCGGACGCCGTCACGTCCTTCTAACCAGCGCGGCCCATTTGCATCTGCTGGACTTCTGCGCTCATATCCTGTCCTGCCCTGTGATGTCTGTGGATGTAATAAAGCAGCTTTGCTCCAGTTCCTGCTGCATAAATGAAATATCAGACTGTAATGAGCTGCGAGATTCTCATAGTATGGCCTACTTTACTTTGTCCTTGGCTCATGAAATTAAATTTCACACAGCTCGGAGGAAACGCTGCCCGAAAACCAGCTCAGGTGCGCGACTCGCATGCCTCACTCCGACATATTATAGCCTTTCATGTTTACTACAAATCCAAACTCATTCCAGTGGAAGTGGCTGTTTTTACTGACGTGGTGACAAAACAACTGAAACCCAGCGGCTCGCTCCTGATAAGTGCTGAGCGGGAGCTTAGGGCTTGGAGAAGTCCTATCAGCTGTGCCACTCATAGAAAAAAAAACAACCTCCTGGCAGAGAAGTAACAGCGAGCTAAAGAGACAGATGACAAAATAAAACTCAGAGCAATCAAACAGCAAACATACCAAAGCAATCTTACAGTGCCGTAAGGGGGGAAATGTAATATACAGTACTGGTGGCCCTGTTGCACAGCAACTATCAGCTGGAGGAAACAGGCAGAGTCCAGCAGCACAGACTGCTACCGTGGGTCTGACAACAGATTATTTATTTTAAATGAAATGATTTAATCAATGATGTTTTAAGCCCTTAACTGAAGTACGACTTATACATGAACAAGCCAAGCTGAAGTTAATGGGCGTGTAGTAATTCAGAGCTCACTTCCACATTCGGCAGTAACAAACGAGCTCCCCGTCTCCTAATGCCCGAACAGTCATATGGTTTTGTGGAGATATTTATGCATCCAAGAAAAGCAAGACAGTTGGCAGGATGAGCAGCAGAGGCGGTGGAACACAGATCCTGCACTCCCCGTGCGTCTGTGCACCGGCGAGTGAAGTCAGCGCTTGCTTACAGCGCTATTAGCACGTTACACCGCAGACAAACTTGGAGGCGACTGAGTCATTAAGTGATTCTATTTAAAAAAAATAAAAAAGAGAACGTGATGAGAGCAGCTTTATCGTGCATAATGCACAGATGGAAGGAGAGAAACGTGCTCCGGCTGCAGCGGCGCCTTGAATCGGTCCTGCTTTGGTGGAACGGCGCTCAGGGACGAGAGGAGACGCGTCATCGTGTCAGAGCGCTTCCACGTCTGACGTCACATTAGGAAGCGGCACGCGGTCCCATGCACTCGCGTTCCTGCCTGAACGAAGCAACGACCCTCCTTCAAAACGTCGTCCTGTCACGGTTGCTCGAACCCGCTCGGGCAATTTTTCGCAAAGTTAAACGAGCGACTGTTGGATCCTCCGCCTTGGATGCTTCTGCTCCGTCTCAGGGGCCACGTTCCGATTTGCTCTGTGCTGAGCCCAAACGGTGGAGGATTGGGATTTTCGCCTCCTGAACGCGGAGCGGAGGAACGGGCCGGTCACAAAGGAGCCGGGCCTGTTGTGAGCCGTGTTCGTCTGCTTCACTCTTTCTAGCTGCCACAAGCAGTTTGCTGCTCGCCGCTCTCCAAACAACAAATGTCACATTTCATAGTGTGCCTGTGCACTTGAAGTCAAGCTGCTGCCACCGCTTCAAGACCGACTGTTTGGAGACGGATGCTTCCCACACATTCAAAGTTAATTGAATGAATGAATTAATACATATCTCAGCAGCTGTGGGCTTAAAAGTATCTAAAGGTCCAATTATAGAGGAAAATAACCTTTACACAGGTTTTTATTTTTTGCTGCTCTTTTTCCACCCGACTCTTTCTGTGTTTCCCCGTGTTAAAGAGATAAAGAGCCCACTGAATGCACGGCGAGGAACAGGAAAATGAAACATTTCTCTCAAAGTTGATTATGGAAAAGCGGGGTTTTAAAAGATATGCAAATAAAGCGACAGATTAAGGAGCTTTGCGTTTCCCCGTCATGCATAAAAATGCGTATTGCTGCATTGGTATTCTGCGCCCGACCCAGACTGATAGTCGTTCTCAACTTTGAACTGAGCTCTGAAGAAATTACAAACCCTTCACGCCAACCTCACCGCGGCAGATATGTAGGCGCATGCTCCGGCGCTGACTCGGCTCAGGGAGGGGAAACAAACAGAACCTCGGAACGTGTGGTGGAATGAAAGCGTCTTTGAAAGCATCGCTGCCATGCTGCTGTGTTCTCCTCCTTCCACAGGGAGCGCCTACAGGGAATGCATGGACAACGGCACGTGGGCGCTGAGGAGCAATTACTCCAATTGCGAGCCCATTCTGGAGGAGAAGGTGAGCGAGGCGACGCGGGCGGCGGCCTGACGATGACGGTGCAGCGTTCCAACACCACGCGTCTATGTGCAGACACACAAACAGACACACAAGTGCAGCCCCTGCCGTACTGTACGAACACGTCCCGAGGCCCCGTTGAATGTAACGACCTGATTACTTCCTGCCACGTCTCCTGACTCGGGGTATTTCTGGGCCTTGCTCCATTTCCTCGGATAATTTCAGCTGCAACATCTGAAGCGTGTCAATGTCGGCTGCGTTCGCTAAACGTCAGAACAATGAGACCTACAGTAACTGCACATAGAGCGACAAACAGCGTCTTCTGTCTGTTGAATGTAAAGTGCTGTGCATGTTGTCGTTGCAGAGAAAATACCCAATGCATTATAAAATAGCGCTGATCATCAACTACCTGGGCCACTGTATCTCTGTGGGAGCTCTGGTGGTGGCCTTCATTCTCTTCTTGTGCTTAAGGCAAGTACAGAAATAGTCCCCGTCCAAATGCGTCCTCTGCATGAGACCTCGTATGAGACAATCAGGAAAATTTATGTAATATTCTCAGACTACTTATCATTACTTCGCTTATGTCAGATGAATGGATCTGTGCTGCACAGCTCAGCTGGCGCCCTCAGACTAAGAAAGGCATAATGTGCATTTCAAAACACTCCTTTATCCAGGCTGCTTTTCATGTCCTGCTTCCAGAACACGCACGGAAAACACTAAACAGTCCCAGCTGTGCTGTGCACTAGAGTTTGATCAATGCAGGCTCCTGATGCAAATATTGATTTCTTGAGACTGAAGAGTAACATCGTCAGCGTTGTGTTTCGTGAAGGAAATCTCTTCACGGACAAATGGGGTTTAACCCACTGGAGGTTGCTCCCGGCGAGCTCTGCTGAAGCCGAAACTCGGAGCCTGACGAACGCAGCCATTAAACCTTTAGTGGCACTTCACAGCACAATAAGTAAACATGTCTCAAAGCCCAGCTAGCAGTGGAAAAACCACATCCACAGAGCAGCTAATGTCCCAGAAGAACCCTTTTAACACGTGCAGGACGTCTCAGGAAGCCAATTTCAATGTATGACAGTAAAATGTGTCTCTGTCCAGGAGCATTCGATGTCTGCGAAACATCATCCACTGGAATCTGATCACCACCTTCATCCTGAGGAACGTTATGTGGTTTTTACTCCAGCTGATTGACCACAATATCCACGAGAGCAACGAGGTAACGCCGCTGAATCAAACACAGCAGCACAGCGGTGAACGGAGGATCCCAAACGTGCGCTTGTCTTTCAGCCCTGGTGTCGACTGATCACCACCATATACAACTACTTTGTGGTGACCAACTTCTTCTGGATGTTTGTGGAGGGCTGCTACCTCCACACCGCCATCGTGATGACTTATTCAACGGACAAGCTGAGGAAGTGGGTCTTCCTCTTCATCGGATGGTGTGAGTATGCTGACGCTGACGCTGCATGAGTTAATCCTGTATTTCTTTTGATTGGTTCTGCAGTTTGGACTTTTGTCACGCCTCTGTGTTCACACTTAAAGGTGAACATTTGCCTGAATGGCGTCGCTCCACTCAGCTGCCTGCTGTAAGCGGCGTGTGGTGAGCAGGTGAAGCGGAGGGAGACGCTTCTATAAGCTGCTCATTCTGTGAGAGGAGCAGCAGCCGAGTGTGGAAAATGCCATTTTCTGTGCTCGACTGTGCAGCCAGAGAATGAGATGTAGCGCGTACAGTAGCACATGTCCCACTGTGGACGCATCTATTATGGATGCTCACCTTGGCTTTACTGTTCGAGGCAGCTGACGGAGCTCCGGGCGGAGCCATTACGGCTCCGCATCCACCCAGTGACTGATGTATATGTGATGAACCTGCGTCGCTTTGCAAGGAGACGAGCTACAGTACATGTACAGTACACGCACAGTACTGCAGGTCAGGTCTAACTTAACTGAGCCTCTGCAGGTACAGTGATTCCCTGAGTTGATGCAATATGTGTCAAGAATGAATAGGAGCAGTTACCTTTGTGCAAGAGTGCCACTAAATCTTCATGTACTTATATTAAAATAAGATAAAAAAGACTCGTAGCAACGGAGAGGTCCATTTTTGAAGACATTTAGAAATGAGCGTGTTCATCCTTTATGTTTTCTGTTTTTTCGCTCAGGAAGCTTGATTTCTCATTGTGCTGCTGATATTAGTGCGAAGAGGCCGATAATTAGAATTCGTTAGAGGCTAATGGAAGGGAGGCAGATTAAAAGTGTGATCCGCCACAGGCCCGGTGACAGCTGAGGTCGAAGTAGGTCTCGACCTGAATTCTTGCAGCTCCGTTAAAGGTCACTTCACAGATCCTTTCACTTTCATTAAAAAAAAGCAGATTTACTGCTTTTTTCTACCTACACACACAACAGCTGAAGATGTCTTGTCTTGCTTAAATGTTTTCACCTCATCTACAGGTTTAGCTTTATTTTGTCGGATGAAACAGAACTAATTCACATTTGGATCAGCTGCATCAGTTTCTTTATTAACAGCTTCCTGTCTTACAGGTATTCCAGTCCCTATTATAGTAGCCTGGGCCATTGGGAAGCTGTATTATGAAAATGAGCAGTAAGTTTAAAGCTTCATAAAGTTCCACTGTTGCTGATCTGGATGTTTTCCTGATTTTTTTTTCTACTCCGTCAACAGATGTTGGTTTGGAAAAGAGCCTGGGAAATACATGGACTACATTTACCAGGGCCCAGTCATCCTGGTGCTCCTGGTAAGCTAACACGCGTGCTGAGTGGTTTCATAACGTGAGCCGTCTCCATCGTATGTCTGGCGGGAGGCGGCAATTCTGAAAACAAGGAGCGATTTCATAGAAACTCATCCACTGGTGTTTGCGTGCGAGGAAGGGTCCTTGTCTTGTGTTACAGTGCCCTGCGCCTCCTACTCAGCATTTAATGAGCAAAGCTCGAAAATTACATTTCACTGGAAGCTTTTAGCACAAGGATGAAACCTAATTACCTGTTATGTGTCATCTTTTTTTTTTAGATAAACTTTGTTTTCCTCTTCAATATAGTGAGAATCCTCATGACCAAACTAAGAGCATCAACCACATCTGAAACAATACAATACAGGTGAGTTGATTTGGGGTATGACCCACATTTATGCGGCAGTGACACCATCTTTAACCCGGCCGGTCAAGGCAGACGGTCGCCCGATTGAATCCTTGTTAGAAATAAGGAGTTTTTTTATGTTCTTGTCATATTTATAGTTAGTTCATGTAAAACGTTGCTTTGATGCAAACTGAGCTAAATGTGAAACATAATGGTTTCAACACGCTGGCAAAGCAGAGCAGGATTCATAATGCATATATTTATTTCATATACCCATTATCTTTATACTTCATCTCTGATGTGTTGCTACTGTGGTGGGTGAGACACAGGATCGCACTCGTTCTAAAATCATCTCAGATGGAAACTGGGTTCTTATTATAGCGGCTTTATCCAACTTTCTTCCTGTCTCGGCAGAAAGGCGGTGAAAGCGACGCTGGTGCTGCTGCCCCTGCTGGGCATCACCTACATGCTCTTCTTTGTTAATCCGGGGGAGGACGACATCTCGCAAATCGTGTTCATCTATTTCAACTCTTTCCTACAGTCTTTTCAGGTGAGAAGAAGAGGCTGTGGCTGAAGCTACAGAAGCCCACACACACACACACACACACACACACACACACACACACACACACACACACACACACACACACACACACACACACACACACACACTGTATGAATCATGCTGCATTTCATCGCACTCTTCTCTGAGGGTGACTTGTTGTTTTTGCAGTTGCTCTTTCATAATCTTTTCATCTTCTTCTCCTAAATTCATGACTAAGTGGTAAAGAAAACATTTCTCTTCTCTTCACGAGTTCAGGAGGACCTGTTTATTATTCCTGCCGTGTTCACTACTTCTGGTTTCAATTCTGCAGGGCTTCTTTGTGTCAGTGTTTTACTGCTTCCTCAATGGGGAGGTGAGTTTTCACTTAAGACTTTCACTATTTAAGAATGTAATTAAATGCGTTCTTCATAAAGGTGCAAATGAGCTTTTTATATTTTTCGTGGTTTAGCTCCTTGTTATAAATTTTACTAAGCTCAGATAAGTGGAGATATGAGCAGCCGTTTTTTTATTAAAAAAAACTATAATTACTAGAGTTCCAGCTGTTTGAAAGTCATTTATGAGTAATTGTGATTTAACCTTTGCAGCGGAGCAGCACTTACTGTGGGATTTATCCCACTATTTCTTGGACTATCATTTAATGCAAGTTCAGAATTTAATATTAGCAGTAAAAGGAAGGTTTGGAGTCCAGCAAGTTGTTCTCGAAGCAATAGAAAATCTTTATTATTGGTGATTTATTATTACTACACGCAGCCCAGTGTTAAGACTGCTCCTCGCCCCTCGTCAGGTCCGTTCCGCCGTCAGGAAGCGCTGGCATCGCTGGCAGGACAACCACGCGCTCCGGGTGCGAGTGGCCCGGGCCATGTCCATCCCCACGTCTCCCACCAGGATCAGCTTCCACAGCATCAAGCAGACCACGGCCGTGTGACCCGCGGGCGCGGCCCACTGTCATTTCCAGCACAGCGACCTGGGGAACAGACTTTTATTAGTTTTTATCCAGCAGTGAACCCGTCCACAGAACGGACCCATTCCCCTGGAAGCCACGTTCAAAGTACACAAAGGATGGAGAGAGTCACAGTAAGTCATGGCTGAGTTTTCCTTGAGTCGTTGTCATCATCAAACTGAATGCTGAGAAGTTGTTCGGACCAGAAGTACCCGCTCAGTGAGACGAGCGTTTTATACAAAGAAGCCGTTTAAATAATGTCCTTGTTGCTCCTTTCTATACAATGTTGAGGTTTTGTCTCGTACTGTGCTACTGTAAATGTCGTTGAACTTCTTTATCTTCTTCATCTGTCTGTTCACCGCTCTTTTTTATTCTCCTTTTTCTTTTTTTTTCTTTTTTTTAAAAGCACTTTCAATGAAAGCTTGCTTTTAAACAGGATTATTTGTTGGTGTTATCTTAGTGGAAAGCCGTTTACAGTATGTGATGTACTGTATATATTAAGTGCCATGCATGGGTTTATTATGCAAGCCCAGTGGAAGCAGATTAAATTGATTTGGCTTGGTGAAATCTTTCCCATAATGAGCGTTTCAAGAGAGAAGGAGCTTGATGAAGAGAGCCCTGTTGGCTTCTCTAAACACACGCTCCGGCTGCTCGATGACCATTACTGGGAGAAAACCGTGCATCCACAATGGCGGATTACAAAGAGCTTGTTGTGTCTGACACGTGGATCAAGAGAGCAGGGGGAAATATTTGCTTTGAAAGGGACAATGGAATAAGTCTGAGCTTAAGCTTTGCTGCAGATCTTGCTGTGTGTGTGTGTCCCTGCGTTCATGGCAGCAGTGCTCGTAGCATCTAATGGTGCACATCTCGCTGCTTCTTTTGTGACTGGGCGAAAGCAGACGGCAGTAAGTACAACGGATGCCTGCTCCTGGCAAACATCTATTCTAGGACATATGCACATATATATTTTCTTACTGATAAAAGTTGAGTCACCAGATAACTGGAGACTGGAGCTCGCTTGGCGCGTTCCAAAGGTTTAGTGACATCAGAAGCCTCCATCCTGTACATAACATATTCCTACAGTACACGTGTTTTTGAGAAAGTCTAAAAGCATGTAACACATTATGGGAGATCTCTCCGGGTGCTATGTGGGTTTTGTAATAGCTGTTTCTCCATGTTTTATTATCTAAGCCGCCACACACACACACACACACACACACACACACACACACACACAAACACACACACACACACACACACACACACACACACACACACACACATATATATACAGTCGATAATATGTAACTCTCCCTAACCCTTAACCCAGAATAACCCAGTCATGTTTCTTTTAACGAAAATGTGCAATATAATATAATTTATTTAATTTATCTTTGTAGTTTATCTTTTCACATTTTAATATAATTTGTTACAAAAAGTTATAAAGTAATATAGAATATTAAAAAAAAGACAAAAATATTTAAACTGTGCATACATGTACAGTAGGTAAAGGTGTTGTGGTACCACATCAAGCAAAGTATTTTATGATGTTGTTCTAAAATATACACTTCATATTTTTTTATTTTATTTTTACAAATGGCAAACAACAAAGGCCCACAGTTACAGACCAGAGATGAACTTTTATATCACAGCTCTGACGTAATTTATCGTCGTCTTTGCAGCGTTCACAGCCTCATTATGTGACATCACGACAAAAATGATCGTTACTGGGAAAAGAAAAGTGTTATTTTTCTCAAACTCACCAAAGAGACAAACACCTTTTCTTGCGTCTTTTCCTGTCTACATACTGTGTTCCTATTCCTGCCACTAAACTTTCCAGACCAAAACGTGTTGTTGTACATGATGAAGTGTGATGTAACGTGTAACTGTACATTGCAGATCTTATGGGGAACTAACCACGCTGCCTTACGAACACAAGGAAAGGCTACGGTCTCATTGTGATGCTGATACGTGTATATTGTACATTTGAAGATGTAATGGGTGAAATATTTCCATTAAAGCGGTACTTATCATTTTTGCCCTTTGCTTTTGACGTTCAAGGCCTCATTATTTCATGAGAGCATGCAAACATTAGTCATCATTGTTGACAGGAGATTTTAAATCAGTTGAGCAGCTTAACATTCACCACAGATCACACTAAACGTTTACGTGGGTTCATTACGCCTCTTATCTCCAGCACTGCATTAAATATTGCAGCACTCCATGAATG
Source organism: Betta splendens (assembly GCF_900634795.4). Taxonomy (NCBI): domain Eukaryota; kingdom Metazoa; phylum Chordata; class Actinopteri; order Anabantiformes; family Osphronemidae; genus Betta; species Betta splendens. The sequence continues at coordinate 11,564,144 of NC_040897.2, read as the reverse complement.
ACTCAGTCAAATAATTATTCAAATGTATGTAATGTATGTAATGTGGTTTTCAGCGATGCCCTCAGAGAGTTGCTGCTTGTTTTTGAAATATGAATGTTAATGAATTTCAGGTTGGGGAGTGAGGTGGAGCACGAACCTCAGGAACTATGATGGGCTAAAGGTCCCCAAACGATTAGCCAGGATGCTGATGCTGCCTAACAGAGACAGTCATTGCTCTTGATGGCTGTCAACAACAGGAAACGGCAGCAGAGACGTCCGGCGCTGAGGCAGAGTCCAGAGGCGAGCAGCACTTCTGTGAGGCTGCAGTAAGATGCATTTTACCAGTCATTAGCTCTGCTGAAAGCAAATGGCACAGCAACCTGAAGCTGCCTCCAGTCTCCAGGGGCTTTGTTATATCTAATACGGAGATGATGTGCTTCCTCCCCTCTCACAAAAAAAAAAAAAAAAAAAACGAACGAGGCCCCAATTTTCACTATAACTTGAAACACACAAAAGCAAAATTAAGGAAATTAAAGAGACCAGAAAAGCGTTGGCGCTGGCTGTTTTTCTGCCATTATGCTGCCCATTATCTGCAACTGAGACAAGCCAGGTGACAATGGACGCCATGTTTCGCCTTAGAATTCCTTGATAATCTTGCGATGTCATTGTGTCCTGCATAGATTAAAAACCCCAGCTAGCCCCGAACACGGTCTCCGCTCCGTTTCACAGCAGATCCAGTTTTCATCTCTTTGAAAATTAAATTTCTGGCTGTGTGAATGGAGACTTGCCAAAAGGCTCCAGGTTTGTCTCATTGATTAAAAACACATCCTCCCAGAATCCATGTTGCTTGTCAATATGAATCATAGCTAATTCCAGTCTGAGCTGGGAAACGAATTCATCATCTGCACGGTGTGACACACACGGAGGCGCTCCGTCTAGTTAAACACAGGAACCACCAGCCGTCCTCACACCCAGGAGGCGGATAAACTGCTGCAAAGCCGAATTCTACATCCTCAGTCCAGATACTTCAGACCACACACAACTTGTGCAAACTGGGAAATGTACTGTAGGATCCAACTTGTTTTTCATCTTAACCAAATGTTTCCCGCTTCCCCAGTTTACAGGAAATGAAACAGATTAGTAGGTTTGAGTTGCGCAGGGGTGAAGTAATTGTTGGACCTACCAGCCTTATTTATCCCACTGGTTACCGAGTAAACTGCTCCGGCAAGGTTGTTACGGCACAATCATCACTAATAGGAAACATCATACAATTTATGCCTTAATTAAAGTATGGCACTCTGCATGTGAGCGTAGGTTAAACTGGAAATCGTAGTTTAATAGAACAATATACAAAGTCAAACAGTTGGCCAATAAGTATGCAGAGCGACTGCTGGCGTTAATATCGCCTAATGAATTTAATCAATCAAGCCAAAGCAAAGAAAGTAAATGAGAGTGTTTTATTTCAGCGTTATATTTCCTCTAAAGATGAGCCTCTGGCAGCGGAGGACAATTAAAATGCTCTCGAACAGGAACAGTATCGCTTCTTACCTGGAATCGCATCAAGTAAATTATTTCATTATGATACAGCCGCTTAACTGAATTACTGCAGCTCCGCAGCCGAATCAAAATATCCCAGCAACCGTCATCTGGGGCCGTCCTCGAGGTACGGTGGGAAATTGACTGTGCAGAAATAATGACTCAATATATAACCTGCCGCTCAGGCCGGCGCGACTGGAGAGTTGACTAACACAGATAAGGTGATGTGATGAAGGTCATGGGACCAGTGAGGAAGAGGAGCTTAAAGAAGCCATTTGTATTCACGGCGACGATGATAATAATGATAGAAATACATCCAGATTGATTCTGCTCATACGGTGGCAGATAATCTCAGTTCAAAGCCTTTTTCAAAGAGTTTGGCCACAACGTGGTCTAATTGAATGACTTAACCAACTTTAAGGACCCTTCAGGGGAAATGCATGTAAATGGTTTCCTCAACGTGCAGTAAAACACTTGACTCACATCATGAACACAGTTGTTGGTGTTTTTAGTAACTAACATGTCACCTCGGCAGAAAAAAGGGCCTTATGATGCAAATCAGACAGCTGTTAGCGCGACAACCAACCACAGCGACTAAACGGTGCAATGCAAATCCATCACATTCAGCTGTGTGAGCGTTTTGACTTATTTCACTTCACCAGGAAACTTGAGTTTGAAAAAGAAAGAGCGAGAGAGAGAGAGAGAGAGAGAAAGAGAGAGAGAGAGAGTGGGTTTATTGAAAGACCAGACGTGAGTCAATGCGTGTTTTTGATTATTCAAGGGAAAGCTTGAAGCATTTATGTTAATTGCTGGCTGATTATGAGTCTTTCTGAAGTGTTGAGGGATGGATATTCATCAGCGGTAAGGGTGTAACTCTACCACTGCTTGAGTCAAATCGAAATCTGATTTTGAACTAGATTGTGAGTTTGGTGAAGAAAATACATGCGGTCGCTGAAAGCAAACCGTGATCGCTGCTTCAAGAAGGCTCACTGTGAGTAAACAATCTATCTAACAACACAAAAGGACGAGGAAAAGTTAGAATTGGGCGCAGAAAGAAAAGAAAACACGCATCAGAGACACAGCCAGTAAAAAGATGTGAAAGTGCTGTGTGTGCTTGTAAAATTAACTTTTTTAAAAGGACAAATCTCCCATATGTTGTGACATCATCATCAGCGTTACCTCCTTAAGCCACAGTGGATCAGTGACCAACTTGTGGACTGAGCATCAGGACGGTTTGGTTTCATCAGTTCCACTGCAGCCTCACACGTCTTCTACCATTTCTTTAGATTTACACTTTCATGCGTTTCTTACAGCTCCTCTGCTGCAGAAGTGGTGATGTGTTGCCACCTGCTGGACGCTCAGCTCAGTCCAGTATTTGTAGACGTCACAGTTTCTGTCTCCGTTATTGCATCACGTCTTCTGGAGCTATTATGTTCAGGCCTGTTATTCAGTGCCTTTAGTTTTGCTGGAGACGAATCGACGAACGATCAGGAACAACATTGACTGTTCTCAGATTTTTACCCCCCTAATTTGCAGGCTGCATTTACTCAAAGGTCTCCAAGTAATTCCCGTCAACGTCGCGTGTAGTTTGTCCAACCCTCTGTGAGCCGTAAACGCACCACGGAGCTATCAACTTGTGTGACGTCAGCGCACAGCCCCGGAACCAAGTATAAAACCGCGCAACTCTTGGCTGTTCGAAGACAAAGTGTGGAGCGCGAGAGCCCCGCCTCCCTGAGAGCACGTGCAACAGGTGAGCGGCCGTGTGTAACCGCCTCCGGGTTAAAGTACTGTAGCTGCTCTAGGTTCTGGTGTCAGGTCGGGTTCGGTATATTGTACAGTACTTAAAACACCGCAGGGCTGTTGCACAAAACTAAGCTGCGAGTTGAAGTTCTCCTGGTCGCATGAAAACAGGGTCAATTAGAGTGAGATTTATGTGTGGTGTGTGTTGTGGTTAACCGCTAATTTAGGCCAGACAGAAGATTAAATTAATAAATTATGGAGATTTATTCTGTGGGTCAGAGCAGGCGGAGATCCAGGATACAGGAGTTCTAGTGACTCGTCTGCTTTAGCTGCCTGGAGTTGTTTACAGGTTACATATTCAGCTGTAGGTTATGCCCACAATATCCACGCAGGGGACACATAGTAATATTTATAATAATATATAAAGTATAATGTAGAGGGAAAGAGGAGACCAGGACTGGAGCTTTGAATCTGATGAAGGAAACATTCTTCTTTTAATCAAGAAAGTCACGAACGATCCTTGAGTCTGTGTGAAACAAATACTGTAGAATCTTATGGGAGCAACGGCGCCCTCTGCTGGTCAACCAGCAGATGTACAGTACTACTACCACAAATCACCTTCACAACTACATCCATTTATTTAAACATTGTGTACTTTTTCAACATTATTATAAAGCAAAAAATACAATTTACTTATAGAAAGGGAAATTTAACATGAGGTTAGTAATTGACTGGTTTGATGCTGCTCATGTACATGGTTGTACTGTAGCACTAGATTTTCTTTCTTTTTTTTTTAAGATGCCATAATGTATTTTACAAAAGCTTCATAATTGATGCATCCATTGGTGTCTTCTTGGTTTTGCATTAGCTGCTCTACTTCATCTTCCCTCATCTTTTCACCTGTTGCCCATAAGATGGAGAGAATAAACACAGTGTGAGCTCTGTAAGACCCAGAATAACGAGTGCTACTTCTGCACGACCACAGTCCATCTTACCCAGTGTAGCCAACACGTGCCTGAGCTCGGCTCCCATAACTGTGCCGTTCCCCTCCTTGTCAAACACCCGCAGGCCCTCCACGAAGTCTTCGTACGTCCCGCGATCCTTCGCCTTGCAAATGTACTGGTGCATGGGCAGAAACTGGTCAAAGTCCAGCATTTTGCTCTGCATGTCTGTGGGAGAACACGCAGGATGAACAGTTGTAGCTTCTATTTGAGCTCTTCATTGTGTTTAACAGATGCTGACTTGGAGCCAGAGAATCAACATAATCTAACATCAGAGTCATCACTGATAGGACACCGGCGCTGTGCACGTTGCTGACCTTCAGCTTTGGGTTTTCCGAGGACGTGCATGATCTCAGCGTTCGTAGGGTTCTGGCCTAAAGCCCTGATGAGGTCACCGCACTGGGCGTAAGTGATTTTCATCTCGTTGGTCGGTGTCCTGTCAAACAGCTGGAAGGCGTCTTTGAAGTCTGCGGACAAACAGGAAAGCGGGTTTGAGTCTGTTCTCATCGTTGTGATACTGGAGCTCACGCAGAGTACGTGAGGGGAGGCCCTGAAGACGATGCCTGTGTATTAAAATAGTGCAGTATAATGATGTCTGACAAAACAGACTTTGAGACTCCTTTCAAAGGGATCAACTTGGATGGATTGAAGTTAAAATAATTCCGTGCAGAAGTGCTGCATCATCACCTGTTGCTCATCATTTCTCACTGATGTTTTTCCGCCCTCTCTATAAATAGCTTTGACTCCGCGAGGCAACAAACGACAACTGTAAAAACAGCCCCCTTACCCTCGATTTGCTCCGGGGTGAATTCCAGCTGAAAAGAGAGGATGCAAACAAGGAGGTTAGTTGCTGCATCGTTTCGGGAGGACTAGAGCCTTACAAGTCGAGTAACATCAGAGGAATTCTATTTAAAAACCACATAATGAAGGTGTGAGTGCGGCTGCCGTGACTTTGCCCCCACCTTCCTCTCATCATTCCATAAGATTGTGTTACAGCCTGCATTGTTTATCAGTGACCTTGGGTCTAACACCCCCTTATTATAGTCAAATACTACCAGCTACTGGTGGATTAAGCGTATTTTTAGATCTAATGTGTAGAAAGAAGCTTTGTTGCTGTAGACACCAGGAAGGTCACAGTATTCACAGCCTAATGATTTTCTCCGCTCTATAGTTACATCAAGACTTTACCAGCTCCTACTGTACATTTTTATATTTGATGCGTTGATCCAAGTCTGAAAATAAGTGGTTGTTCTCACTACTCATGGCAAATGTTGACTATTTATAATCCATGTACTGTATGTTTTGGACTGCGATCAAATGGCATCTTCAGTTTCTGTCTCCGAACCGCAGCCTCTGCATGAAGCTTTGTCAAATATTATCCAAACACTTATCTGAGCGTGTTTAAAGACGGATGGCGATGGATATAATTATCTGTATTTTTCTTTCTCCTGGTTTTTCCACCCATTTTGCCCTCAGAGGAATGGTGTGGGTGGTCTGCTCATACTCAGACATAATGAAAATCATATTTTGTGGCTTTAACCGTGCTCCATTGTGACCGAAGGGCTCGTCCAACCCTCGAGAAAACATTTCTCCGCCGAGAGGAGGCCGAGTCAGCAGAAGATCTTTCCATGATGTCTGGTATCAGCTACTGTAGTCTGCCTGAGCCCCAGTAAGAAGTCACAGCTCCTTCAACTGCAGTGATGCAAAATGTGATGAAAGGCTGGAAATATTATTCGATGGAAGACAGAGAGAAAGATATGAATGTAGAGTGCAGGACAGGATAATCCTCCTCTGCTTGCACTGCCCAGTTTAGGACACTTGGGGTCTCTGATGCTCTTTAAACACAGTGTTAGTTGGTTACCACTGCACCGTTTAGTGAAATCAAATTTGTATTATTTCCTTTTAATAGACTGTATTTAATTATTATACAGCTCTACGTTGTCAGTTCAATCCCCAGGGAGATTAATAATTTGTTGTTAGAAGTTTAACACAACCAGTCTTGATTGAAATGCTTTAAAGTCTGCCGCTGCGTGTTCTTTACCGTCACCGATGCGGGGTCAAACTCCGGGGTCTTGGGCCGCTCTGGCTCGGGGGGTTTGGGAGCCGCCGGTGCTGCGGGTTTAGGCTCTTCCTTCTTTTTAGGGGCCATTCCTTAGAAGCACTCGGGAGGAGGACTGACACTGAGGGGTCCGACGCGTCAGAGGCAGGTCCATTTATCCACTGCCCACAGGTGTCATCAGCCTCCCCCTCCCAGCGCCCACCCACACTGCCAACAATAGGGGGAGGACTATAAAAGGACATGCCTTTGTGCTTCTATTTAGGACAAAGGGTGTGTGTGTGTGTGTGTGTGTGTGTGTGTGTGTGTGTGTGTGTGTGTGTGTGTGTGTGTGTGTGTGTGTGTGTGTGTGTGTGTGTGTGTGTGTGTGTGTGTGTGTGTGTGTGTGTGTGTGTGTGTGTGTGTGTAAATCATCAGGATATGGATAATGGAAAACTCCATCCGCTGGAATGCCAGCAGTAACCTGCTGTTAATCAGGCTATTTCCATCAACTCAAGTGAGACCTTGCTCGACCTACCTTGTCTACGGTTCTTGACCTTGTTCAGTGGAGAGCGGTGCTTATTAGTGAGGAGGGGATGAAGAAAATGATGATTGCCGGAGAAGAGTGAAGGTGAAGTTGTTTTAAATTGCAACAATTCATTTCTCTATGGGGGAATTTTAATAGACGGCATTTATCCCTGATTATTATTCAAAACGGCAGCCAATGAAACGGCATCATTAGGAGACGCACAACATCACAGGGCGAGTCTTAACGACCACAATTTATCTGCTCTTATCGCCTGGATTTGCAGCGCATTACGCCCAAATCCCCCTCCCCAAAATGGGATTTACAGAGTGTTGTTTCTGTCTGATCCCCGACTCTGAAGCGCTGCGCTGTCTGTGAACGAGCCCGTCTTCGAAAGTCAACCCACAAGTCAGGAGCGTAACGCGGGGTGACACTGAGTGCCACTTTGTGGCGCCGTTCACAGCTGGAGCCAGGGGAGGACGCTCAGCGCGAGCATGAAATAAAGATCCAGCGTGAATAAACAAACATCCAGGTGGACCAGCAGTCATACTGGAGCCAGTACCTGCTGCTGCTGGTGGATGGTCTGTGAAATAAGCTTAACTCCCAGTGTGTAACTGGCCCAATACAAGAATCAGCTGTTTATTCCAGTCACAGATACAGATTGAGATTGTATGACGACAGCTAAGGCTCGGCCTTAAATTGAGGAGCAAGCAGGTCAGCGTGTCCACAGCCTGCAGTCGTGCTGAAAGATTACAAAGGATTTTCCACACCTCCATGTAAAGTTCAGCATTGTTTACTGCTCGCTTTCCTTTTAGTTGCTTTTAACTCAGCTCAGTGGGAGGTGGGGTTTGATTCACGCTTCTGTCTTGATTTTGTATCTGTTGACATACAGTATTGTAAATGAAAAATGACCTCTTCTTGGGGGGGGGCTTCAAAGGATCAGGCTTAAGACTGAACTACTCATTAACGGCGTAGTGGTATGAATTCAAGGCAGTACTTTTGTTTTTAGCTGCGTTTCCCCGTCTTTCATCAGCGCGTCCTGATGCTTCTGTTCTCTCTAATCACGCAGACGTTGTTACGTCCCCTTGTATCTTTGCACTGAAAGATGCTCCTCGACAGCTGCTCCCTGCTCATATTTGAAGCGCAGGCTCATCCGATGAATGCGGTGCCCAGTCACGGTAATGGTGAGCTGTAGGAAGTACCAGCACAAAAGCTTTGGTGAGAATATGTAGTAAATGTTCATAATAAAAAAAAGAGAAACCTGTGGGAGCCTATCTGTGACCCTTTACTTGGATTTAATATGTAAAGTCCAATAAACCCAACTACAAGATAAAATTGATATTCTTGATGTCGGTAGCTTTATTAATTGTGGAACGTGATACTGTAGCTGACCGTTATGTGACCTCTTAGTAACTTATTAAGTACATTAGCATATTACTTTTGGTGAATGCTGCAGGTTGATGCTGCTTCTTGATGCATGTGAGTGCTTCAGGATCTAGGATCCGTGTGCACAAACGGAAATTCGGGTTTGCTTGCTGCTTCCCGTGCTTTTGCTCGATGGGTCATCGAAGCATTAAAGGGGGGAAAAAAAAATACATGTACCCAATTAGTGCACGGTGGAGGCACGATTGGCGGCGGCTGCGGTCACCGTCTCGGTGGTTTCAGCACAGCGCCTCCTCCGTCAGTCGTGGAGCCAGCTCACGCAGAGGTGCAGCGGGGTCAGGGCTCGTTGTGGGAGTATAAATGGCCCCGGCACGGCCCTGCGTCACATCGCATCAGGTGATGGCCATTGGCATCCTTCAGCAACAATCCAGCACATGACCAAGCGCACACACTCAAGCTTTTAAAACATCCAAGACCAGTGCACTTTGCTATTTTGGAGTTACTCTGTTGTCTGGCTGGTATGTACCTTGGAGAGACTCCAACGTGTGACCCATGCCAATTGTTCCTAGGACCCATCGGACGACCTTCAGTGCAGCTGTAGCCTCTACTGTACATGTTTGGAGCTAAAAAAACCTGGATCAAACCAGGGCTCTTATATAATTGCGAGTAATTCAGACGTTCACCAAATGGTGCTATTTTTATCCAGAGGAGAGAAGCCGTGGCAGAAAAACAAAGAAAAGGTTGGGATCGTTAATCAAGTGTGCGGCTGGTTGCTGGAGCCAGTATATCATATGCTGTAATGGCCAAGGGTGAACTCCCAAAAGGTAGATACAGAAAACGCCATTCTGAGAAAGAGGAGGTGGATGGTGGAAGGTGAGAGGCTCTGACATCGTAAGACAATAATACTCTGGGTTTCACTTGGATTCATAAACACTTTCCTGACAATCAAAACTCATTTGCGTTCCTTAAAACCAAAGGACACAAGAACCACTGTTGCCTCTGAGGGACCACGTATTACCTGTCGTAGCTCGTGTGGTGGTCGCTGCTTCTGCTTGCGTTGCGTCAGCGTGAACCTCGTGAACCTTCCGTCATATTGTTATTCTTAGCGTGTTGTGAGTCAAATTCCTCATATGCACAAACATAATTGGCCAATAAAGCCGATCCTGATTAAAAACGCCTGTTGTGAGCTCAGCAGCTTTATCGTGTCCATTCGAATAGAGATGTTTCGTGACACTTTCTGTACACAACCCGAGCGCAGACCAGCTGCTCAGTGCATCACATTCCTGATTCAGACATGAGGATGTCACCTGTCAGTCAGCGCGGGAGTCTAGTACTGTACACTGCATCACCCAGGACTTGGAATAACCCTTTTATTTACACTTGGATTGATTTACAGTAGCTGTGTAAACACAGCGTGAACCCCTGGAGGCTCCGCGCTCCCTCTGCGTGAGGCGACACTGCTCCACTGTGATCCTCCACCAGCGCTCCGGTTTCGGCGCCGCCGAACGTGCCAACGTTAATACCAGTAAGAAGATTAATTCCAGCTGCTTTCCTGGTAGATGCGCCGCCTTCATTGGTTCATTATCGGATTCGCGAGGCGGTCGGTGAATTGAGCGGGCGTGTGATTAAAGTCCGAGCGGACGCAGCCAGTGGGCCCAGGCCTCGCTCCAGCTCCGGTCCGATGCCATGTTGTCCAGTAAAGATAATATAAACAGCCGTTCAGCTCACAGCGAGATGTCCGCTCAAATATTTATGTATCAGTGTTTCAGCCGTTTGATGCTCTTCCCGCATGTGTTGCCACGGGACTCGCACCCGCCTTCAACTATTCTTGATTGTATGGTTGAGCCTGTCTGACATTCATCTGTACAGTTGAAGCATGCATGATTACCCCTATGGAGGAGACGTGTGATTTATTCTGGAGCAGCGCGTCGGTCCGCGGGCCTCACATCTGCAGCTGGGCCACAGCGCCCCCTTTTGGTCGACCTCCCCCCCAGGTTTGTTTTCCTCAGGGGAGTCGTATGCGCACTTGAGCGTCGAGCCCTGCTGATCAGCATCACTACATCATCCCGACAGTTTCAAGATGAGCTTCTGTTAAGGTATCCTCTCATTGGGTCCATGATTCACATGTTCATTTGATTCAAATCCCATTGTCCCCTGGGCCTATCGAACCGCTTTCTGCTGTTGTGAGTCAATGACAGGAGGCAGGAGGAGCTTTGTTGGTGGACTTCATGTGCATTGATCCTCATTGGGACATTTAGCTGCTGTATTTGACTCAGCAGAGTGAGCGGCAGTCGCTCCCAGGGAGCAGGATGCCCTTGCTGCGGGTGACGGCTCAATCTGACGAGTCTCCGACGACTTCTGCGTTGGAGTTTAAAGCCGCCCTCTCGCCGCAGCTCGACCCCAGCGCTGCTGCTTGTCATCGATAGGTGGAAAAACGGCCCGTGCCCTGTCTTTGTTTACCAGGCTGATCTCTCTTCAGGGCACTGGAGCAAAGTTAATAGAATGAGCCCAGGCTTCTGACATGCTCTGCGTTTCCACGTCACAGGCTCCATTCTGCTCTGGGACTTGAGGATTTGTGTAAATTAGATGTTTTTCCTGAAGTTGTACTTTTGTCAATCGAGTTCATTATTGATGGATTTACTTTATGTCTGGCCTGCCTGAGGCAATATCTACCTATTGCTCTGCATGTACAGGACACATACATCAAACATCTCCGCGTACACTTGGTTAGAAAGATTGCAACTTCACGGACATCTCCATCACTGCCATTGAATAAAGTTTTCTCAGACGTCCGTGGACTGACTGGTGCCTGGTTCTGGACAGGAGCCTTACTTCACTCACACCAGTTGTTTTCGCCTTCGGTTGAATGTAATGTTTTTGTTTTTTTCAAGCCATTGTCCTGTTGCAAAACGCTTTGGCTTCTTAGGAATTTGCTGACACTGTAGGACATCGTCGACTGTCAAACATTACAACACACTTCGCGCCGTACATGTGGATGCATTTGCGTGTTTTTGTGTGTTTGGGTCGCATGCGTTCGCGGTGCGATTATTAGAACGTGTCGGGCTCTAAATGCGAAAAGACGCTGGCGGCGTTTCCCATGAGAACAGATCAAGTAAATGATAAATCGAGCAACATTTAAAGACTAAATGTGTGTTTTACCAGGTGGCTTTGAAGTGAAACACTCGGACGCGTCCAAGTTCAGGCACAATGTGGGAGCGATTGATGTGTTGTTTTTCCTTGTAAGGGTCAGTAGAAGTCCTTGGTTACCTCATGTTGCCTTTTCAATTACACCCATGTGTTTTATCCCAATGGCCGCAGCAGCTGCAGACATCAAGGTGTATTTAGAATTCATCCTTTGGGTGTCAGTGTTTCTGTGACCAGATTCGTGCTTTGACTCTATTTCTGCTGTGCACCTTTGGGAGACCTGAGTGGGTGAAGTGAAGATGAGCAGACCCTGGTCCAGCCCGAAATAGCTTCTCATAGTAGAAAGTATAGCAATAACAAAGTACAGCAATGAGGGCATAACGTCTCATTGTGTACAGATTTCTTACAGATTCTGTTTTTAGGTTTTGAACCTTGGCCCAACTTCCAAAGTGTCTCCCATCACTCAACTCAGACAAGCCCAAAAAACGAAACACCTATGGACTCTATTAGGATTGAATGGGCTTCAGGCCACGATGGGACCTGGTCAAGGTCTTTCTAAAAAATAAATGCACAAATTTAATATACATTATTCTCACAAATGGCATTTCTATTGCTCGTGAAGATGTTTTAGATTTTTCTAATATTAATGCGCATAGATGACATTTGCCAAGCACTTGGGATGGATGTGATGATGGAGATGGCAGAACAATGTCCACAGCCAGCGATAAGCACCACATCCGACGATGGTGGCACGAAGATACATCAGCTGGCTTCAAGGCATATGCAACCTTTCAGGGAGGAAGAAACGCTTGCTCTGCTTTTAGGAAGACGGACAGAGAGAGAGAGAGAGAATCCCTGACAGATTGGAAACAGAGTGGAGATTATGCATATGTCATGAACACGCTCCCCCATGTTAATCTGCAGCTTACACTATTTTGATTTTCCCATGGAAACGCAGTGGGATGAGCAATGGGCTGGACACACACACACACACACACACACACACATACACACATACACACACACACACACACACACACACACACACACACACACACACACACACACACACACACACACCAGCGTGGACTGTCTATTGTCTAACTCCCCAGGAATAACCTGTTCAGGAGGGGAATGATGTCTGGTCCGATTAAGTTTGGGAATATTACTACAGTAATACCCGGACCGCGGAAAGACGGATGCAGATTCTAAAAAGGACAGAAAAAAGGGGGAAGTGGAAAAAGACAAATATATTAATATTCTGAGTGCGTTTCATAACATGTTTATGCACCAGTTTCATGAGGCAGGTGCTGCTCCCTTTGGCACTGAGGGTCCTCGCGTGGTGAGGTGGGCAAGTGCTGCAAGTCTGCGTTGGATTTGCTGAGCGAAGCCACAGACTCAAAGTACACACTCGAAAAAAGAGCTTACGTCACTCGGTTAAAGCTTCCAGTGACAGAACTCATTATACACTGGGCCCTGACAGCTTCGTCCTTGTTGTCATTCATTTCCTTGAAAACACAAACTTCATTTTTTTTGGCGTTGAAAAAATTCCAGTGACTTTTACTGCCATAAAGTAAAATAGATGAGTCATCACAAAAGAACATCCTTTATTGTTACATCGGTGGTCTTATCATATTATTATAGCTGTTTCCAAAGGTTTCATCAAGTATAATAATATTCAAAATAATAAACATCACACATATTTCCAGCATCCTGTCTGCAGCTAAGCCGTTTCCAGAGGATCCTTCATTTCAGCTCACACTTCATAACATTCAAACCTGCAATTGCTGAATTACACAATCATTCCACTATCGTAACTGTGACCACGCATCAACATTTCACTCTTATCACCACAGTCAAGTGCACATTCACTATTGACCACACGTGCAGAAATTGCAGTGTGTTGTTGGGGTATAATAGCCTCCATAATGAGCCGCCCGATAGCACTGCTTTGTCGATACTTCCAGCGAACGGACGGTCTCGGCCTGCAGGATTCCATTAAGAGGACAAATCTGCCTTCTCTTCTGAGGGAAGACAGCGTTATTATTCAAACAGTGGGCCGTGTTTACGCTCGACTTGGTCCGGAGAGGACATCAGACTGACCGCTGGCCTCCGAGCAGCGGGGAGTGAAAGCCTCGGGGGACAAAAAGGGCACCTTACAAATCAGAACTCCACGTTTCAGCCGCGTCGACCGATGGAGCTCAGTAGGAAGATGGACGCTGATCACTAACGACAGCAACTCACTTTCAGTCCCACCTCGCATTTCCTTCCCCTGCGTTATCATCTAGTTAACCATTTCAGGAAGCCTGTGTGTGTGTGTGTGTGTGTGTGTGTGTGTGTGTGTGTGTGTGTGTGTGTGTGTGTGTGTGTGTGTGTGTGTGTGTGTGTGTGTGTGGTGTAACATTACTTCCAGCGCAGCAAACTTCGTGTATATTTGAACACAAGGCAGATCTGTAACAGATAAGTGTTTGAACAAATGCACAAATTTGTCGACGCTCCCGAAGCTTTAAAAGTCAATTAGAGTAAAGCAGCAGATGGTGCCTGAGATGAAAACGTTCATCTTTCTGCATTATGTCCCAGTAATCCAATCCTACTAGATGCAACTTTTGAGAGACTGCAGGGGGAAAAAGCGGTTTGGCGAAGGCCCCGCGATCTGTTGAATGTAGAGTTTGTTTGAGGGGTGAGAAAATATGTCATTTCGGAGTCGTGGTTTATTCCAACGTAAGAGCGCGCGCACCAATGAGCGGCTTGGACGCTCCACCCTACCTGCCTCCTCTCCGCCCCCCCTTTTCCATCCACATACTCACTGCCGAACGCGACCTGCCGCCTGCCACATCTGGAGCCGCTGCCCCGCGCTGTAAACTCCAACTTTTCGCATTGAATCCGCGCAAAAACACTCAGGCGTCGGTCCGCGTGAGCGGTGCCGCGCTCCCGCTAGTAAGTAGAGATTCTTGAAGCCAACTTGGCGTTTGTCGCCGTCTCTGCGCTTTTTTTTTTTTTCGTTTAACATCACCGTTGGTAAACAGAGTGTGTATGAGACTTTCATACATTCGCGTTGTATCGCGTTGCGGGCGGCACAAATGACACGTTTCCACGCCGCGTCTCCGCGAGCGCGTAAAGGAGACGCGTGACCGGCACCGCTCCGACTCCGTTAATCCGCGTAAATTATGGGAAGGGATCTGTAGAAAAGTTTGCAGCTCTGCGCGCTCTGCTCTGTCAGAGGACCGCTATTTACTGCGAAGCGTTAACAGTGACGCGGTCTTCGGCTCTGACGAACTGCCGTGCGGCGGTGGCGACATGAGTCAGACGGAATCAAATAGTGAAATTCAACAGCGGCTGGTGATGGAGTGATGCGTTTTGGCAGCGACCTAAGATTTGGAGCCGGGGACTGGAATAAGCTTTAAGGCGCACGGCTCCATACTGAAGTGTTTAAGTTAGTCTGAGGGGAAATTTAAAAGACCTAAAAATACAGCGTTGGTTTCTTCCCTACAAAGAATCATTTGAACTTCCCACCGCAGAGCCAGAGCGACATAAATAGTTCTGACATGTGGATGTAATTTCAGAAGGGGGAAAAAAGGCAGATGCGGGGAAATAAAGCGAGTGGGCTGAGCCTCCGTGTGTAGTAGATTAGAGGAAATTAAATCGAGGGCAGAGCGGGACGATTACAGAGTTATGATTTCACGAGCCACCGTGAGCAGCCGCGGGTCAGACGGAGAGAACGGGCGTCGCTCCGACGAGAGTTACGTCCGTTGAGTCGTTTTCTGCCCGAGCGTCACCTGCGTCTGTTCGACCCCGTGCGAGGACTCCTGGAGGCGGAGTCGCCTCGGGTCGGGCATGGGATCCGCTCACCTGCTCCGCCACCTGGACTTGCTTCTCGTCCCTCTGCTCGGCTGCGTCTGCCTGGTAAGTCGCGCGTGTCCGGACGCACGTGCACCCGTGCACGTTGGGCTTTGACTAAACATTGACGATTTTGCAAAGTTTTCAAGCGCCCTCGTGGCAGCTGAGGAGCAGCTTTCCCCCCAAGCCTTGGTGTTCGTCCAGTTCGTCCTTATACCTTTACTGTGCGCTCGCATGCAATCATCCTTTGCATCTGCATCATCCTCTGCAAGGGCTCAACTCTGACAGCACAAGTACAGCAGCATGTGAGCCTGACTTGCAGGAGGCTGACGGCAAAAATGAGCTGCTGCAGTTGGTGATTAAGGCCATGCTTGTGCAAAGCAGCGCCTTAATGCAGAATGAACAGCACCTGCAAAGTCTCACCTGTGGGTCGCAGCCCAACAATGTGATTTCTAATTGTGCTTTCAATTACACACACACACACACACACACACACACACACACACACACACACACACACACACACACACACACAGAGAGGCTGGTTGTGTGTGTGTGTTTTGGCTCAGGCTGTAGTGCATGCAACAGGCAGTTCGCCCAGGCTCTGAGGTACAGTGCATTTTCCCAGTGATGTGGTCCGTCACTGTACCGCAGTGGCCCTCTAGGCTCATTGATTTAGATGGCAGAGGAAAACAATTATACCATAGCCGTGTATTTATAGCTGATTCAGCATTGAGCCGTCATCCTGCAGGACTGTGTCTGTCTGCGGATGATGTTTACCCGTTTTTAAGTTTAAGTCGTCCCCGCCACAAAAAAGCCGTTTTTTGTTGTTTTTTTTTTCCTCTGAGCTTTGACCGAACAGGACGTTGATTTCACTGACGCTAAGTGTGGAAAGTGTGTGTTTCTGGATGGAGAAAAGAAAAACAGCGTCTGTCAAACGCCAGGACTGCGTCTCTTTCCACCGACTCCGCTCGGAGGTGATGCCTTTATATCACGGTTGCAGCAGAAATCAAATGGAGCCCGTGTGTGCGTGGAGGTGTGAGTCGCTTCGTCGCTCGCTCACTCACTCACGCGTTTATGACATGGAAGCCGGCGTTCAGGAACCTCAGCGAGCCTTTAATTTCTGCCCCATGACTGTGTTTTTCACCGTGATGACTTGCATGTGTCCGGATCCTCAGCTGCAGCTGTATCTGCCCGCCACAGCCCAGCACTATGTCAGCCCTGGACAAAATGACTGCGGGGATTGTCGTGTTCTGTCGCACACAGGGCAGGTTTGACGGGTTTGACGGGATGCGGAAAATAACAACTTTAGCCAAGAACCTTTTTTTTTTTCAGCAGCTCAGTTGCTCAGCGTGGCAGATTTTAAGTAACGTTGGACCTGAACGCTCATAAACCATCAATGTCCCACATCATATTTGTTAGAGTTAAGCTGAACTAAAGAGTAGTTCATTTGTTAAACTAGCTCAGAACCACAGGGACGTGATTACAGTCTACAGTCGTATCAAAATTAATGGAAGAGCAGAGACGAGTGCAAACAAAAAAAGTGTGGCCTTTTACATTAAATCACTGCTCCACATTCAGTCTGTGTTTGTCATTCGAAGCCTTTGCGTTTCATCCTCCGAGTGCAGCTTCATCCATCGCTGCCAAATTATCCTCAGTGGGAATTCATAACTCAGATTAGAGTGTGGGATAATCTCATTGCAATCTGCCTCTGGTAATTAGGGGCAGCCGAGAACGTCGCGCTAATTCACATGAGCCGTGGGTGCGTTGGAGAATTAAGCTTTGCTCCTGAAATTCATTTTTTGCTTGTCTGTTCGACTGATCTTCAACATAGATTATGATAATTTCTTTACACTTTTGTCTGAGTGTGTGTGAGGATTGTATGTATATGCATCTGAGGGAGCGTGGAATGAATTTTAATGAATGAATTTTACAATTACTGCCGACCTGTAACTGTAGCATCTCATTAGTTTTCAAGATTGTGAACGAAGGGGAAGTGGGTTGAAGAGGTTTTTTTCTTATATGTTCATATAATATGCTGTATGTAATAAGTTCATTTATTTCCATTTGAAAAACGTATCTTGAGAAAATGACAGCCTAAGCCAGGCCTTGCTCCGCTGCCCTCGTCTGATGAAAGATATGTCACCTTGGATCAGTGGTGAAGACGATGACAAACACAAATCCATCCATCCATTCTCAGCTCTTATCCAGACTCAAGTCATAGAAGTCATAAGCAGGTATTTATCTCATATAGTATCGCATTCAGTGCGTTGCTGCGACAAACTGTGCTAATCTGTGTAATTGAAAAAAAAAGATATCTTCCTGATCCTCCTTTAATATTTTGACCCAAAATTATTATTATTATTATTATTATTATAGGCTTTATTGTGGTCTGTATGTCCTCACCCAGGCAGTTCAGACAGACTCTAGCCCCGACCTTATTCACACACTGAGGACCAAATGTGGTCCTACCTGGGCCTAAATTATCATCTAGTTAACCATTTCAGGAAGCCTGTGTGTGTGTGTGTGTGTGTGTGTGTGTGTGTGTGTGTGTGTGTGTGTGTGAGATACAGCTCTTTGTTTTCTGACCTTTACTGCTCCCATTGGGACCAAAGAAGCAGCGGGAAGCGTGTCAGCCAGGATTAAGGAAGAAAAGTGCAACGTTGGCATCAAGTGTTATCATTCGTGTCCCACAACAAGGAGCTGATGCGCATTCCGTTGCTCTTGTTATGTGCAGCTCATTAGCGTGTTCTTAAGGCTCGTCCAACGTGTCTCCACTGGGATTCGTGAGCGCTGCGGCTTCTGGTATTGACACTCCTCAGTTTTCCCTGTACGGAATCCCCCGCTCAGCCGCCACGTTTCTTTAAGCTATCGCTAATTGTCACTTGGTTTGGGATAATGTGAGCTCTCACATGTGAGGCCAGACAGTTAATGAATCGCCACTGGGCCATGGGAGTCTAGCGAAATCCACTTTAATCTAATTAAAGTACTCATGTCGTGTAGGATTTCAAACCTTTAGGGGCTTCTGGGGAAAGTTGTAGTGACTGGACCAAACCCTGGTGTGTGTTTGACACTGGCGGAGTTAACAAACCCTAAGGTAGTTGTGACACATTTAGTCCTTAGGCAGGAAGAGGATGACTTGTCATTGTTGCTCACGCTTTCTATCTAAGCGAGAACCACTGTAATAACTAGAAAAAGTAATTTCTCGAGAAATTACGTGGGAGAGTTGATATGGTGCCGCAACGATGACAAACGCTGATTAAGCTGCTGACGTCAAAAAGTTGACTACGGCAAAACGATGAAAACGAGAAAACGTTGACAAAGATTAAAACGATGAGAAAATATGGCGATTAAAAAGATGATGATAAAAAGTTGACCAAGGTCATAGTATGACAAGATTAAAAATATGACAATGACTGAAAAGTTGACCTAGGTAAAAAGATGTTAAAGATTAAAAAGTTGACCAAGGTGCATCGTTGACAATCATAAATAAGCTGACTAGCTTTTTGATTTGAAGAAAGTATTTGTAAGT
Source organism: Betta splendens (assembly GCF_900634795.4). Taxonomy (NCBI): domain Eukaryota; kingdom Metazoa; phylum Chordata; class Actinopteri; order Anabantiformes; family Osphronemidae; genus Betta; species Betta splendens. Next base: position 11,545,431 of record NC_040897.2, on the reverse strand, counting down.
AAATACCTAACTGTGTAATAGTTTAATAACTAGTAAAACCTTACCAGTCAGAAACAAAAATCTTGCAATTTAAAGTAATAAATTACATTGGTGCTTTTATTTTGAAAGGATTTAGATGTTGTGTGTGAGTGATTACTAAACTATAAAATAGTCATTAGATAGTCATTTATCATTCAATAGCAAGAATAGCCATATCAAAGCAAAATATTTAGATTAAGCCCTTTCAGAATAAAAGCACCCTAATAAGTGTGAGTGGTTAATTACTGAACTCTAAAACAGTCTCATTAACGATTGGTAAGTATTCAGAACCAGAAATTTTCTAATCAATCTTGCCATTAAAGGTAATAAATTGTAATTGGTGCTTTTATTTTGAAAGGATTTAGAGGAAATGTGTGGGGGCAATAGCGTAACTGTCATTTAGTCTTTAAATAATCATAATTACCCATTCAATGGCAAAAACAGTGCAGTTAAAGCTAATAAATTGCATTGGTGCTTTTATTTTGAAAGGGCGTAAAGGAAGCATGTGTGGGTAATTACTACACTGTTAATCTATCTTTAAATAATCATAATTACCCATCTAAAAGCAGAAATATTGCTATTAAAACTAATTATTTGGCTTGGTGCTTTTACTTTGAAAGGATTTAGAGGAAGTGTGTGCTTAATTACTACACAATCCAATAGTGTAGTTGACTAATCAGTAATAAGCATGGAACTGCTGTGTACACTGAGCATCAGCAGTTTGACCTGTCAGTCAAATCTGCAGCTGCGCCATCGCCATGGAGACGAAAGGCGGGAAACTCAGGCTCACTCTGCGCTGTGAAAGCAGACTTTCACCCTTGATAAATAGGCTTATTCCAGCAAAACCATAATAGTTATTACAAAAATATTTTCATTTTATGAATCCCAAGGCTTCCCTGAACAAGTGAAGTTAATTTTATGTTTGAGGACGAAAGCTTGTAGCCACAGTCGCATTTTCAAAATATGTCTCCTCCTGTTTTTTTCTCCAGACGTCTGCCATAAATTATCATTAGAGTCTATGGGAGATTTTCAGGATCTCTCTGCGCTTTGAGGTCGATAGCGACTAAAGTATAGGTCTGCGGATAAAGCCAGACACATCATTAGAAAGAAGACAATTATGACTACGATTTAGTGAAGTAATTACGTTGATAGAGTAAAAATTGTGACTGTAGTGACGAGTTAAAGACAGAAGTTCTGTCTTTAAAAAGCGCACCTTCTCACTGTAGCTGTGACATCACGCACTCTAGCTGACGCAATACACACTAATGGAAAAGCTGAAAATTTAACAAAAACCACACCATATTTAAACGCTCACAAGTTGAAAAGTATAAAAGATACGAGGACGCTGCTTTACACAGATAAAGTTGAAAGATGATAGACACTTTTGACGTTGAAATGGAGTTTCTACGTCAAAGTATGACGATGACAGAAGCTGACGAAAAGAGGCAAGTTGACAAAAAGTTGAACAATAATTCCCATAGACGACCATTAAAAAATCATGATGAAAAACGTTGAATAACGTTAAAAGTTGAGAAGCTAAAAACGTGAAAATTAAGAGCATTGATCGTCTGACGATGACGTACGTTGAGAACGTTGATCGAAGTTGACGATGATTCCAATAGACGACTATTATAAAAAATGACATAAAACGATGAATAACGTTAAAAGTTGAAAAGCTGAAAACGTGAAAAGTAATAGTCTGCATCGTCTGACATTTAGAACGTTGAACCATGGTTCTACGACGAAGCGTTGAGACGATGAAAGCGACCGGAAAACGGGGCGAAATAATAAGAAGAAAAAGAAAAAGAAAGAGCGAAGATATCAATAGTGTGAGAGCTGTTCAGCTCTCCCACTAATTAGACCTGAAAGTGAGCCGGAAAATATATGAGGCTGCTTGGAGAGTTTTAATTAGAATAAATGTGCACGCTTCAACTCCAGAGTGCTCTTTATACCACCACTGACCCAACAGAGGCCAGTCAACTATGTTGAATCAATGTGAAGCTGGTAGAGGGAGCTAGATATCTGAAAAAGCCTCGTTATCTGAAGATAGATATCTGAAGTCTCGTTTCCTGTGTTGTACAGTAAATAAGCCCTGCATCACCAGGAGCCTAGATGTAAAGCCAACACACAGGTAAAAGAGGTGAGTAGAGGTCAGCGAAGCATTCAGAGTGGACTCTGAGGAGCAGGAAGTGAACGTCCCTTGTCCACAGGAAGCGCAGAGAAAACAGCCTGCACGCACACGTCACATCATCACCGCAGAAGCACATCGACAGCTGACGCGTCTACTCTCACGTAACTGCTTGACGCTGCAGGTTCCAGCGCACGCGCGCCACCGGCGGGTCCTCGACCTCCTGCTGCTTCGTCGGTTTTACCGCGTCTCCTGATGTTTCCAGCCGTGCGCGGCCTCCGCTCCGGTCGCTCGCGGTGGGATGAAAGGCTTCACGCGTCCAGTCTGCTAACGCTCCTGAGCCGGAGAGGATTCCTGGGCTAATCTGATTTCTGTGGCTGACTTTCTCCCTGTCTTGACGGACACGTTGCTCAGCTCCTCCAGACTCCTAACGCGCGGGTCTTCCGTTTCAGCAGCGCGGTAAGCTTATACCATGGCTGTGTTTGGCACAGGAAGGACCTTGTTTTCATGACTTTGCCTGACCCCGGCCTTTTTCCTTCACTTTCCTACTTAAAGAATGTCAGAGTGTGTGTAACTCAACACCACTTTTACACCTCGCCGAAAAAGTTACACTTCCACCGAATATTTCTCATAACGTTCCTCCGCCCTGGGAACCCCAGCGCTCCTGAAGAGCTTCCGCTTGTCCTTGTAGCGAATGAGTGAATCTCTGTTAGCTTTTATTAAGTTGATTCTTCTTTTGAATGACGTGAATGATGCATCTTCAAAAGCTAACGAGTAGCAATTTGACACCAGAGGCTACAAACTGCCTCTGACGCTTTGACTCTAAAATCTTGCCTCAAGCTGTTTACATTCTATACTGAATAGGCTATAAATTAAAGTTTAATGGGGGCGTTTTGCACGCGGTGAAGGTCCTGTTGGGCTCAGCTGAAGCTGTGACCATGTGCCAGATTTGACAGAGCGCAGAGTGATGTGCTTCCTCCCCCTGTCAGCCCGTGATAAGGCTGTCTGTCTGCTGGGCCTGAAGAGAAAAGTCCTGTATTCAACATTGTTTTCATTCAAGCGTGACACGAAGAAATGAATAAAAGGCCGATTATAATTAAAGCGCTCAGAAAGTCGGGATACGCTGATTAATTGCTGCTGCTGTGATGAGACCCGTGTTGTTCTTTTCCGTCCGGTACCTGCTGTATCAATATTGTGCTTCGGACTTCCTCACAGAGAATATGCCTGGAATCCTGGGGCGCCTTGATGGGAATTGGCACGTGAGAAATTCCCGGCTATGCCGAGGCCTTTGCCACTGACTGATGTGAGGGGAACGAAGCTCGCAGGAGAACCTGGCGCCCCCTGAATGCAGCAGCAGTGACGTTTGTAACTGTTAGGAATATAATAACAGCACGTGGATTGAATGTATTCGTCAACAGCTGTTTTCCCGTCACCAGCCTGAAGCTACAACATAACTAGCTGGTCAGCGCAGAGCAATGACAGCTCGTCAAAAAAAATGTCCGAATAAATGCAAATATTGAATCTGAGGAGACATATGTTTATTCAGATGTGCATATAACCTAGAAAACTGATATTGGACTTGATTAATATCTGTCTAGTACTTCAGCTGCATGTGTAGAAAGTGCAAGTATTTTCTTAACAAATTCATTTAAATGCTGGTGTGCAAGTACAAAATAACATCAACACCTTCTTGGCTTCCTTCTCGTCCAGAGGCTGGTGGGAGTCCAGCTACCGCTCGTGGTGCAGTGCTGGGAGTATTTAGCCTTATTAAGCTGCGGGTTTATCGTAGGTCGTGGTGCTAAATGAACCTCATGACTTTCATCATCTTTTTCCAGTGTATGTTTTAAATTAAACTTAACTCATTGTTGTTGCATTTCCTTGAATGTTTTCATTTTTTTATTGCATGTGTATTTTTTCATTTCAGACCTTCTCTACAAAACAATCAAGATATTATTATGTGGCTTATTTTCATTCAATTATGCTCTAAACTCAAAACGTTTCATTCACATGACGCGTTTATTCGCTTTGTTTTGACTAAAACCAAAATGTTCAAAAACCTTTTCTTGCCAGATAACTTAATGAGAACATTCAGTTCTCATTCACTAAGTCCTGACGAATGAGTTTAGATAAATATGGCTAAAACTAACATGGGCACTGTTTCATTTGTAAACTGTGTAGAGTAGGATTTCACACATCTGAACCAGTTGTTTTACATGATTTGGAAGCAGCTCAAATTATGTGCAGGAATACACCCCTGGCACATGGCTTATGGCCGAGAGGAGGCCAGATTTCTTAAAAGGACCTTTATTAGTTTCATTGCAAAACTCAGGGGCTTATGGGTTTGGAAAGGTGCAGTTCACAGCTCCACATTTTCCAGTACAGTAAGAAATCCTCTCGCTGCAGGACAGAGATCTCAGTTCAGACACGGGTGCAGAGCTGAAGTTCACAAATGTAATCCTGGATCGTCTTGTTGTGAAGCTCATTTTAATCTGCCAGTGACGTGGCAGATGTTGTAGGTTCACGCCTTAAACATCTGGACCGTCCTTCATATCATTCCGTTCATGCAGTCTTCCGACGATCCTTACGTCGTGTTTACAGTAGTCTGTGTGATATTGACTTGTATAGTCCATGTGCACTTTGCCCGTTCCTGTAGGCTGTGCTTTTTACCCATGAGTCATTTCCAGTCAAATGAAAACACGGTTCAAAGACCTCAGCACCAGTGACTGAACCTCGCTGCCAGTCGAAGGTGACAGACCGACTGTTTTAGCCTGTGTGCTGCTTTTCTCTGCACATACTGGAGCGTTTACCGCATCTAAATGCTCCGATTGGCATTAAATGATTTAAATGTTGTTTTGATGCAACCAGAAACTCACTCTGTGGAGCAATAGAATCGGGCAGAAACGTTTTTTTTTTTTATATGCACAGCAGGAATCAGTACAAAGAAATAAGAGCAGGAAACATAAAATACTGTAACAGCTCCATTTATACTGTAGAAACGCAGTGAATATAAATATTGCTCCAGAAAATGTGTGAACTGTGTGATGCTGAATTGAGAAGTTTGATTTATAATTTTTCATGGTCCAGAGGTTTCTGGCAATGTGCCACTTAATTAATTAAGATATATTCTAAACTGCTAATAAGTAATTCAGCTTTGAATCACAGTCTTTCTACAAAGTGTAGGATGTAGGATGCGTTGCAGTTGAAGTTTTAATTTTAATTTTACATTCTTTGCGTGTTTGTCCTTCAACAAATGTGTTGTGCGAATGATCCAGATGTTTAATTTAAACTCCAACACGACATTTTTAAATAAAACCTAAATAAAACCCAAGTTTAAAAATCAAGTCTGTGAAACTGTTTCATGTCCACGTCCCGAGGCTTCACATCTCGCTTGATTAAGCTGTGCCTCATTAGTCCTCAATTTAAAAGGCTTCATTGCCAAAGCAGTTAAATTATGGGTCTTCTGTACGAGCAGTGTCCTTGTCCAAACACCAGGCTGCTGCTGAAGCTGTGGACAGGGCTGATTGCTGCGCGTGCTTCCCTCTGTGTCTTCTTTTTTCTGATCTTCCGTCACTGATTGCAGTGTCTGCTTGTCTCTGGTGATGGCGAACGGTGTAGTCTGCATCGCTTTGTTAAAGCATCTCACAGGCGTTTGGTACCTGAAGGCAGCACCAGGTTCTGCTCTTGTTGTCTATGGGCTCAGCTGCTACAGCTGAAGGAAATAACACTAATGATGATGATGATTCTGACGTCAAAGGCGACGACTGTTTGTACAGAGGGAAATATGAATTTACAAACAACCTGTAACCAATTATGAAGTCGACGATGAGATTGAGTGCTTCCAACGCAAGGACGTGGTTCTTCAGAGGCTTTAGATTTGCTGTTAACGGACAGAGTAGGCCGAAACGTTTGTGGCAGCTGTGAACTGAATCGTAACAAAATGACCTTTAAAGGCTTTTAGACGCTTCAAGGTTGACCTCGTCTTTGTCGTGAAGCAGTGGGAGTCCATTAGTCCGAAGCCGCTGTCCATCCCAGTACATTCTGCAGCCTTAACCATTATTTTTATGATTGAGAAGCAGTTTCCATCTGTAGCCTGACGTGGTACAGTATAACCCCCCCTTTATGGGTTAATGGCTGTTTTGTAGCGGCCATTAATACGTAGGTGTGAATGTTTTTGTGAAGGTTTCTGACAAATACTGTACGCAGTAATCAAAGTCCTATCATACTGTTACTGTTACAGTCTGTGCAGTAAAACTAGTAAAGCAGAAGTTTGAATGGAAGCTCCTATAGATTATAAAACTATTGATCATGCTAGCAGTGTGTGAGTGTTCGAGTGTCCTTTAAATGCAGTGTTTTATTGGCCGTCCTCGGTGTATTAAATCCCGTCTCACAAACACGGTCCCTTTTAATTTAGAGAATAACACAATCACTTTCTGGGCTTCATGAGATCCATGCTGCTTCCCAGGGCTCACACAATGTTTCCATCAAGGACAAAAGTGCTGTTCTTCCAGCTTACGGCCAGAGTAGGGTATAATTAGGAACTAAATGCTGCTTTAAGTCAGAATGTGGTCGGCAAGCGTTTCCAAAGGACAGCCAGTCTTGTGGTTTGTGGTTTTTATCATCAAATGCAAATTGCACAGTTGAAAAGGAGTGGCACTGACTCATAGAGTTTATAATATCCAGGAACCTCATCCGCTAGAACATTCATGCGGTGCAATATGTCAAAAGTAACATATTCATGTTTTTTCCAGATAGAAGACAGGCCATTAAAAACAAGATTCAGCGGAGTTATAATTTTCTAAACCCCTCTATTTTGCAGGGAGAAAAAGAAATGTACAGGAAAGTTGAAAAGCCCTCGGGATCAAACTTTGAATATGTGCCAGCAGCAAGGAAGTGAAGGTTAGCCCTTGGTGTAAAGAATGGCAAATGACCAAAACAAGTACATAAGGCAAACATTCCACTGTGTCCATAATAGAGGCGCTTTACTGGCCGCATAGTCAATATTATCTGTATATTATTCATCAGCGAAGTGTGATCCAGAAAGGAAAGTCTCACTTTATGCGACCATTTAGCCCAAAATCTCATCCTCACTGACTGATCGGCCAAAAGACATATTATCGGGTCACGCTAAGGAGAAAATAATAATATTCTGCGTTTTTGACCAAATGGCTAGTTGTCGCTATGAAAGGGTTAATGACACATTTCCCTTCAATGCATAAACAAAAACGGCAGCAAAGGAAAATATATATCGCCCAACGTGAGGAGAAGATCACTTTTTAATTACACTCTGACTGAAACAGCTGCAATCACAATGTTGTTTCCTTTTATCGTCTTATGGAAGAGTTGAAGTTAATCTCACCTGAATCTTATAGCGGAACTCATAATGAGCTTTTCCTTTTTACGTTGCTTATTCGTTTGAGCGTAATTAATATGTAATTACCTGAACCAGTTGATATAATTACTCATTTTATTGTGTTCATTGACTGAGCTCCACTCTGAGTCATTTTTAAGGAAACCGTGTCAGGATCCGTTTAGACTTTAATCATCTGCAGCTCCAGATACTTCAGTTCTGTGGTGTTTGAATCCATAGCTACTCATTATAATAGATGCACATATTTGTTTGTAGTATATGTGCGTCTACTCTAATATTATTTCTTCTGGGTTCTACTTTGTTGACATATCACTCATCAATTACACATTGAATTGAGTGGTGATTTAGTGGTTTGTTTAAACATTGGAATATGTTCTGTTTTCTTTTTTTTTGTTTGTTTTGTGCTTTAAATAAAGTCTACCTCACAAGCGCCAGCATTAGACTCCCCGATTCACTTTGGGGAATTTCAGGAAATGACTCTGGTCAACCACAGCGTTCTTGAATAAAAGGAGAACGGGCAAGGCTGTCCCACAATCAAGACTGTTGGTAATGTACCAGAAACCCAGTGTCTCCACTCAATCTATGCATGACGTAGAGTCCCATCGAAAAAAAAAAAAAAAAAAAAGCTTTGCTTTTTTGCTCTGTCTTGTTTGGTTTGGTCCATGTAGCGAAATGTCAAACACGGACAGGCGATCGTGGATGGGCTTCATCTGTAGCGCTGCACAAATCCACGTTTCATACTTAAAATAATTCAGCAAACAGACGCTAGAATAAGAAAACTAAAACTGGACTGCAAATACACCTACAGTCCCATAGTGTGTAGCGTCAGTATGTGTCCTAGCGGCTCACACTGTCTTTACACACTAAACAGCCTAAATACAGTTCTCTCAATATTGGTCTTATGTAGAGCTGCAGTTTAGCTCGTCAAGCCGCAGTTTGTGAAGACAAATAGAAACCTGTGGTTTGCTGGAGTGGAGTTTATATTCTAGCAAGCAGTGATGAAAAGGCCCATATTTACACGGTGTGTATTTTTCTAATTTTCATTTTGGCACACGGTCAAAAGGATTTAACAAACAGAATACTGTGTTTTAGGCGAAACGCAGTAAATAAGAATGTCCATGTTTCTCCCTGCAAGAGTCCTGTTTACTTTGGGGGTTTGGACTCCAGCCAGTGGAAGAGGAATAGTTTTTAGGAATAATCAGCGGGCACACTTATTACCCAGGATGCTCTTCTTAAAGTGGTAAGTGATACTCTGCTGCGACTGTGTGAGCAGGACTCTGGTTTTTCAAAAGGAAAATAAACTCCACGCCTCATTTTAGTTTAATATTTCACAAGCACTGTAAAGGTTCGGATGTTTGCTCCTAATGTGTTACAACGGCCAGTTTGTGCTGCAGAAAATAGCTGAGTGAAGCAAGTTGCGGCTGATGCGCACCCTGTGATTTCAGACTGCGGTGAACTAGTTGACACGAGGATTCATTCATTCTCGTCCACAAGATAAAGGATTCCGAAGCCGCGTCGCGTCTGTGATCGGCACCGGCCGGACTGCGACTGTCTCTGGTTACGCGTTCGCCTGTAGCGCAGCAGCACCAGTCAGGTATTCAGGTGAAAATAGAGCAAATGTCTCTAGCTGTCGGTGGAATATTCTATATTGGCACGGTTCGTACAGTAAACAGGTTGTATCTATCCCTGTTCGCCTGCGGTCCGATGTTGTTCCATCTGCGGTTGTTTACTGTGCAAAGCCATAAACGTCTTCATTCTGTGACCTTATTCATCTGCGAGACTGGACATCCTTATTTCAGGCCTGAAAGGAGAGAAAATATTGATGGGTGGCGGTGTTATGGTTTTGTGTGCAGCGACAACCGCGACTATTTACAGTTTCATTTCTGCCGCCACAGACAATGTACACACGTTTATATACGAGGCTTCGTTTAGATTAGAGCCGGGCACCGGAGACCGCTCAGAATGTCTGGAAAACATCAGGGTGGCTTCGCTGCAGTGGCTTCAGGCCACTTATAGCAGCCAACTGTAAGAATTAGTTGCTCCAGTGGCATGGATGGAACATACGCATACTACAACTAGTTTAGTCATTTGCTGCGTTTACGCACTTGAATGTTTTTCGTGGCCTTTACTGTTGCTTCACAACCTGGGGTCAATGCCAGTGATAAGCTGCACCTACTAGAATCTGATATTACTACTGTATATATGTGTGTTTATGGCATTGTCCTCACAATGAGATCAGGCTTCACAGTATTCAGCAGGGTAGCACATAAATAACCTTGAAGGGTGAAGACGCGGTGGTTGCAGGTCCCGTCTTTGCCTCTGAGTGGGTGTTTACTGATGCATCCATCCATCCATCCATTTTCTTAACCGCTTACTCCCTAGTGCGGGGTCACGGGGGTGCTGGAGCCTATCCCAGCTGGCTACGGGCGAGAGGCAGGGTACACCCTGGATGGGTCGCCAGTCCATCGCAGGTTTACTGATGCAATAAAACTGAATTACTATCTGCTTTGCGAGATGCTCAATCAATAAACCTGAAAAAAAGTAGATTGGCCTCTAGAGCTTCTATTTATAAGACCTTACAACTACTGCTACTTCTGTACTTCAGGCTCAAACACAGGCACATATCATATCTCACATTTTTAATTAAAATAATCCAACATGCCCTGAAAATAGTGGTCGTGCACATTTTATTCATTATAAACATGTGGCTGTGTTTAACCTCGTGCCTTTACTTCCCTTTTCTCTACATCTTGTTACTACACTAGTCATCGTTTCACTAATAAAACTGAGAAATGCATTTATTTATGTCTTCCAAACCTGACAAACGCTGCGGCAGCCAGAGAATCAGCTGCTCTGACTGAACGTCTGTCTTTAATTTGTTGTGTTTGCTCTGCATGAGTGAAGCAGAAAAGCAAAAGCGGGAGTTGTTGTTGTTTTGCTGTACCTCCGGGCGCTGCTTACTGCACGCGCATGCGTTGTGACTTCACATATTGCCTCTTTTTCTCCAATGAAACCCGTGTGCGACAGCGTGATCCGTGCGCCTCGGTGTGAGCTCTGGCCTCAGTTCTTTTTGTGTTTTCCTTTCCACTTTCCCTGTCATGCCGCGTTAGAAACGAACGGGGTCAATTTTAATACGGTCACATTTGCCGTTGTCCAAGAGTGACCAGCGGGCAAGCGCAAGGCAAGCCAGTCAGCTGGACCCCCGAGAATGGAAACGGTTTCCCTGACATGAAAACCACACCGGAAGCCCCTCCAACGTGCACAAGCTGAGAAAATATAAGATGCAAGGAAATAGAAAGTCATCTTGTCCTGTCATTTCCTATTAGTTACCATGTAATGAGCAAAACCACAGGAAAACAAGACAGGATTCTGAAGAACTAGTGAAAGTGAGACTTGTTTTGTTTTTACTGTGCAGATTTTAAAGCCCAATATGTCGTACTGTAAATAGATAAAGTATATTGGTAACATTTAAATATTGTCTCAACTCCCTTTATCTGTCTACCTTTGCAGGTGTTTGCAGATGATGTGCTGACAAAGGATGAGCAGATCGGCCTGCTGCTGAAAGCCAGAAGGAAGTGTGAGGGAAACATCAAGTCAGGGACCAGGATTCCTGGTGAGAAGATGTCTGGTTTTACCTTGTACTTGTAAATCAGCCCCATTTCAATAATTACAGTGTTTATATTAGCAGCACACATCACTATGTTAAATGTATGTTTCTTATGCCACTTGAACAGAATCTGCAGCAGGCTCAGGCAACGACAGCCTTGATTAGCTTAATGTGATTTTTTTTCTTTTTTCACTGTTGATCTGAAAAGATCTCTGTCAGTTGGAGACCAAACACGTCGTTTTAAAGGATACAAGTTTAGGATAGAAGCACTTTGGGAAGTCGTTTTAGCTGTTAGCAGCTGAAGGTTAAACTTACAAGTGCTGCTCTGTTTCCTTTATCCTCCCTGTGGCTTTCCAGAGGCTGGGATTGAGGGCGAAGCGAATCCCGGGGTATATTTGTGTATTTATGGGTGTCTGAAGAGCGCCGTTTTCCAGTAGACCCCAGCATCTACTGTATCTCGTTGCGGCTACCGTCATTTTCCCAGTTGATTGTTCAGAGGAGGGTTTTGAATTCCACAGCCAAACCAGTCGTATTATTTTCTCTTCAACCCCAGTGCATTGTGGTCGCATTGGATTCCTCGACCCTCCAAACGATACCCCCTTGTAAATGAAACACATAATTAAAAATGTTTACTTCCAGCCTCGGAACACGGATGCTTTTGTCGACGGGTCCCTGTACTTACCGTGCCCCGTGTTTTCATGGTTTTCATAAATGCCCGCAAATCTTAAATTGGATTTGAGAAAATATGACAGAATTGCTACTATTGAGGATCGCAGGCGCCAAACGGCAGCTCGTGTGAGGTCCCGACATGCTAATGCGGAGCAGAGCAGCCAGTCCAACGTTACGGCCTCGCTCAGACCGGGCTCCGTGTCGCTCTCCGACCACCCTTACGCCTAATCGATCATGACACGTCGTACAGTGACTGGCAGGAGCGCGCTCCGAGGGCCTCTGCCGCGTCTTTGCATTTACATAAAAGTCATAAACTAAATTTTAATGCAGTGTTGTGGCGTTAAACCTGCACGAGAGTCCATGCAATGTTTCGTATCCCTCTGCAAAAAAGCAAAAAGGAAGTGTTAATAAAACAGTAATAACACTCATCACGTCACAAACAGTTAAGATGACTTTAAACCGGCGCTCGTACCTGATGGGACTGAATGGACTAACGAGCCCGTCAGGGGCGTCGGACTGAGGCTGCGTGAAGCGCTGGAGGTGCTGTTCTGAAGGTACATCTGCACCTGAGCGATGACCTGCATGCCTGACGACGCTGCCACACAGCTGTGACTCGCCCTGTTGTTTCTGATCTCCATCGGATGGTTGCACATCGATGGCTGTAACTTCACTTAAGAGCGCATGTGTGCTCTTGTGCTTCCTGAGGACTGATCCCAGTGTTTTTATGAAGTGGGACGTCTATATTTACCGTGTTATTATTTTCTTTGAATCTGGTTTGAGGTAAACTCATTTTTGTTAAACATCTGTATTAGTCCTCCGTGTCCCGTCTCACCACCCTCTGAGATTTTTCTCCTTTCTGGCGCTGTAAACTTGGGGTTTTCTGGTCTATTATGGGAGCTGAGAAGTGGTGACTGTTTAAAAAGCAGCGTAATGAGCTGATCATGTGCTTCTGGGTTCGCGGAGACGCGATCGGGTTTCACGTGAGGCTGCCGCTCGCACATTAGCTGCGTTTCATCTGTTTGCTTTCATTTCTCAGTTGTGTTTTAAATACACAAACGGTCTCCATTACGCTGCTGAGACAAGGTTTTCCTTGAGGGAGACGGTGAGGTTTGCCTGGAGAGGACAGTGGAGGGATGTGGGTTCGATGCCCCAGGCCTTGCTGTGTGAAAATAGCTCAGCCTTCGAGCTTGCGGTCGCGGTGTAGGGTAACATCTGCAGTCATTACGAAAGGTTGCATGTATCAGGACGAAGTGCAAAACGTGTTTTGACATCTGCACGTCCCAAGCAAATCCGTTGAGTAGCAAAGAAAACCTTATTAAAACCCCCTCTTGCATCATTAATACCAAAAGTCCCCTGGTGGCCACGGTTATATTTAATCATGGTCAAGAAATCTACGGGAAATGATCTTTGTGTGTTAGTAGGTGGTCCCAGTATAGTAAAAGCTATGGCACAGTGAGCAGTTCTACGTCCGCTCCATTCACTGTGGTCAGTGCAGATCTTTTCTTTTCTCTGGCCCGGATCAGCTCCACGCAGTCTGCTCTTTAATTTAGCGCCGCGAGTGACGGGCAAATAAAAAGCATGTCGTCACCGCTTCGCATGCTTTCCTGTGCGTTTGATTAGAGGAATGAGAAAATAATGGATCCGCTGCAAAAAGAGGATGGCTTTCGTTTTATCCCTGGCTTCTTATTAGTGGTCATAGCGGGGCAGATGTTTTCGATAATGCTACACAAATGCTGAGCCATGAGCGAGAACTGTGCCAGGAATCTGCGTGGGGAACGGGCCTTCGTCTGACAGCGAGCTGTCCTGCAGCGCCTCCTCCGCAGTTAAAGCGAGATGGATGGAGATGAACAGCAAAGTCAGCACTTTGGAACAACACGGAGGACGGTTCCTCAGCTGCTTTGGATCGCTACTTTTAGAACCTGGCAACAAGAACGCTGTGAAACTTTTCAAATACTGTCAATGATTATTAGAATGATCTTGAGATTTGACCTAAAACCTTTAGATGTGAGAGTTTTGTCAGGTTGCCTTCACCCAGGCCAAACGCAGCCTCACGCCAGAGTGAGGGACTCAACAGGCTACTTAGGCTGCCACAATGTGAGCAGTGTCGCGGGGAATCTTGACAATGAGATCCATACTGAGTCCAATTCCAAACGACATAAAACAGTATGGTTGGGCCGTTATGGAAATCTGATGGAACTAACGAACTAATGAGCAAATTAAAACTCAATGGACGTGTTGTGATCAGGATTCTGGGAATTCCACGATCGCAAGTCCCGATTATGTTACAATAGACGAGGAGTGGACAAGTATGTGTGTTCCCTGCGTGACCCGTGTTTCCTCGGGAAAAAAAAAACACCAGAACAAGCAGAAAACTGTATTCTGAGATGAAAGTTTATTTATTTGACTGCTTCTTCTTCTCCTACAGATGGATACTGCTCCCCAGAATGGGATGGCATCGTTTGCTGGCCCGAGGGGCCTCCAGGAAGGCTTGTGTCCACTGCCTGTCCAGAGTACATCTATGACTTCAACCATAAAGGTGCGGGAAGAGGGTTGAGGGCCGCCTCCTCGACTCCCCCCATTCAAACTCAAGTTAACCAACGCGTTGCGATCATTTGACCGTGTTAGCGAAGCGCTGGCGAGTCCCCTTAATTAAAACGAGACGTGTGTTGGTGTCTAGGACTAGCATACCGGCGGTGTGACAACAACGGAACATGGGAACTGACCACATCCAACAAGACGTGGGCCAATTATAGCGAATGTGCGAAGTTCCTGTATGACAACAACGTCAATAAAGAGGTGAGATGCACCCCTTTTCCTTTTACATCTTCCCACATAATGATTAAGAGAAAAGGCTTCTTTGAATCTGCTGCCGGACTAAATGATCACAGTGGATGTTGAAGCCTTTTAGTCAACTATTCCACTATCGCAACCCCCCCCACCCCCCAAACCAATTAAAGTCCCCTTGAATGTGTAACACACTTTGCATCTGCTTTTTTAGTCATTAAGTGAATTAACCATTATTCATCATTTTCATGTTCACGCTAAAACTACAGACTAATGGGTGAATGTAGACACACAAGAACTGTTATGATGACCTAGAATAGGAGGCTTATAGTTGTTGAGGTAAAGGTCTCTCCAGTACTTAAGGTTGCCCATAGTTACGTCTTTGTCAGTGACAGGCATAAAATGAGACATCAGGGTTTACAATAAGGCTTAGAGGTGTTTTGAATGTTGGCTGTGAAAGACTTAAACTCGTTGGACTGCGATGTGGAGGACGTGGCTGTGACCTCATCGTGCCGCCCTTCGGTGTCTTTGTGACTGAGTGTTTATGTTGAGTGGCTCCCGAGGGAACCGTTGCAGTTAACGACAAATGCATGTGTGCGAATGAAAGCGCCGCCACGCCGCAGACGTTGCTCTGGCGCGTTAGCCTGATGCTAAATGCTAACAGCGGCGGAGCATCTGGTGCCCTGTCAACATGTCGGCTGGTGGCTCTCCTCGGCGCGTCCTCTGGCCGTGAGGTCACGTCCGGGAGGTCAAACCGGCCCGCCGTCACCCGCGTCATGTGCTGTTTCCATCAGTTACTCACAGGGACCGGAGAAACTTCTGTAACCAACTGGCAACGCATTTCCAAGCTTTTTAGTTTCAGGGAAGGAGCTGTCAGAAGAGCTGTCTCCTAATAAAAAAACGTGTTCTCTAAAGTAACGTGGTCCGGAAAACAAGCGATGAAATGTGTTAAATCAAGTGTCTCGTCAAATGTCTGTGGTGTCTGAAACATGAAGAAAAGCAAATACATGAGATGATGCAGCCCTTTACCTTCATCATTCTAACAAAGCCGCTCTCCCAACAGGAGGTCTTTCACCGCCTGTATCTCATCTACACCGTGGGCTACTCCATTTCCCTGGGCTCGCTCATGGTCGCCGTCATGATCCTGGGATATTTCCGGTGAGTCAGCCTGTCGTTCGCCTCCACCGGCAAATGCTCCCCGGGGGCAGAGATTCAGATTAGAGCGGCGGCGGGAGGGATCAAACGAGGGAGCGGGAATGTTGTGCGTGACATTTTATCGGTCGCAGGCACACGGCGAGGCCGATAACGCAGCGGCCTCATGAAAGACGAGGGGGCTTTATCGTGGCATCGAGCAGTCACCCTAGCGGCTTAATTAGGCACTGCACGATATTTGGTATTTCCGACGTCACCTTTGACTTTTACTTGGACTTGGCGGATTAAGCATCTCTTGCTCTGAGGAGACGTCTGCCCCCAGGCTGTGGAGCAGCACACGCCTCATTGTCTGACATTTAGATTCTTTGTTATTCGCAAGCTCATTTAGGGTTTTGGTGACAAACAACCAGTGCTGGACTATTGATTTTGTAATTCCATCCGTCATGGACAGATTACACTGCATCAGTCAATAAGGGCTGTGTGCACACGCTTACAGTAACCATAGCCCCTCTATCTGACCTGCCTGATTTAATGCTTAAAGGAAAATAAACCCCAGAACCAGGTTGAATTCATTTTTTGTATGGCTCTGATACATATATTTTTACAGTTAATTAACTTAGGGCCAGTTTGTCATTATTTACTTATTTGAGCGTATCGGGAACCTATGTACTGTAAAGGTGCTGTTCACTACGGAACGCTGTAGGAAAGCTCCCAACTGGCACCAGGAAATCTACGGGCCAAATGAGTTTAATAAGTTGTCCCAGGGGCCCGTCTGACATTCTGGCTGTGTGTTCTGGAGCGCTGCAGCCACGTCTCCGCTTCAGCATGTCAGCTCTCAGACAGGAGAGCCCGTGAATGTTTTCCAAGGAGAGGAAGGGGATATTTCACATTAGCAAATGTGTTCAATATTTTTCTCGAGGGAAATGTACACTGGATTCGTTTTTGCCCTTACAACAATCGCTCTCTGAGGGCACCCTGTCAAATATTGGGCTCCTTAATGAGGCTTTGGAGTAAAAAGCAATAATTAGTGCTGTGGACTCATTTCAGGATGCAGTAATTCTTCAGAATGTTGTGTTTTAAGTATAAGAAATACTGCTACCTATAAATTGACTTTTTGCTTGACGCTCTAATGGCGACGGCTTTGCAGCTATTGATCCAGCCTGATTCCAATAACAGAGCACAACCCCAGAGCCCACTTGACGGTAATAAGTCTTAGACAGGATGTTTTGAGAGGATTTTCCGTTTTTGACAGATAAAGTTGCGCTTGTCTGGAAGGAATCGCGCACGCGTCCCTCCACACATGCTTGCAATTTGGTTTTTACAGCTCACTTTGAGCCGAGCAATTTAATATTTGTGTGTTTCAAGCCGCTAAATCCCCAGAATGTTATAGTCAGCGTGGAGTTCAGCTGGCTTTAATTAGGATGAGTATTGTTTGTGTGTGTGAAAATGCTAAGCACACTTAGATGTGTTAGGTGTGCCAGCCCACACACACACACACACACACACACACACACACACACACACACACACACACACACACAACTTTTCACCTCTTGTCTGTTTTTATTTTTCTCTCCAGACGTTTGCACTGCACAAGGAACTACATCCACATGCACCTCTTTGTGTCCTACATGCTACGAGCTATAAGCATTTTCGTGAAGGATATCGTGCTCTATTCTGGATCATCTTTGGAGATGGAAAGAGTCACGGTGAAAGACCTCATGTCTATCACGGACATCTCACCAACCAACAGAGCAGAGCTTGTAAGTCAACCAGATAGCGCATGACACTAAGTACTACCTACAGTACCTGCACATACACTGTGTGAGCATCCAAGTAGCCGCTGGTATGTCATTCTACTCACTTTTGAGTTTTACGTATATAAAATTCACAAATACAGACAATTATTCATTGGCTTTTTACAACTAGAAAGTGATATTCTGCAAAAATACAGTATTTATTAGATAAATTTATCCTGTGGTTTCCAAAGTGAATTACACCTAAACGGCATAATTAAAGCAGAAGGAAAGTCACTTTGGGACACTTGTTTGTTTGTTCTAATGTAAATAAAATCTCTTTGAAGTTTTTTTAACATATGATCTCAAAACCAAGAACAAAAACGGTTATGATTTCGAGGCAGAATTTTGTTGCATATTATGTCTTCAGCATTATTTAGTCCACTTATCTGACTCTTTCCTTCCCTGTGTCTTTTATAAACTGTCTCTGCTCCTGAATGAATAATAATACAGTAATAACACAATTAACACGCAAGTAGCAGGAATGTGTCTAAATTTAAACATCAAAATGCAATTAGAAATATGCTCAATACCAAAAACCCCTGCTGTAGCTGAACAGAGCTTGTTAGAACACAAATAGAGGCAGAAAGCTACAGATGGCGATTAGAAGACTGGTTATCATTAAGGAGCCAGAGCCGAGCGGAAATAATAACCGCTCCACAATACAGCAGCGTGAGCTGAGGCCGGATAATAGTGAGGAGGCTGAATCGATGGCTGACTAAATCAGTGTGGGCCCCGAAGACTTCCTCACATTCTGTCAATACCACGGCCTAAACTGTAATACTGGATTATTATTTACTGCTGCTCAAACACAAATGATTTATATCAGGATCAAATGTCACTAAAGCGCATTTCTAGGATTCTCCACTGGACGCTGGCTAGTTGTTATTTGTTGATTTATTTTATTGTATTTCATCAGTAATTTGCATTGTGTGAGTTTTACTGTTTTCAGTGACAATCAGTGAAGCTCAGGGGAAATTCACATGCTCCACAGCGCAACTGAAACATGTAACTCCAGTTTACTGCCCTAGTACTTGTATCTTCTACGCGACAACAATATCAGGACTAAAGGTCTTTTTTGTGCCGTGTCAAACATGCGTATCATCTAAAATAAATCACATTTTAAAAACTCTGCCAGTTTTAAACTGCAACAGCTTTTTAAAGCATCTAGTAGCTGTAAAGATCATCCTTTATCCGATCATCAAATATCCGCAGAGTGTTTGATCCAGTTTGTTTAGCAGTTGTTTCATTTCCACTGAAATTCAATCATGCCTTGAGTCATTTAAAAGCATCTGGTCTCTTTTACAAACCTTTACAAACTCTGCATGAGGTCATTCATCAGGTTGAATGACTAAATTGTCGCATTTGCATCCTGTAAACAACTATTAACATGAAAGGGGGCGTTTCATTCGTAGCTTTCTATTTTATTCATTTATTTATTTATTTATTTATTTTGTGGAGCAATAAGCGCATAGCACCAATAGAGACTGGAGGAGATAGACTGGAGGTGTAAGACTGTGCTTCAGGGCTGGGATTACACAGGTAGAGCAAGAAATCCAGGTGGCGGCCGCGCTGCGCTGATCGATAGGAGCGAATCGCTTCCATCAGACACGCACAAGGCGAGGAATGGAAACATGTGACTGACGCGCTTTTTTTCCAAGGCAATTCATTTAATATTTGTGGAGGTGGTCCGTCCTCTGGCAGAGCAGGGGATAGGATGTGGGATTAGGACCGAGGAGATAAAATGAAGCCAAAGCAATAACAGGAGAGTAGAAATGACAGGAAGCGTGGTGACAACTTCACTGAGGTGCGGTGAACATTTCCAAGCTTTGATGCAGTTTTTTCATCGTTGGTTATTAATTAAAGTTTCTCTCTTTATCTGCTGCTTGCATTTAGATTGGCTGCAAGATGGTTGTGACCCTGTTCCTGTATTTCCTGGCAACCAATTACTACTGGATCCTTGTTGAGGGTCTCTACCTCCACAGCCTCATCTTCATGACCTTCTTCTCGGACAGAAAGTATTTGTGGGGATTTACTCTGATTGGGTGGGGTGAGTTCCACTTCACTGGCACCCTGTCTCCCTGAAGATAGCAGCAGCGTGATTAATGGTCTTAACAGCAAGCACATTAATGACATTAATTTAATAGCGGATGGTCTAATTAGCATGCAAAGTAGATTGAACAAAAAGAACGGGACGCTGCTTTGAAAGATTTGGCATAATAAGAAAACACATGAGTGAAAATGGGCTTTACGGCTCCTGCATTGTACACACTGTGCGTGTAGGCTACATAAGCACAGCGCATACAATGTGGATGCTGTGTCACCCCAATCGACCCAAATGAGTCATTATTAGCGGAGTCTCTTTGAATATTTTTGCCGAATTCATTTTAATATTGCTTTATTTCCTTTCCAGGGGTCCCAGCTATGTTCGTCGCACTCTGGGTAACCGTGAGGGCCATTTTCGCAGATTCAGCGTAAGTCCTTCATGATGCTGTAAACCTCCATACTTGCAGGGATCCTAAATCCAGTCTGCACCCGCCGGCCTCGTGCAGCACCGCTGTCGCCCTGAGAACCGGAGCTTAGAGCTTAGAGCTAAGCTGAAATCCAGCAGCGGTCCAGTAGAGCCCGGCCACACTTCCCTTCTCAGTCAGCGGGAGAACAGTACGAGTAATAACACGGCGTAATGGCACCGCAGGCGCTCGGCTAAAAATGAAATGTGTCATGGTGGTTCAAATCAACAGTATTTGCCCTTGCTGTCGCTAAAAGCACCGATTCTGCAGAGAGGATTATTCTCAGGTAACTGCAGCCTTCGTTACAGCTGCAGCCTGTGTTGCCTAGTGCCTTGTGCTCAACTACAAACATGTCGGGAAGGCGCTTAATGTGGGGCCCGGGTGTTATTAATTAGCTGATGAGGAAGAAATACCTGAAATGTCGCATGCACGTTTAATCTCAATAAAGCAGCTCGTGTCTAGAATAGACACTCCTTGCTTATCTCTCCTGATCCCGGCTTTTGTTGTTGTTCATCTCCTGCAGGTGTTGGGACTTAAGTGCATGGCATCTGAAATGGATCTATCAAGTGCCTATCCTGGTGGCTGTGGTGGTAAGTACGCGCTCGCCGCGTTTCACCGCACCGCTGCCGGATGCGACGCCTCGTCGTGTCTGCGGTGACGCTCGTGTCTTCTGTGTCCTCTCCAGGTTAATTTCCTCCTATTTCTGAACATCATTCGAGTCTTGGCAACTAAGCTGCGGGAAACGAATGCAGGGCGGTGTGACACAAGACAGCAGTACAGGTACAGTTACTGTAGCAGCATTATGCAAAATGACAATCTTCAATTTAATGTCACAGTTTTGGGGCCTAAGTATAAGTTGGCTGCGATCCCTCTGCTCCATCTCTGTTACAGGAAACTTTTAAAGTCCACGCTGGTGCTGATGCCACTGTTTGGTGTCCACTACATCATATTCAGCGCCATGCCTTATACACCGGTGTTTGAATTGCCCTGGCTGATCCAGATGCACTACGAGATGCTGTTTAACTCCTTCCAGGTAAAGCTGTTGCATTGGAAGTAGCAGACCGGCTCCTTTAGCTCTGAGGGTCCAGCATGAATAGGAATATGTGATGGGCCTTGGCTTAAACACGTCTGGGTCAAGAACAACACAGGAAGGACTCGGTTACCTAATAGTTGCTCATTCTCCAGGGAGTTGTTTGTGGTTCAGATCCTAATTAAGATAAAGAGGACGTGAGGCATGACTGATGATTTCAAATATCAAATTATGCAGCTGAAATGTCATGTGCACTTGAAAGATAACTGGCCTGGAAACTCACGGATGATACAAGTAAATGATTCTATTCTATTTTCCAGGGATTCTTAGTTGCAATCATATACTGCTTCTGCAACGGGGAGGTAAGGACTCTATTCTACTGCTTTATATTAAAAGCTCTCCCACTGAAGTTCCCACACATCCACAGTGTAAGTGCTGTCTGGTGTCTGTCTCAGGTGCAAGCTGAGATCAAGAAGTCCTGGAGCAGGAGGACTCTGGCTCTGGACTTCAAAAGAAAGGCTCGGAGCGGCAGCAACACGTACAGCTATGGACCTATGGTGTCGCACACCAGCGTGACCAACGTCACTGCCAGAGGGCCTCTGGCTCTTCACCTCACCACGCGGCTGGGACCCGCGCCCGTCAACGGGCACCGCAACCTCCCGGGCTACGTCAAGAACGGCTCCATCTCGGAGAACTCCATGCCTTCGTCGGCGCAGGAGCTCCACATGCCGGAGGAGGAGCCGCCGGGCAGCGCGCGGCCGTGCGAGGAGGAGAAACCCTCGCCCGTGGTGGAGGAGGAGAGGGAGACGGTCATGTGACCTCCAGGTGGAGACTG
The DNA here is from genome assembly GCF_900634795.4 of Betta splendens. Classification (NCBI taxonomy): domain Eukaryota; kingdom Metazoa; phylum Chordata; class Actinopteri; order Anabantiformes; family Osphronemidae; genus Betta; species Betta splendens. The sequence goes on along the minus strand of NC_040897.2, from coordinate 11,523,534 downwards.
GAAGCGCCAGCGATACGGTCTCACGGCGGTGGGAACGGGACGGCGGCGAGAAGCCACGCCGCCGGTTTTTCTCCTGTGAACCCAGCGGGAGCGTGGCTCGCATGAGGCTCCGCATCACCTTTATGAGCCGGGTGCCTTTGGTGGAGGACTCAGGCAAAGGCCTTTGACTCTTTCAACAACTAAGCTCCACGGTGAATGTGTAAGAGGCTGGAAACGGACATATCTCAGCTCCACTGCCATACAGTAACTGTTCTCATTTTTTGTGTTTGCTTTGTTGGCAAATGTCCAATAAACTTATGTTAATCAGTTTCAGGAGGTACAGAGCAGCCTTAGTCGCCCGTGTAAAGCCAGAAGGAGTGAATCGTCAGGTCCAGTTCACTGTACTCACTTAAAAGAACTGCAACTGTTCGGAGGCATTGGCTCCAACTGTCTGGGACGTTATTGTTTCTGCGTTAACTTAAATCCACTTCAGTGTTAAAGGGAAGATACTCAGGTAATTGAAGTTGTGCACACCTCCGTTGGTGCACACATATTTTTTTATAGCTTTTAAAGTGGTGTTTCAGCCCGGTCACCACTTCTCTATAGGATTAGGAAGTCTTACACATGTACGGTTTCTCCTGTTTATATAGATCCGGTATTTGTGTCTTTAATTACAACAAAGTTCAAAAAACGCTCTAATGAATGTTTCGTGTTCAGGTTTTCTCACTTTCTTTGCGTTGGGGTTTAGTTGAGGCGCATTCATGGAAACCTGACAGGAATCCAGTCCTTTCCCCAGTGTTTTAAAAAGGGAGAGGCCTCGTTTAAATTCACACTGTGCAGGAATAGCGATCACACATTCCAGTAAAAGTTAATTAAAATAGGAATCTAATAAAAAGTCAAATTACCCTGGAATTCCAAGAGTGACAGATGTGAAGGAAAACCCGCAAATGGGTAACAGACAGTAGAAACGGACCAGTGTTATGCTGCTTTTTCATGTGTATATAAGTCACAATGTTTACAAAGATCTGATACACATTCTAATAGTGTTTATGTATAATAATATGTTATAAAGCAGTTTTAATGTAGATATGTTCCATGTGTGAATGTTTGCAGTATTGAATCTTGTAAATAGTCCTAAATCAAACTGGTGAAGACATTTACGTATGAGCATATGGGCATTTAAACCAGCAGTTCAGCATCCATGTGATATTTAATGCGCGGAACCTGCACTGTTGGCAGGTGAGGTCATAATGTGTTAAACCAAAGAGCATTGGTGTGATGTGCTGCCAGACAAGTGGTTTATTTTGCAGCATCTTAAGGAATGGAAAGCTAATGGTCTTTAAAACCTCCATTTGGATTTTGTTTTTCTTTTTGCTTAACCTGCGGTTTTTAGTTTTTAATTTGTCTTGGACTCGTATGTCTGATTTATGATCACCTGGGTTATATGAGAAGCAGCTCAATGGACTTTCGTCTCACATTCATTTAAATGACACCAAAGCTAATATTTGCCCGTCCTTCTATTAATGGTGTCTGCTTCTGACCACTTCACACTAAATGAACATTCATGCCTGTTGTCAGAGCCTTTACCTTCGTGCTGCTCAATATTGAGATTGATCCAGTTTGAGTCTTTCCAGCACAGTAGAGATTGAAGCCTTTTATCAAAGGACAGACCTGGTGATGTTCTGGTTTTATTCACATGGACAACAAATCCCATGAAAACTAAAGCTAGCAATTTGACTGTGTTGTCAAGCTTATTGTGCTGTACCGTAGCTCCCCAACAGTCATTAAAACTGCTGATGCCCTGGTTTAATACGTGTATCAATCCACTGCTAAAAATAGTCCCGAGCAAACGCATGATTTACTCTGTTTCAGTTTCATTTGCTCAGTGTTAACCTTAGTGCTCAGGTGGTTCTGACCTAATAAGTATTTACTGTTTAGCATGTCTTTAGTTTGTTAATAACTGAGAACAAAAGAGACATTGTGTGAACATATTAAAGATGTGTTTTGCAAACCTAGCAAGAAATTTTGAAATCTCCAAAAGCCTCGTTTAAACCAGACGACTTCCTGCAGTGAAGCATTTTGGTCTTTGGACCAAACCTGGACTTTTCTCTGGAGGCTGGTATTGACTGTGACTAGAGATGGAGTGGACTGACCACAGCAGTAATTACAGTTGGCTGCACGATGCAAAGCCTAAACAAAATCTCCTCACATCATTATAAGCGGTGATAAGTACCTTCCTCTATTTTAAAATATGTTTATCAAATTTTTATTCGAGCACTTTAATTACGTATAATACAACAGTTTATTCTGCTTGTAGAAATGATTGTACTATGAAAATGGAGTGTACAATACGCTGAGAATCATAGAGCTAATGTCATTGTTTTCAAATACCTCTCATGAAATTCGAAATGTGTTCATTGTCTTTTTTTTTATTTATCTTGTGCCACAACATACTCAGTGGCCTCGACATGGGTGTTGATGCTTTCGTGTTTTCTAAGGCCTCATAGGCTGCAGGGCCGTTGTAGATATCCATGTAAACTTGGAATAAAATAGGAAGATGTTTCCTGGTCTCCAGTGTTCAAGTGAATTGTGAGTAACTCAATAAATTCACACCGTTGCCGTACAGTACGTCTACTGTTGCAGTGTTCATACTGAATGCCAGTGCTGATTTCATACGCTGAAGTTTTGTGTTTATTTAAAATACAATACAAATTTTGCCTTAGATAAAAAAAAGTCAAAAATGTTGAAATGGTGAAAAATGTGTGTCCATGGAAGGCAGAGTTCACTTCTGAGCCTTCTTCGCTCCTGCTTTCGCGCCTCCTTTTCCTCCCCTCTCACCCTTTTCGTCTCTCTCCTTGTCTCCCCTCTCTCCAGATTTCTTCCCTTTCCCGTCGCCGTCCTCTTTCTTGGACGCGCCCCTCTCGCCCTTCTTCTTCGCCGAGGCGTCGTTGTCGTCTCCTTTCCCGTCTTTGGCACCCTTGCCCTCTTTCTTGCCCTCTTTGCTCTTCTTCTCTCCCTTGTCGCCGTCCACCTTCCCGGAGACCGTCGCCACCTCCTCCTTCTCCTCTGGTTTCACCGCTGAAAGAAAACAAACCAACGGGTTAAAAGGCTGCTGGGCCGCATCAGGTATCATCAAAGTCCTGCATTGGAGAGTTTAATCCAAAAGAATGCCCAGCTAAGTAGGTTGCACGTAATTAAGGCGCGTCTGTTACTCTCGCTTCTAATAAGTGTGGCCTATTTATTCTTTTAATGGAATTGTTTGAGGCAGTTTCTTGGTGGGAAGTGAGTCACAAACGCTCGTCGTTAGTTTGGCGAGTGCTGATAAAGAATGTTTTCCTCATTGTTCTGGAGGTGACATTGAGCACGCTGAGACTTACTGAGCTTCAAGTGAGTACACTGAGGTTGGGGAAAGACACAATTAAATAGTAAACACAGTAAAAAGGCTGTTTACAAAGGCATAAAGAAATAGTTGGACATCTTGGAGAATGAATAGACCCATACGCTTCTGTCACCTAAGTATGATGTGATGGCCAGCAGGCACGAGCTTGACATAAAGACTTGGAAAGTGGGAAGCAGCTGGGCTGGTTCTGCCTCAATATAACAAAACCCAGCTCTCCTAAAGCCCCACTGTTTCAACCATGCCAGACGATTATGGTCCTGAGAAGGATCCAGTGTAAAAAAAGCATCCTGGCTGAGACGTAGTTCAACTTATAACCCACAGATCGAACGTAAGTCAGCTCTAGAGGCGCTGTCGCTTTCTTATCTTTAGGCAGAGAAAACCGGAGTTTTGCTACTAAGCCACAGTAGGTGAAGCCCTCGAAAATAGAGCTGAAACAACAGGTCGTCATAACAGGCCCCAGGCACGAGTTAGCGAATTACACTTGACTGTGAAATAGATCCAGAGACGCGGGTGCGATTTTACACTTCATGCATTGTTTAAAAGCTGTGAAAATTGCTCAGGAAAAGGAAAAAGGCCAAACGGCGCTTCCTCCGTTTCTTTGCAACGCGAACACTTCCCCGGCGCTGCACAAAACCTGCAGAGGCGCTGGCTGCACAAACGAAGGTCAAGACGGCGACGGCAAACGCACCAAATGTCACATGCTGCCAGAGGGCGCCGGGCGTATTCTGATCCCGGGTTTGGTTGTATTGGGACTTAAAATAATCAGCCAACCATCAGAATGTTTGTGAAAAGACTTCCTTGTGTTGTGACTGTACTCTGCAGCTGTCCACTTCTCTCCGTGCTGCCCCCCCCCCCGTCCTCTTCTTTCTCCTTTTTTATAGCTTTGAGTCTAACGTTTAGAGAAAGCTGGACGGATAGTGACTAAAGATTTTGTCAGGATTGCTGATGGCTGAGATAGATGCAGTAATTAAATGTCTGTAGGTCTGATGCCTGCTTGTGTATGGAATAATAAGGTTTCCCCTGCAAAAGGCTTTTTGCTCCAAATAGCACATTATGCGATAAAACTGGCAATGAAAAAATCATCACACTTAATAAAATGTGATGTAGTAAAATAAATGTGTATATTTTGAGGAACAGAGCAGAGCCAGGCTGAATTCCTTTTTGCAAGTCCATCACCCATCGGTGGATGAGCGGTGAACCCTAAACAACCTCCTCCTCGCCGGCCGTTTTTCAGCTAGCAGCGACAGACGTGTCAGAAATGTGTCTGGGTTGTTGTAGCAGCTCCAACGCTGCGGTGACACAGAGGGCTGCTTATTTTCAGCTACTTGAAATGATGCACTTTGTGCTGGAGAGAAGCAGGTCTGGGGAGAGTTGATGGCCGGCGAGTGAAGGTGGCAAACAGCAGGAATTGATTCACAGCCTTTGTGTTTGGCTCAGAGTTTGTGTGAGGGAGGCAGAGACAGGAACGGAGGATGAAGGCTTGATGGAGCCTTGAACTTTTTCTCCCTGCTGTTTGTTTTTGTAGAAGATATTGACTGGAACTGACAACCGCTTCCTGTTTCATAGTTTGTTCCACATGAGTCCGATGGTGCAGTGAGGTGGAGCTCAAGTGCAGAAAAAAAATCACAATTACTGTACATGCACTTGCAAAAACATAACCCGGTCAATCAGTATGAATAACCATGTGCACGTGTAAGAGATTTACACGGACTACGTAGCTTCAGAACATTTGCTGCTGTTGTTCCTGATTGTTCCTGAGTGGTGCTGATTTGCATAATCAGATTTAAGTAGTACATTTTATTTTTACTGCTGCAGTACAGTCATATTTACTTGCTTTATTCTGCCTTCCTCCCATGAGAAAATGTGGTTTGTCAGATTGTCAGATTGTTATTGCATATTTCGTCTCAGTCAGCATAAAATGATTAGTGGGGATTTGCAATCATTTCCATGTTTGTTGCATATAAAGGCTGATCTCTTTTTTCTATTAACCCATTGTTGGCTTGTTTTTTTTTTTTCTTCTCCAATCAATCACATTCTGTAGTAACTACTCCTTCATAGGAGGAAGACGAACAAACACGTGTCTGTCTGTATTTAGAACCATTTATGACCTAGAATACAGCTAAGCAGTTGAGAGGCTTTGAGAGAAGGAAGAGAAGCAAGAAAAGAACATTTAATCTGATGCTGACATGCTCATCGTGTTTAATTAATAGTAGAAGGCAGTGTGTATAATTTTTCCATTATAGAAAACATGCAGACAGGGAAACAGACAGAGAGTAAATAGGTGTGTTTGTTGCAGCATTACAATCCACACTGATTACTGTAATAACAGCTTTTGTCTCTGAAATTCACTGAATCATCAAATTAATTGGTTTGGATGATATTTGCATACACATAAGTATGCGTGAAGCTCAATGTTTCCAAAAGAGCCTCAGTATTTGATGACAAATGGATATAGCTGAAGCTCTTCACTTCTTCAGAAGTAACTTTTTTTCTAATTAGAATGAAATTAGACCTTTGGAAATACATTAGGAAAGATTTTGACATGTCTATTAAGGCTTAAAAGTTTACAAAGAGCATCACAATATACACAAGTATAAACTACAAAAGTCCAGCTGCCTCACAAGGCAGCAAGACCTGCCTGCAAGAACGTGGGAAATTGTGCTCTATCGTTTCAAAACTGATGCAGATGAACAAGAGTGGTCTAACTGTAGATTAGGTGCTTCTCAGATGCGCGAGTGGAGATTTTAGTGATTTAGAAGAGCAGGAGATTTAGCAGAAGACGAGGAGAAGGAGGTCAGTCTGTCTCTGGCAAAGTGTGGGAGCTGGGATGCTCCTCGCTGACCCTCGATACTGAGAGCTGGCTGTTGGTAGCACTTGGAGTTGGGACCTGCTCAGAAACCGTCTGCACTGCAGAGGCGTCTGGAGAAGCTGGAGAACAGAACAGAACGGAACAGAACAGAACAGAACAGAACAGAACAGAACAGAACAGAACAGAACAGAATATAATGGAACAGAACAGAACAGAACAGAACAGAACAGAACAGAACAGAACAGAACAGAATAGAATAGAATAGAACAGAACAGAATAGAACAGAACACAACAGAACACAACAGAATAGAATAAAATAGAACAGAACAGAACAGAACAGAACAGAATAGAACAGAACAGAACACGTTTAATAGGATGCAGCAAAACCCAGAGCGGGTGAAGTAACAGGAGCAGACAGTGAAAGACTGAAGAATTCGGCCTGCGATGTGTAAACAGACAGTTGTCCTTTAGCCTGACTCTCAGAGTGAAGTCACACATTAACACCGGTGGAGTTCACTGAGGTTCACTGCAGTCGAGTTCAAACAGCTTTCAAACATTCGCCTCATCTTTGTTCCGTCGGAGCCGCAGCGTCTCAAGTTTCCCTGCGCGGCTTCAATCGGAGCATTAGTACGACGCGCGGAGCGATTCCAGCCGTCGGCACCGGAGTCGGACTCATTTAATATGTACACGTACTAGTCAGCTTCACTTTGGGAGGATATGAAGCGGGTACTCACATCCGGGGATCTCCGTCAGCTCATTCAGAGGTGGCACTGTCTCTAAGGTGTTGGCGTATTTCTTGGCGGCCTGTCTCTGCGCGTGTCGGGCCTCGATTTCCTTTTTGGTTCTCGGGATCCGACATTTGAATATACAACACAAAGTAATAACTGGGGGAGACAAAAAGAGGCGTGAGTTAGAAATGTGAGCATTTAATACATGTAGTGACACATCTTGTTAGGTGGTGGTGGTGGGGGGGGGGGCTCCCACGGGGAAGAGCTGCAGGCTATAGATGCATGTGTAGCAAAGTAGACTCCACAGTTTGTTAGTTGAGATTTAGAAACTGCTTTTTGCCACTGAAGTTAAGAAATGAAGCGGTGTTTACTAGTCAGGTGACTCGCTTCTGTAAACACAGGCGCGTTCCCGTCTTTTGTGACGGAGCGTTACTGTCGCTACTGTTGGTCTCAGTCTGAGTCATCGCTCTGTGGAGGCCAAATTCCTACAATGCGAGTCTTTGGCCGGCGGCTCTTTCTTCGCGTGCCAGGGGCGATTTGTGTTGAAGGTGCACTGACCAATTGCTAAAACGAACACGGAGAAGATGCCGATGACCTGCCATAACCGCAGCCCCCAGAAAACCACGGTCTCCGACGTGACGGGATCGGGCTTCTTCGGAGGATCTGTGGGCAAGAGCTGGGAGGAAACACTGGCATTAAAACATCTGGGAGAAGCTGAGGACGCGTGACCTTCATATCGAGGCACCAGTCAGTCGGTCTGTGACACTTTTCTCATTTTGGTGGTGATTGAATAATAATAATAAGTGTAAGAGTGGCTGTTTGTGTCTTTGTGTTCGATCAGAGCCACGTCATGAGTCAATGTGAGGATTCTGCCTGTGTGCTGTGCTTCGACCTTTGGATTGGACGATAAGGTTGTTTTAGAAAGCGTGCACTTTAGACAATGAAGCAACAATAGGTCCGAAAATGGACTTTTATTAAATTAGCTGCCATTTGCGGTAACACTAGTAGAAAACGGCTTTAAAAATACCCCAGTGATACAATAAAGAAACCATTTAACAATGCATCAAACAACAATTTAGACGTCAGTTTTGAGTAAAAATAACTTCTGCATAATGGAAACTATTCAATGCAACGTTTTGAACAGATGGCACCAACGTAGCCGAGTCATACTGTCATATATGGCGAAAATCACCGACAACTGGCCAACACGCCAGCTGTGCTCAGGGCGTCCAAACTGGTCGTGTGCCAAGGAGGTCACGCGAGGGCTGCAATAGTGTAAATGATCTGAGTGAATGTTCTCTGGCTGCTTTAAAGTGATGCTGTGACGCTACAGTGAGTCTGTGTATGAGGGCGGATTAGTGGCTATAAGCCTTAAATTTTCTTCTGGAAGGATGAACTCAGAGCCACGCTGACCTCAGGTCAACTCATGTTACGTTACAGTGTTGCCAAAAGTTGCAAAAAAAATGTTTGTACAGACACAAATGCAGCTTTTCTCTGAACTGCAGCAGGAGGATTATGGAAGCAACGCTATGTCTCAGGACGCTGTATATCAACAGAGCCCCGATCTGCAGCTGGGACGAAACTCTGGCACGGACGTCTGTGGCTGAAAGAGGATTTACGCAGATGTGTGCTCACATTCTGTTTGCAAGGGTTTCGCAGGTTAAGAGCGATCACCTGACGTTTCAAGCATGTTTCAAGCGTTAAACCCCTAAAACGGAGCATGCATGGTTATGGTATTCAGCCCAAAAGCACAAAAACAAGTTGCAGGAGCTGCTGGCAGACACACACACACACACACACACACACACACACACACGCACGTGTGGACTCGGCAATTTCTGCAATTCCCACGTAACATATGGAGCTTCCGCACATGATTAGTCACATCTCGTCAAGCAAAACCGGCGAATGGGGCAACAAGTCCGGAGACAAACACGGCCCACGCAAAGCGGCCATGGCAGCGTAAACCTGAGGAACCTGTGGAGGGTGTGATGGAGTTCCAGGCTCTTACCTCGGGATCCGGGACCTGAGCGGAGACGGAGGACAAGCACTGAGTGAGCAGCACAGCTCCCCAGCCCTGCAGCAGCAGCCGAGGGCACGCGGGCGCATCCCCAGCCATTCTGCGGCCACCCTGCCCCCTCTCCCCCTGTCTGCCTGCCCTACTGGCGCCGTACGCGAGCCAGGACCGCTCTCCCGGGCTGATTAATGGTGGCTACGGCGCTGACGGCTTCCGCCCATCCCCGGCTCTCCGCCGCCACGCTTCTCTATCTTTTCCCCTCTTCCACACCCGCTCTGCAAGAATCCACCGGCACACGCAGGCACCACTGCAGCCAACTGTGGACGGCTCCGGTACCAGGAGGGAGCCAGCCCCGCAGTTAGGCTCCATGAATTAATTAATAGAGCTGGTGTGCTTTACAGCCGGCTCATGCTGCCGGGGACGCAGAGGGAACACACAGCAGGGGGGATGGGCAGGACTCACCACAGCCACGGCCTGCACACGGCTGGGGAACGCGCCGTCATCTTTATTAGCTCAGAATGCGGGAGTGAAGCCGTGAGTGTGAGATGACGTGATGCGGAAAAGCAAGCTGTCGCCATATGTGAACAGAATCAAATGAAAGCACCAGGAAACGCTGGAGCGAAGCACAAATACTTGTTAAGATGTCGACTCTATCTTGGTTACACATTCAGCACTGGGATGTCTTTGATGATGATACTAAAGGTCCAGGATAGATGCTTCCACCCTGTTCCTGTCGGGTGCTGGATCTAATGACTCTGCACCACAAGTTTCCTAAAGCAATTTCCTTGAACGTCAAACTAATTATTTGAAATAATCATGGCTCTTATAGATCTTCATCTCTGGACAGCTGTTTTTCACCGTGCTGTATTTTCATTACTAATTGAACATATTGACAGTCTGGGTTTGGATCAATGAGCCAATCGCAGCCTCTAATTTGCCACCGATGGACAATTTTCATGTCTTAATTCAGACATTTTCACATAAAATGAAAAGTATTGGAAAGTATTGTAAAGATTTTTACTGGAGCTTTTCTGAATGAACTATCATCAGACCTTAAAGGCCTCAACAAGACATTTCATGTGTCAGAGTGGATTTTGTGTCATTATCATTACATTTGCTCAACCTTTACTTGGTCCAGAGTGAGGTTTTAATTAACACTGATGACACGTCTTGTCATCAATGATTTTCCCTCCAGAGAAGTACAAAAGGAAACACTCATTAATCGCCATGGAAACGAGGCCACTATGCATTGTGTGCATTGACTGGAACACAAACTTAGCATGTGGTATGGAGATCGCTCCAATCCGACTTCCCTGATGATGATGAATGATGATGATGATGATGAAGTACGCCAGGAGCCTGCAGCCTCACTTTCGGTGCTAATGAGAACCCTAGTCCTCATCATCAGTCAGAAATAGCTCCCAGTGATTGGTTATTGTCAGAGGTGTTCAATGCAATCACGATATCTGAGCCTCATTAGCTAGAACCTGTTCAATGGGTGACGTATTTACTCTGGAACACTTGTCATTAACTCTTCTGGTTTTTCTAAGCGATTTTCATGAAAGTCTGTGGAGCCTGATGTGTTTTTGTTATATAGCAGTGGGGCGTCTTTAAAATTGTTATACCATGACACTCGCCTGATATTATTCTATCAGTCAGAGTAAAGTTGAGGCCAATTCGCCCCCCTCTGAAAACAATTATCATAATCTGCTTTAACCAAGGTCAATCATGCCACATTATGTAACGGGAATATTTTAACTGCGAAGAGCCTTGTGAAGTCACTCCTTCATTTCACTGAGTGCACCACTTTACTCAGCACCCCCCCCCCCCTCCAATTTTTAAGAAAAAATTTGTTAATAGAAATAAGTTTTACTGTTTCCTACTGTAGACTCTTACAGTATCCAATAAAAATACAGAGCTCAGCAGCCTTTAAGGATGTTATTTTGATTTCGTGGCAGCAGGAGGTAGTGCACTTGTTTCCTGTGTGGCTTTGATCATCTCTTATCCGGTGCAGAGCTGCGGTGCCAGGTTCCCGTGCCGTAGGTTGGGGCACTTTGGTGAAAGGACTGAAGGCGAAGTACAGTCAGTGCTGTGGCTTCCTAAGCAGGCACACTGCATTGCGTGTCCAGGTCAGGTCATCTGGACGACGTTCGTGTCCTAGAAACTAGAAAAGGTTGACGCTTCCTCGAGCTTTTGCCCTTTTATCTCCAACGGCCATAGTAAAAGCAGAACTGGAACGCATAGATGTTATAACCCATATCTAATGAAGCAGCTTCCGTTTTTTTAAACAGAGGTGAGGTAGCGTGTTCCCTGAAAAAAGAAAAGATTACTTCTGACTCTGACAGAACATGGAGAGAGATTTAATTTAGAGTGTGAAAATTTCTCCACCGTTGGGGGAGAATGGTGAGGACAAGTCATACGCTGGGACTGACAGCTAGGTTACCACAGTGATTGGAGGGAGAAATCAGCTTTTGGTGGCAGCGCATGTGGAGCACAGACTGTTGGACGCGACGAGTTTTAGAAAGGAGGCTGTCACCGTTTCAGACTCAGTTTGCCTTCATTCACTTTAGATTATTGTCTCAAAATACTGGTATATTCTGCATTAGTGTCATGATGATGCGTTCGAGATAGATAAAAACATGAACATTTACTTGGCTACAGACAAGTATAGAGCTACTGTTGCATTATTGCATTCATCATTATGCTCACTTTGCTTTACAACCTGGAGGTGTATTCACAATGGGGTCGTCAGAATGAACTGTGCTGTCCTGAATACACACACTCTGCACGAAGCTGCTTGTGGCAGATTGACTGTACTATATAATGCATGTGTAATTGGAATTCGTAGCCTTAGGCTGCACCCTTGCAGGACAAAAGTGCAATTAACCACATCGCCATCTAGTGAAACGGCTTATATTTAAAACTGCTGAAATAAACACAATTACTTAAAATTCTGCAGATCTGCAGGTCTAAGTTTCTGTATGAATTCATACCATGGCTTCAGCACTGTCCCACTAAAGGTGAAAGGTTATCATTTCAGCTCCACTTACTGTAAATGAGCACATTAGAATTCCGCTGTTTATTTTCTTTCCATTACATGTAAATGAGGGGCACCAGGAGATGAATGGACTCATAGAGGCACAAACCGTTTTCTGGCCTGAGTAAAGTTCACAGATCCCTCATATGCCGATGTCTAACTTTAACCTCTGCGTTCGCAGCGCCCGCTGTTTACTTTAGTTTCTGGATGCAGTCAATGGTCGGCAGGAAGCATTGGTCCAGAACGAGGGAATACCTCTGAGGAGAACGATGGAGAAAGGAGTCATTCAAACCTGGAATGACAAATAGGTGAGGTTGTTTACGTATGCTGTGTTTACATAAGTTTGTGTTTGGTTTGGTGGGTTATTGGGCATTTTGGAATAAATCTACACCTTTCTGCGTAATACAGCTACCTAAAACAATATTAAAATTGTTTGCTGAAGAGTAATTTATTTGGAAGTGATGACACTCTTTAATGACTGGAGTCAGCCGGCGCAGTCATGTTAATACGCGGCAACACTGGGTTTAGTGACTTGGGTGTTAAACAGCAATTAGACATTGGCCTTTTTTCTATAAAACACCACATTTTAAAATCAAAAGCCCCAGAGTAAGATTATGGGAAATAGTCCAGAGGATATATTCAAAAACATGCAGCTTTGTTTTCATATGAAACTGCGTTATAGCCAATTAAAAGCAAAAATTATTAAGTTAAACATTTTTCCTGGAAGTGGACGCAGGTTTGGACCGTGACGAGTATTTGCTCCACCAACATCCTTTCTGACGCACGTTGCTGCATTTGATAGATATTCGTCAAAGTGCAGAGCGGAGACACGCGGCCGTTGATATCGCCGCTGTTCCTCCAGTCACACATCTGACTGGCTCACATTAAAGGAGGATCCAACACAAGCTGCTTTCTGTAACTGCGGGCATAAAGGCTTTCTTCATCATGTCCGAACTCTGATATTTTTGTCTTGTGGCACTTTCTCACTCGGTCCAATGGGGACCTGCCAATCTCCCACAGGGTCCTGGAAGACATAGTGCGGTATTTGAAGCAGCACACTAACTCAGCCATGGTTTTAAATTAAGCGTGATGTGCAGGGGAAGGAGAGGGAGGGGACGGGGGGTTGCTGCTGAAATCCTTTTGGCTACATGGGAAGAAAATATCTTGGACATCAGTATGAACGTTATAGTATGAATATAGGGTCCACTCCCACCGAGTCGCGCATATCGACACTGCCACTGAATTAAAGGTCTCAGATCACATGCAGCACACGTGTGTGACGTGCTCTGGGGAGTACATAGACGATTACACTGTGGGTTTGTGCAGCTCGAGTTTGAATCCATTTTCAACCACTATTCCCACATAGCTGGTTTCAAGTCAGAAATGATTAGCAGTAATATTGGACACGGGTATTGACACGTTTGGGACCTTAACTGAGGTGTTTACTATTTGGATTGGCCTTACACACATTTACATACAACCACGCCGTGCCAAAAATAACGAAAAGCAAAAGTCAAGCCAGGAAAGTAAACAACAATTCAGATGTTTGGTGAAGATTTTGTCATATTTTTATTGATTTGTCAAAAATTCAATAGCTGACATTTTTCCTACAGGTACAAACAACTGAAATGCACATAATGTTATCAGTGGAGAAAAAGACATAGATTGATCTAAAAAAATGTGAGCGTGACATTTATAAAACAAGGAGAGCAGATAGAAAACCAGATGGAGCTGCGCTGTTAACATTAAAGATTTCTTCTTCTTTCGTGTGTGATGCCAAAGTAATCAGCTAGCTAAACTGAAGACACCCGAACGCACCAGCAGACACGGCAAAGTATCTTCAAGCGCTCAATTAAAGAAAAAGGCAAAGATCCAAATGAGGTTTGTGTGGCAGATGAAAACAGTGTGATTCCTGCAGGCTGCTGTTTGTCACATGTGACAGGCGACGGTGGGGTTCAGTTGGACGTGAGGGTGAGCAGGGACCGGCCAGTTCCCCTGGTTAGTGTCTTGTCTGGTCTGTCACAGACCCTGCAGAAAAACATGCTTGACTTCTCTCATCACGTCACTGCAGACCCGTGCGTTCGTGGCAGAGAGTGCTCTTCAGCCAGGCCTTCGGCACGTCCGTTACCTCCAGAATCAGCGTCCAGGAGACCGCATTTAAGAGCAATGCCCCAAACCTGGCGCTTACATTAGGCCCTGTCCATGGGCAGTGTTTCTGCACAGGTGTATCATTAGTTCTGGCAGATGGGAAAAAAACTATTTTGTCAGTGTTAGAAATAAAGTGTTTACACAAGTCAGCCAACTCCTTGTAAGGTGCTCAGCCTGTACACAGCTCAGCTCCTGAAGGGCAGACTGACAGTCACAAGACAGACAGGGGGAAAACTGAGCATCTTTAAACAGCAAATATCAGGAATCTGCCTGACACTGTCACACGACACTGTCACCGAGACCTGGTTTACTACAGTGTAGTTCTACCCACGCTGCCGACACAATGTTTACTTTGAATCTAAATTTGTCTCCTCCAGCTGCAGCTCTACGTTTGCCATCCCACTCCTCCCGCTGCCTCTGTTCTGCCTCCAAACACCCCTGGTTAATGTCTTTCACTATTTTTATTTAATGTTTCATTTAAACATGAAAGCTATTTGGTTACATTATAGATGCACTAATGAAGCTTTAAATGACTACAGACATGCAAATATACAAATGTAATATTTTATTGTTTATTTTACTCCTAATTATGTTTGGATTAAAAATACACTTTTCTTTGATTTTTGCTATCCCTGGATCACCTTCTGGAGTTTAATGCAATGTTCTAATAACTGACTAAGGCGTTAAAGCTAAAAGAAAAACTGAAAAACATCCCTGAGTCAGGGTCAGACTAAATAACTAAATAAAATGAACAATACGAAGTGACTGAGACATTTTTGTAATGTTCACAAAAGCAATAATAAGTGTCCATGACCTTCAAATAGTCATCTAAATTAACACGTGTTTTGGTTTAACTTTGCAATTTTCACTCATACCTTTAAAAAAACGGAATTCTGGTGATTGTGATGCACACAAACCTCACAGTTGGCAAATACAAATCAAACATCTAAAAAGGTTCAGTGTTCCTTGTGTGAAGCACATCACTGAATCACTGGAGCACTGCACACAAACCTTGCAAGCGAACTGTATCCGACCTCTGTACAAACACTGCCATACCTCATACTAGAACTCATCACTACAATGATGCTACTAATGATGATACTAACACCACTATAAGTCTTAAATGAGTCTAGACTTGGATATTTATTACAAAGATGCATCAACATGTGTCAACGTTTAGGAGTAGTAGTAGTAGTAGTAGCTGTTGCAGTGTTTATGTGCTTTGTTAAAAAAATCTGTACTATAACAACAGGTAAGATATATTCTTAGATCTCTATGTCTGAGCTATATGTTTTAATTACAATTACCACATCGTGTAACCCTAGAACAGAAGGAAAAATGGAAACTACAGACGAAGAAGAAAGTGGCAGTGTTTTACATTGTCTGTCATACGCTGATCTGCTCAACATGTGTCCCATTCTACTGGCAACTCAGCTCCCTGAAAAACAAAAGGATACAGCATTGAAAACACATCGTGGCTTTATTTAGTATATGGAAATATGATAATAGGAGAGTCCAGTCTTACTCTAACATCAGGGGTAATTAGCTTAATTGATGTAAACATAAGAAGTGCACCTTTAATCACACAGTAACTAATTCAATTAGAACAAATATTCATAACCTAATTACCATTTACTATGATCATCATTAGCACACGTACCCTGAAGATGTCATGTGCATGTTAATGTCTCCCTCTTCAGGGGGATTTCCTGAACTGCAAGTTTCTTTAGAGCAGGACTGTTTTTCCTCATGCTGGTCACAAAGACACAAGGTCTTAAAAGTAAACATATAATAGGAATAAACAATAATGATATACATTTTAGTTTACTTCTATTACAGTACCTTCATCCTGAGTTGGTGGATCTCCTCTTCTAGTCGTTTGATATTTGCCTCTTTTTCAGCAACCACCTTCTTAAGATTCTGGATGAGGATATTGTGCTCTGAACACTCGCTGCTCAGCTGCTCCGCAGGGCCTGGCTGGGTTTCTTTTCTCTTCGGGTTCTGCTGTTGGCTCAGCTGCTTCAGCACCTCCTGCATCTGGGACTGCTGTTTCTGCCAGAGGACAGAGCAACAGCACATTTCTTTATGTCATATTATAAAGACCCGCTGTAAAATGAAAGCAGATACACTTTGACTTTTATTATAACAGTAGGTTTATATCCTTACCAACAGAAGGTGCACAAGCTCATCATCATGTTTACTCTTCTCCATCAGGGTGGAAATCTGGAATTTGAGAGTGTTCACTTCCACAGACAGCGTTTTGTTCCTGGCTTTAGAAGCTTCTAGCTTTTTCTTCAAATCCTCGTGGTCTTTCAAGAGGGTCTCGTAGTCAGCAGACATCCTCTGGACAGTTGGCAATCAAGAAGAAGAACATTTGTAATTTATATTTGCAATAAAGTACTATGAACATAACTTGTAATTAATGGCTCCACACCTCAAATGCCTCCCTCTTCTCCTTCTCAATGGTGCGGATTTTGCTGAGGTTTCTGTCTTGAGGAGAGCTTTTCATGCCCATTAACTCTTCCTCTACACTTGACTGTCTTTCCTGACCTGACTGGATCAGCTGCTGCTCAAGGTCCCGAACCTGTTGCCCAAAGCTTGAGTTAAAGCATGATCTGATACTTTGCAAGAAGAAATCATTTAGTTGTAGGGGTTCTTATTACCCGTTTCTGAAGAGCGAGTATTTGCTGAGAACGGCCTCTGAAGTTTTCTGGGCAGCTTAATAACTGCTGAAGGTTGACTTCCTCCCCAACCTCGCTGATCAACACCTGCAATAGCAGCAGTTCATATTTTGAAGTACACCAAGCCGTTGATGATTACGATGCAAATATATCACACTTTACTTAGATAACCAAATACTAGAACAGAACCTTCTGAGCTACTTTCAACTCCTGTTTGATAGACTGAATCTGGTTGCGATACTCAGCCATTTTCAGCTGGGCAGCTGAGAGTTTTTCCTGTAGAGATTTCACCACTGGACTTTCCTGCTTTCGTGAACAGATTGAAAAAACATGTAACAATGTCCTAAAAATTAAAAAAAACATAAGCTCTTGTTACATTTTCACAATAATTACCTCAAATTCTTTAGCCGACCTCTTGTCCTGTGATGTTGTGTCAGACTGTTGCCCATGTGGAGAGTAAGACAAAGCAGCCTCCAGCTATTGAAAGCATCACAACATTAATAAAGATAATGCATTATGTAATTTAAAACTGGTCATTTGAGACATTTTTTATTTACCTCCACCAACCAACAAATGTTGTTACCTCTTTTTCAAGCTCTTTAATTCGGTTGCTGCTTTGCTTCGATAGAAACTTCTCTCGCTCAATCTTAGCAGTTAGTTCTCTGTTCTTCTTAGACAGCTCAACAATCTTCATAGCAGCCACATCCCCTGCTAAGCTCGAGGTTCCTAAAGGATATTGAGTCATAAATCACAATGAAGCTGTAGATTATCCACACCATCGCTCGTAACGTCAGTGTGAAGTCGCTACCTGCTAAAGCCAGTCTTTCTTCTTCCATTTTTCTTCTCAGGTGCTGAATTTCAAAGTCCTTCTCGCTCAGAAGCTTGAAGAGACGACCATTTTCATCCTTTAGCTCTCTCACCTGGTCTAACACATTCTGATGCTCTTTCCACATCAATCTACAAGTCATTAAAGTGAGCAAGTTGTACATCAAGGTTATTTATGCTAAGTATGTTCTCGTTATTAATCTTTAACTATTTCCATGTTTAGATTTGTTCCACGCTTGTGTTTTCTAAAAGGCAGCAAAGCAACCAAAGCAGTCAAATAGATTATTTTTTAGATTATTATTACATTTTTTACCTGTCTCCATGATTGTTGGACAAAGTACTTTGCTTAGATAAGCCCAAATCATCTTGAGTAACATCTTCACGCTTATTAGGACGGCTCTCCATTCTTCTTGCTAGTCTTTTCTCCTGCTGTTTTTGTAGCTCATGGAACTGAAGCCGCAAATCATTCAGCTCATCATAACCCTCCATGATCTATGTATAAAAAAGAGCATTCAGGTCCTGTAGTTGTGGAGGAAAATATATATTAATATTGTGATAATGCAGTTAAACATTTAAGATTATTAATCATATGTATAAACTTTTTGGTATTATAGTAAACAACAACGTCTACTATAGCATTAGCAGTTAACGTTGATAACTGCTTACACCTTTACTGTATATCGTCGTAGCTACACTTAAATACAAAAGGCTTCACCTGTTATTTACCAGTAGCAGCGCTGTAAACAAATTTACGTCGGTCATCCCGTCATATGCTAACTTACAGTAGTTTAAGAAAGTGGAGGCGTTTCCTTTGACAGTGTTTGCGACGCTCCTGTATCTATGGCAACGCTTCTTCAGCGCCCTAGGATGGCCTCTCGCGGGAGGATGACGTCACGGTTGCCGTTCTACCCGCGAAGTTCAGGTAACAGGTATGTTGTTGTTGTCGGCGTGTGTCTGCTGCGCTCTGGCAAACAGGCGCCTGCACGTCGCGTACACACAGGCATTTAGAGACGCAGACAGACAGTGCGGAGGAGTAAAAATTTAACCAAAGTATAGATATTTTTGTCCGAGTATCGATCGATATCAATACTAGCGTTGGTATCGATATTATCGATATTAAAATCGATCTGCCCACCTCTAGTATGTACTGTAGCTGTAGTGTCTTTGCTTTTGGAGATGTGGTAATTGTTGTGTTGTCACTTATTGTAGAATGAGAACAGTGTTACATATCAGACATTAATTATTTAATAAGAGAATTAATAAATTGGACATAAAGAGGAAAGTCTAAAAACAACTATGCTAATTATTAAGAGTATTCCTAGCTAAAATCACATCAACACTGAATTGTTTGCAATGGTAGTGAAAAGATACATGATTAGCAACAACTTAACAACCTTTATTATTTCATTAATGGAAATAAAAGTCGATACTTTGTCAGGGAGCAGTGAGGGCAGCGAGATACAGTCATTCAACCAAGAAAACAAACGGAGGCATTGTGCTGCATGTCTATACCACACTTCGTGTTCTGTCATGTTAAAAATTGGTTTTAATTGTACATCCTCTAAGACGTACAGTATAAAACACCAATCACAGCAGGCTGTAGGCTTCCATCCATCCATCCATTTTCAACCGCTTATCCGGGACTGGGACGCAGGGGCAGCAGTCTGAGCAAAGAGTTCCAGACTTCCCTCTCCCCAGACACTACCTCCAGCTCTTCCGGTGGGACCCCAAAGCGTTCCCAGGCCAGCCAAGAGACATAGTCTCTCCAGCATGTCCTGGGCCTCCTACCAGTGGGAAATTCCCGGAACAGGAGGCGTCCAGGAGGCATCCGAAACAGATGCTCCTCACCTTATCTCTAAGGGAGCGCCAAACCACCCTACAGAAGAAGTTCATTTCCGCCGCTTGTATCCGCGATCTTGCCCTTTCGGTTATGACCCAAAGCTCATGACCATAGGTGAGGGTAGTAACGTATCTTGACCGGTAAATTGAGAGCTTTGCCTTTTGGCTCAGCTCCCTCTTCACCATGACAGATCAGTACACCGACCGCATTACCCGAGCCGCTACACTGATCCATCTGTCAATCTCACGCTCCTTCCTTCCCTCACTTGTGAACAAGACCCCAAGATACTTGAACTCCTCCCCTTGGGGCAGGAACTCTCCTCCAACCTGGAGAGAACAAGCCACCTTTTTCCGGTCAAGAACCATGGCCTCAGACTTGGAGGAACTGATTCTCATCCCAGCCGCTTCACACTCCGCTGCAAACTGCCCCAGCGCATGCTGGAGGTCCTGGCCTGATGAAGCCAACAGGACAACATCATCTGCAAAAAGCAGAGACGCAATCCTGTGGTCCCCGAACCAGACCCCCTCTGGCCCCCGGCTGTGCCTAGAAATTCTGTCCATAAAAATAATGAACAGAACCGGTGACACAGGGCAGCCCTGCCGAAGTCCAACATGCACCAGAAACAGGTCTGGCTTACTTAAACAATGTGAAGCAGCTCCTGCTCAGGTTGTGCAGAGACTGAACAGCCCTTAGCAAATAGCCTTGGACTCCTTACTCCCGTAGCACCCCATACTGTCACGAGGGATGTCACGAGGGACGCAGTCGAATGCCTTCTCCAAATTCACAAAACACATGTAGACTGATTGGGCAAACTCCCACAAACCCTCAAGCACCCTGCTGAGGGGTGTACCCATCAGCTGCCTCAGGAGTCCCACAGGTCAACCAGACCTGATAGGACTCCTACTTAAGCTTGATGGCATCCATTACCTCCGGTGTCCACCACCGGGTTCGGGGGTTACCACCACGACAGGCACCAGAGACCCTCTGTCCCTGTGTTTCACTTTATTTAGTTTATGAGGTACCCCACACCCATGTCTTATAATTTGAAATTAAAACACATTCATAACCTTACTTTTTCTATGCAACACCACAGTTTACTTCTAGAGCTACTTTCATGGGCTCTGTGGCTTCTTTTTAGTTCTGATTATGTTTATTCCGTTTAGTTTGCCACAGGCAGAGTACAGGCAAATTCTAGACAGACTATGTTTGGAAGTAAGTTCCTCTTGAGAACGCTCATTTTAGATAGTTGTGCACTTGACACATCTGTGTAGATTTAGTCTACAGTAGACAAAACCATTCAAGACAGATCAACCACAACAGGCTGCTGCACATTTCATGCCTGTACTTTACAGAGGTGGGGGTTTGTTTTGGACCCTAACCATCTGCCTCTGCCTGTCATCAAACCTTAAGACCTAATAGTTCACTAGTTGCAAAGTCATGCTTACATGTGTTTTTAGTGTTTTCCTCTATAGTAATATTGATACGTGACACCCGTGCTCATCCAGAATTACCCGAGGCAGAACTTGACTGACTGGTATTCTGTACTATAACACTCATCATGACAGGAGATAGAATGTCATGATGACAAAGCATTTTAGCCCATCAACATGTAGCTGCCTAAAGTGGATTTTAAGGTAGGTTTATAACACAGGTAGAGTATTTAATGTAATGTGCTGCACAGTTGTGTTTGATAGTAGTAAATAGATTTAATTTTTTTAACATGCTAGATCACCATGAAATAAGCAGTATTTATTTCACAATTTTTATAGTGTGAGGAGGAGTGTATGGCATATTTCTCGTGCGTGCATAGACCTGTTTACTGTTCTATTATACAACACTGATTTGAATTGCAGTCAGATTATTTAGCAACTTGCAGTTGTATACCACTTGACTTTTTAGAACTTCACTGCAACTAAGAACTTAAAAAATTACAACACAATTTCATAAGTTTTCATTTTTATTTTCAGAGGAAAAAAAAATTAACCACTTTACACAAAAATATATTTGCACAAAACTGTCATCTTAATATTGTGAATAACTTAAAGCATCTATACGAATATTACAATGTTGGCTGTATGATGATATTTTAGAAGTTTCTGTGGAGTACTATCTGCAGCTATAGTCCAGTGAATTTGCATGTCTCTTGAATACTAGTTGCTTTGATTAAATATTAGATATTTGTAACATCATGGCAAAAGACTGGCCTTTTACAATCACTAGTTTTAAACTAAAATAATAACTAA
This sequence comes from Betta splendens, assembly GCF_900634795.4. Classification (NCBI taxonomy): domain Eukaryota; kingdom Metazoa; phylum Chordata; class Actinopteri; order Anabantiformes; family Osphronemidae; genus Betta; species Betta splendens. The sequence goes on along the minus strand of NC_040897.2, from coordinate 11,501,827 downwards.
TTAAAATCACCACAAATGCACATATTTCCAATTTCCAAAATGTGATTACTTCAAGCATTTGTTTTCTTTACCATTATGATGCTGGTGACTTATTAAATAGCAGCTTCAGCCTTTGTCTTAAGCGTTGATAAAGTGGATCATTCTCTTTACGATGCCCAAAATATAAAAAGGTGGACAAAGGTTGTACACACGGTCAGTTTGGCAAAAAAAAAAAAAACAATATTACAGTGTGGTTTGCTACATGCCATTGGTGTTTTTATATCAACTTACAGAACCTCGTCAGACTGTTGTATAATTTGTTACTGTACATTAATGTTCACTTACTAAAATAGATTAAGTAAACATCTGTTTAATCAAATACTGTCACATATCCAGGTACTAAACCAGCCTAGATTACAACCACAAACAGCTGAGTTCAATATAATTGCATCTTACAGCAGTAGCAATAACCTCACCCTGTTACAATGTCAGGAAATGGAAATGTTTGCTGTAGGTGAGTTGTAGAAGGGAATTTAGCCTACAAAAGTCATAACACAAAATAAACATTCTAAACACTTTAATATGAAATAATATTAAGGGACATAAAATATGCAAAAATGTACTTTCATTTGTGTTCCACCTCTTTCTGTTGCTCCTTGGGCTTCACAATGTAATCTCTGTACATTGAATACATGACTCCTAAAAACAGAAACAGAGCATACATTACATGTCACTAAAGAAATAGTCAGAAACTCTTTAAATGGCATAAGTTTTGTCCAAACCTCTTAAGAATAGGTAGGAACAAAAACTTTCTTAGGTCTACCTGCTATCAAAGCATTTTGGCACAAAAAAAACAACAACCTGGGACTACATACCCAAAGTTATGGCACCGACAACAAAGCCCTGAGCAGCCACACGCATGTGAATCAGATGCACTGACATTTTTGTGTCTCCACGGCTTTTCATTTTCATCAGTCTGTACCCGACAATGGCAAAAAATCCAGCCATTCCTGCAAAATGATAGAGGACAATCGGTGTGTATCAGGGTGTCATTGTGGAAATGACAATAACAAGTTAAGTTAATGGAAGTGTGTAACAGAGTTACTGCCAGTTTTAGATCTGTGCATTTGTAGCTAATATTTGTTGTCGTGATGTAGTATACAAGATGTACTCACCAACAGGAACAAACGGATTCTCCTTTACCTTTTGTAAGAGTTTGGACTCATTATCGTCATAAGCCGACATGTTGACTGAAGGAAAAATAAAATTAAACATGTATTTAATGCCATACAGTCAATTCAATGCTAACAGATGTAAATTCTTTCACTTTGAGAGGGCCTTATCACTGTGTACATATATTAAAGTTACTAAGGATAAGTTTAAAGTTTAGGGCTTTAACTTCATACTTATTTGATGATTGTAGCTCAAATTCGTTCTCCAAGCTGGTTTGCTACTACTGTCAGCTGTTCAGAGCTAATGAGCTAGCTAATGTTAGCAGCCTAGGAGCTGCCCAGAGGTGAAGAGTGAAGGGCAAAGGAAATGCTCATTCGTCAACAGGCCTAACTATAATAAGTTCTTATCAATTACTGTGCAAGATTAACTAACCAGTGTGTAGAAGTAGTTAGACGTTTTAGAGCGATTATGTCATGAAGGTGACAAAAAGCGCCATGATGTTTGAGAAGGGCAAATATATAGGCTTTAGCAGCAGATGACAATCTCACTAGGCCAACTAGGGTTTAGTCTTACCTGTTTAAGGACTGGGTCGCAGTTTGACGTGCCTGTAGAGAAACTGCGTCTTTCGAGTACCAGACCTCGCGTACCGTCTGAAGGAAGCACCGGCCGGGAAACGTGACACACTGCCATAGTACGCAGGCATGACATCAGCACGTTTCACGAGTGGCGTTCACGTCGTGAGAATGGGTTGGAAAAAACGATACTTCATGTGCCCTAAAAACAATTTACTCTTCCATCAGTGTCCGAATTGAGTTTGAAATTAATTTTCTTAGGATGTCGCTTAAGATGAGAAGAGCATTAACTACTAGCTAGACAGGAACTTTTAATTAGTAGATAAACGAAAGAGAAGTGTGCTTTTCACTGCTCTCTGTTGAAGCGGTGCGTTGAATGATACATAAGCTCGACATGAGGTCTGCAGTAAGTTTACAGAATAACGTGAATTGAGAGGACTGCGTATAATTTAACATAACGTTAATGGTACTTAAGTAACTACGATCGAAAGCACTTTTTACAGAGTGATTGGAACGCCGCAACCCGGCGTACATCCCATGGTGCAACCCGGGGCTAGAAGATGCCGAAGATGATATAACCAAAGTCAAATGCTACTAGTGTTGTCTTCTTCGAAAGTGGTGTCATGTTGCTATGTTGAACATAATGTACGTTCCGTTTTACTTTATATTTTGCACCTGTGTGTACTCTCTCCGCGCGTCACTGCCCGTGAGCGTCTAAACGTGGTAAAAGGCAACAGTGTCCATCTGAGATGAAACGTAGTTGGCGTGAATCATCTTGCTTCACCCGTTAATCTCTGCGGTGGAACACCGTGTTCTGAACTCTGCGGTGTGCTTTGTCCATAGCTGCATCCGAGCCAGAACATGGGTCCAAAGACATATATTATTTTACTGTCTACTTTTATACCTATAAAAGACATTAAATATATACATTAAATACATACAAGAAGATCCGATTATTAATATTGCATTATTACTGGAATACTAGCATTTTGCCTTTCATTATCAACATTATTATTATCAGGAATAATATTACGAAAACACTAGTATTACTAACTAAAAGAACAAAAGCAGCAACATGCTTAGGTGGTTTTAATGTCGTGACCCAACCTACTTAACAAAAACATGTTCTTAACTAACTTTAAGTAAACACACTGTAAATAACCAAACACATAAAAAGGCAACTGTGCAAATATTCAATAAATATGCATTAAGGTTTCTAATTAGTTGCAGTTTACTTCTTTTTCCAAAACTTGATGTATTTTGAAGAAGTAACAACAGTGCGGTCAGTTCCTACTGAACCAGTCTAAGGACTTTTTGCTTGTTTGTACTTGTCACGTGATCTGCCCTTTAAATAACACAAAAACAAGACAAAAACAAGAGGAAAAACAACTTGTGACGTTTATGTTCACCCCCCCTGCACGATTTTTACTTTTAAGACTTGACATCAAAACAACTTTGAAGCTCTAATGAGATTGTGGCATTTCCTTTATGTAATTATGGACCATTAACATCAACTGGCCGTGCATCATGCAGGATCTGACTTTGTAGTAGAGAGATAAATGAAGGGGTTCTGCAAACAGCCTTTGTGCATCCTCCAAATAGTGAAATATAATGAATTATTTCCAAAACAAGACAACGGCAGCATTATCATAAACATCCAATGTTAATGTGAAGTCCTAATATAATAATATATTGTAGTACTACACACAAGGTTATATATAATACATGATTCATAAAAACTCAGTGTTTACTATTTCTGTTTCTAGAGTCAACCATGTGCCTTTCTGTATGGAGTTTGCATGTCTCTTTCGGCGTCTGGGTGGGTTTCTACAGTAACATGCAGTTGGGTTGATTGGGTAGGAGTTCTTGTGTGCCACTGCTGCTTTTTACAGTTGTTCAGTAAGACAGATAATCCAATAGGTGGTGCTACATGTCCAGGGAGACTTTGGAACTTTGTGATTTATTGTTTTAATGGAAATAGTTTCTTTTTTATAATGTGATTTTACCTTAATATGCATTTATTTTGTGTGCTTGTTAATTTTTTATACGACATTGAAAAGCTAAAACAGGAATATTTTGCTGCTTCTGTATACTGTATATACAGTAGGTTATCAGAATCAGAAAAGCTTTATTGCCAGGTCCTGTAGAGCGCACTTTACATAACGAGGAATTTGACTTGATGTTGGCAGGTGGTGCATCTTAGCATAAAAAAAGTACAAACAGTACAACATGCAACATACAACATACAACATGACATAGTGACAGTACAACATACAACATGACATGGTGACTGAACGACATACAACATGAAATGGTACTTGGATAGTGCAATTAAGGATACAATTAAGGATGGTCAGTTTATAACATGACTTGCTTTTCAGCGGTGAAGTATCCCTTTAAGTAACATATTTTTACACAAAATACATTGTCTGTCAGTCATGATAGTAAGATGAAGGAGAGACATGAACACAATCACTGTTTCAAACACAGTTCAAGGTCAAGTCTTATCACTTTTAACTTAACAGCAGAACACTAAATAAGCTACTACCACAAAGATCATGAGTTTCTGACTTTAGGGTCAGGGCTATTATATGTTACCTATCACTCTGATTTATTCTTAGCTTAGTTATTAGCGAAATGAAATTAATTGCTCACAACTGATTGAAAATTTTATTACTTTATAGGGTCAGTTTAAGAATGTTGTGTTCTCAACACTTATTTTCCAGCCAACAAACAGAAAAAACAGTAGGAGAGTTTGTTAATAAAACAGTCATATCTCTATGATCCCAGTTATTCACTGATAACATCTGTGAGAGAGACCTTATTTTGTCTCAGAGTCTATGTATGACACAGGATGTTTAACGTCCATCACTGTGTGCTGTACTGAGGAACCAGCCATGGGATCGCTGCTGCCGATCATTCTTAGCCGTGAATACCTTATTTGTGAGGGTGACAGACTGGCAGTGTTCCCTTATTTTGATGTTAACCTCGAGATCCATCCTGAGCCACATTCATTTAAGTACGACCGCTTCCTAAATTCAAACGGAACCAGGAAAACAGATTTTTACAAAGCAGGGAAGAAGGTGAAGTACTACACCATGCCCTGGGGTGCAGGGGTGTCTATGTGCCCCGGACTTTCTTTGCCACTAATGAGCTGAAACAGTTTGCTTTCCTCATGCTGGTCTACCTTATCTTTGAGCTGAAGAATCCTGATGAAATGCCTTCAGTCGATACAGAACAATTCATCCACAACATGAGTTTCAATACCGACTCTGATATAAAACTTGGTTCTTTTTTGTCATCAGTAAGATTTTTTTGGCACAAAAGAACATCTTAGAACAAAAAGTCAACTTTTTTTATTTAATTCAATAATGTATTTGAGCGCAGGCCAAGCGCTTGATCTAATATAGAGAACACCATGAGCTATGGTTTATCAGGTTCAGATAACACTAGCCGATCATCCTTGACCTTTCCTATTGTGCAACTTTACTGTATTAAGTATCAAATGCAAACATGCCCCAACCAGAGGCTTTTAACGCAGTCAGAAACCAGGAAGGCCACAGAATATGAAGCATATAATATATTAATTAGATGACTTTGTCCTTTAGATCAGGTGAATGAAACATGTGGATGTTTTTCTCTCCACAAGAGCCTGTTAAACTGTCAGACTGAATTGGGTGCCCAAACTATGGCCAGCAGAACAACTGTGGCCCGTGATCCATTTTTAATTGGCCTGCAGAAAATTCCAAAAATATACCAGAATATGGCTCGCATGTGAAACCTGCCCATATTGCATTTTTTGGTTTGAAATCTAGGTGGAGATACTGAGATACCTTCTCTACCATTCAGAAGTGGTCTGGCTAAGTCACAGCTCCGTGCTTCAGCAGTTTTATTCTCTGTGGTCAGAGGTCAACCAGTTTGTGAAGGAAAAGACCAACCTCTGCACTCCACAAATACATACAACACAAGGAACAACTCACTCCGCATTAAAAGTGTGAAGTGCTGACTGTTTGAGCCACAGTTGCTCACTTTCAATATCGCACACACAAATCTTTTTGTATAACTACAATGCCGATTAAAGACTCTTTAGGTAATCTTTAGCTTTATTACTTACTGTAAAAATGTAATCATTTTATGTTGATAGCATTTTTAAACACCCTTGATGAAAAAGGTTTGGACAACCCTGGACCAAAAGAACAAATACAACCTTTGTCACGTCTCTGTCTCCATAACCACCTGAGTTTGTGTTGCAGTGGGATAAAGGACTCAGTTTTACAGTATCTAAACTATGTCACTATCTCTGTGATTTGCATCTGGTTATCTTTTTTAAATGTAGGCCACAACTCTGTGAAATCTAGGTTTGTGCAAATGGGTCATTGATTTTAAGAAAATCAGTCAGCATAATTACATGAGGGGAGCAGAGCAGAGCGGACTCTTATAAATACCTAGGTGTGCATCTGAACAATAAACTGCACTAAGATCATAACACAGATACACTGTAGTCTGCAGTCTTTTGGGGTGAGGGGGGGCACTCCTGGACCAGGACTCTGACCCACTGGAGGACTCATTGTCTGCTCTGGAGCAGCTTCAGTAACAGACTGATCCACCCTCGCTGTGTGAAGGAGAGATATCGCAGATCTTTTCTACCTGCTGCTGTCAGACTCTACAACCAGAACTGTTAACTGCATTTGCTCTGTTTATGGATGTGTGCTCTGTTTATGGATGGCTTCTCTCTGTTATCTGTCTTTTTGCTGTTGTGGGGTGCAATTGCCCCGCTGTGAAACTAATACAGGCATTCTTATTCTTATTTTGAAAAAAAAAAAAAACAGTTTAATGATTACAATGCTCTTTGAATAGCTGCTTTAAATATACTATCAGCAGTTAAGCATTGAGTGCTCTTACAGTACCATACTGTGATTATATGTTATACAATCCGGGTCAGTTAAGTACACAAACCCAAGACTCAAGTGGAAATATTATATATGTGTAATCCTAAAGAGGACATTTATAGAGAGAATTCATTTTTTCCTAGAAATTTGTAGAACAGAAACATTATACAGTACATAATTTGAAGTACCTTAACATTGCTGTTATTGCGGTTATTAATTAAATACTTTCCAATATAAATTGATTTATACAATATTTGTTTTGTGGTGAAAACAAATTGTTTGCATCTCAGTGTTTGTGTATCAGTGTTTTCATTGTTTGACTAAAACAAACAACAATGGTCATTGTTTGACTAGGCAGAGGCTGGAATGGTGAAACTGATCCTGTGAGCAGAGGGAGGAGCAAAGGGTTGTTTATACCACGGGATGTTTAACTTGCTTTCAAATCATTGTGTGCTCGACCGAGGAACCAGCCATGGGACTGCTGCTACCGATCATCCTCAGCTGTCTCGCAGCTCTCATAGCAGGACTGTACGTTCTCGGGGTGTTTCGTCAGCGACGACCAGGAGAGCCCCCTTTGGATAAAGGCCTTGTTCCCTGGCTTGGTCATGTCTTCGAGTTTCGCAGGAACACCTTCAAGTTTCTGCAAAGGATGAAGCAAAAACATGGAGACGTGTTCACCGTCCAGATGGGTGGATTTTATTTCACATTCCTGCAGGATCCGATGTCATTTGGGGCATTTGTTAAAGAGACTCGAGAGAAGCTGGATTTTGTCAAATTTGCAGTCCATCTGGTGCGCAGAGTGTTTGGGTATGTTGCCATAGAAAATGATCACCACCTACTTGAGGTATCCAGCAATAAGCACCTGAAAGGGGACGGTCTGGGGGTTATGACACAAGCCATGATGAGCAATTTGCAGAACCTTATGCTGCACAACATCAACTCAGATGGAGAACAAAAGACCTGGATAGAAGACGGGCTGTTTATGTACTGCTACAATATTGTTTTCAGAGCTGGCTACTTGTCTCTCTATGGAAATGTTCCCAGCAAGTCAGTGGAAAGTGAGGAAAAAGCCAAAGAGAAAGACAGAGCTGAATCAGAAGCCTTATTTTACGAGTTTCGGAAATATGACCAACTCTTCCCCAACCTGGCTTATGGGATCCTGTCTCCAAAGCAAAGAGCTGAAGCAAACAGCCTAATGAATTACTTCTGGAAAACGCTGTCAGTGCAGAAGATAAAGGCCAAGGACAACATCAGTCGCTGGGTGGGGGACATGCAGCAAGCTAAAGAGGAGCTGGGTATGGAAGAGTCAATGATAAACAAGTACATGTTTCTTCTGCTGTGGGCCTCTCAGGGCAACACAGGCCCCTCTTCATTTTGGCTGCTCCTCTTCCTCATGAAGCACCCAGAAGCAATGAAAGCTGTAAAGGAAGAGGTAGATAGGCTTGTGAAGGAAAGTGGACAAGAAGTGAAGCCTGGTGGCCCTTTGATCGACCTCACTCGTGAAATGCTGACAAAGACTCCAGTCCTGGACAGTGCAGTGGAGGAGACTTTGCGCCTCACTGCTGCACCTCTTCTAACGAGGGCAGTGCTCAAGGACATGACCCTGAAGATGGCCGACGGCCGCGAATACCTGATTCGTGAGGGTGACAGACTGGCAATGTTCCCTTATTTAGATGTTCATGTTGACCCTGAGATCCATCCTGAGCCACATTCATTTAAGTATGACCGCTTCCTAAATCCAAACGGAACCAGGAAAACAGATTTTTACAAAGCAGGGAAGAAGGTGAAGTACTACACCATGCCCTGGGGTGCAGGGGTGTCCATGTGCCCCGGACGTTTCTTTGCCACCAATGAGCTGAAACAGTTTGCTTTCCTCATGCTGGTCTACTTTGACTTTGAGCTGAAGAATCCTGATGAGAAGATCCCTGAAATTGACTTCAAGAGATGGGGTTTTGGATCGATGCAGCCTCTGAATGATATCAAGTTTCGATACCGACTTAGATATTAAACTACTCATTCATTCTGGGGGTAATCAAAATCTGTAATCATTTGTTGTATTTACAAGAAATCCTGTCATTCAATTGTACATTTTTTTACATTTCAGTGTTACAATGTGATAAGCTCAAAATAGTTGTTGCTCACAAATTTAAAGTTTTCTTGTTCTGCAACATGTGATTTACCACACACCACTTGGTTCTTTTTCATCATCATTTTTTTTGGCAATAGGCTTAAACAAGAGATTTCAGTAAGCAACAGTGTGCAAGTATCATATGCATTATTTCAAATGTAAACAATTCAATTCATCTGATGTGTCATTGATGATTATACACAACTTGATGCAACAAACAGCAGTGATTCATAGCAAGGAAACCATTGAACACATACAGTTTTTTTCTGTATTCACACAACACATGTTTCTTTTCAATCTGCACAGTTTTAAAATGTAATTACTCAACCTTTATGTGAAGCTTCACACTTATCTTTGCAATAAAAACAGGCTGGATAAACAAATAATGCACAATAGCCACTATGTCTTTGTTGTTTTAAAGAAAAAATGTTAATGAATGAATGAATGAATGAATGAATGAATGAATGAATGAATGAATGAATGAATGAATGAATGAATCAAAGAGTCAATAAAGAGTCAATCAAAGTTGTCTTTAGACTTACACAGAGACATATGTATATAAGGTTCAAGGCTGACCGCTTGATCTACAGTAATATACTGAACGTCATGAGCCAAGGTTTAAACAGGTTCAGATAACACAGGCCGATCATCCTTGACCTTTCCTATTGTGCAACTGTCCTATATTAACTCCAAGTGCAAACATGCCCCGACCAGAGGCCTATAACATAGTCGGGACCAGGAAAGCCACAGAATATGAAAACAAATAATATATTAATTACACAACTGTGTCCTTTAAATCAGCTGAATGATTTAAAGTACATCCTTTACAAGACGTGCCAGTGACCAACTTGCATCTAGGTTTGTACAAATGTGTGATTCTAAGAAAATCATTCAGCATAATCATTTTGAATGGAAAACCAGTTTAGTGATTACAATGCTCTTTGAATAGTTGCTTCCAATTTTCAGTCAAGCATTCAGCACTGTTACAGTATGATGCTGTCAGTATATGTCACACAGTCAGGGTCAATAAAGTACACAAACTCAAGAGTCAAATGGAAATATATGTGTATAATCAGTGTGGTATATTTATGTACCATATTATATATTATTATATACTGTATATGGTATATAGTAATTTCTCCATTGCGGAACAATAAAGGTATTCTATTCTATTCTATTCTATTCTATATACTGTGTATGCTGCACTTCTGAAGAATCAACAATTTCTTCTGGTCATGTTAACAGGTTACAATGTCTGTTCTATAACCTTTGTATTTTGACAGAATCATTGTCCAAGGTATGTCTGGGACGAACTCCTTTAACCTTTTGAGTAAACACTTATCGCTGATCCCTGATCTTTGAGAGTCTATAAGCTCGTGCCTTAGCATTAGAGCCCCACGGATCAGTAGATGACTTCTTAGGGGCTCTCAGACTGACACCTCTGCAGGAGACCAGGTTCTCTCGATACTCTGCTCTTTTTCTCTCTGATAATGTTTTGTTACCACTTGTAATTGTCATGTTTCAAGCCATGTGTCACGCCACATCCTGTTTTATTTTGTTAAACTTCCTGTTCATTCAGTCGTCACTCACCGGTTCCCAGTATCCACACCTGTTACCAGTTAGTAATCAACACCAGTATATAGCCCCACCGTTCACAGACTCATGTTGCCAGATTGTTAGTTCCGAACTCTTTCCAGCATTTCATGCACAGCTTCTCGTGTTTTGACCCTGATCGCCTTGACTATTGTTTCCTGCCTGAACCTCGTGTGTACCGCCGCCTGTGAGAGAACCGTGACTGACTATCTGACCGTGAGTTTGCTTAATCCCTGCCTGTACCTTTGCCGAGACCTCCTGTGTAACGAACCCTGCTTGAATACCGGACTAGAGATTGCCTGCTCCCATTTGTACTTCATTGCTGAGCCTTCTTGTGTATGACCTGGACCGCCTGACCCTGCCTTGTCAAATAAACCTGTGTTTAACCATCATCGTGCTTCTGTGCCGTGCATGTGGGTCCGACGCCTGCCCAAGTCTGACAGAACAATCTGGCCAGAAATGGACTCCGCCGGTGCAGAGAGCTTCCGAGCACAGCTTATGGCTCAGGAGCAGTGAGTAGCGGAACAGGAGGAGAAGACCAACGCCGCTCTCCAGAGGCTGGCCGAGTGTGTCCTTCGGCAGAAGACGGCGATGGCAGGATTGACCGAGGCGGTGAATCGTCTGACTCAGAGCCCAACGGGAGAGGCGAGGCTGACTCAGAGCGCCGCTGCCGCGACCGCACCCTTGGCCGCAGCGGTTCCCTTGGCCGTCGCCCCGGAAGCCAGGCTGGGCGCCCCGATACGGTTTTCGGGTGAGTCAGGAGACTGTCGAGCATTCCTCACTCAGTGTGAGATTCACTTTGAGTTACATTCACCCGCGTTCCCATCGGAACGGGCTCGAGTGGCATACGCCATCTCGCATCTGACGGGGGACGCGGAAGCATGGGCGACAGCGGAGTGGCAGAACGGCTCCCCCTGCGTGTGCACATTCGCTGCTTTCGCCACAGCGCTTAAACAGATCTTCCAGGAAGTCACCCCGGGGCGCGAGGCGGCTCAACGGCTGGTGAACATCCGTCAGGGCGGGAGATCGACTGCGAAGTACGCGATCGAATTCCGAACGCTGGCGGCGGAAGCCGGCTGGGACGCCACAGCACTGGGTGACTTATTCATCCGCGGACTCTCTCGGCGGGTCAAGGATTGTTTAGCGGCGAGGGATTTGCCCAGCGATTTGAACGCTCTGATCGCTCTGGCTATCCAAATTGACCGCAGGCTGGGGAGCACCGAACGGGAGCACCAACGAGAGGAGAGACTGCGGGAGGACCGTCGACACCGCACTACGAGCCCCAGGAGGGGGTATCGAGAGCCCGGCGGCCAGACCGTCCCCCGGAACCCGGAAGTTGGACAGACGCCAGAGGAGCCGAGGCAGATCGGACGCGCACGGCTCACGGAGGAGGAGAAGCGGCATCGACGCTCCCAGAGACTTTGCATGTATTGCGGCCAGGCGGGGCATTTCGCCTTGCACTGCCCGCTAAAAGACTTGGCTCATCGCTAGCGCGGAGGGTAGCGGTGAGCCGAACGATTTTAGGTAGCGCCTCCGCTCGCTCACTACCAACAGTGACATTAGTTTCCAGTACCCGGTCCGTCCAGCAGGCGGTTCTCATTGATTCTGGAGCCGATGCCAGTCTTATGGACGCAGGACTCGTGGAACGACTGGGCATCGCGGCACTTCCCTTGGCTTCCCTCGTGGAGACGGCAGCGCTGGACGGACGTCGGCTCTGGAGAGTCACCCACCGCACAGAGCCGGTAATAATGACTTTTGCGGATACTCACACCGAGAAAATGACATTTTTGGTTGTGGAGTCTTGCTACCACCCGGTGGTACTGGGCCACACATGGTTAAGGCTGCACAATCCAACGCTAGATTGGCGCAGGGGGGAGGTGAGCCGATGGGACCCAGATTGTCTTAACACGTGCTTTCAGGCCTCAGTTTCCCAGCAGGCACCTGCGGACGCAGCGGCGACAGCCAGTGAGGGGACCGAGCAGCCCGATCTAACGGGAGTCCCCGAGTGTTACCATGACCTCCGCACGGTGTTCAGCAAGGCTCGAGCGACCTCTCTACCCCCCCATAGGAAACACGATTGCGCGATCAACCTGCGCCCAGGGACCACGCCACCCAAGGGGAGATTGTATCAACTCTCCCCCAAAGAAAACCGGGCCATGAGGGAGTATTTGGACGCTGCGTTGGCCTCAGGTATTATTCACCCTTCATCCTCGCCTGCAGGCGCAGGGTTCTTCTTCGTGGGGAAGAAGGACGGCTCACTGCGGCCCTGCATCGACTACCGGGGTCTCAATGACATCACCATTAGAGACTCCTACCCTCTTCCATTACTTTCCTCCGCCTTTGAGTTGCTAGCAGGGGCCACTCACTTCACGAAACTGGATCTCCGTAACGCGTACCACCTGGTACGGATCCGAGAGGGAGACGAATGGAAGACGGCCTTCAACACCCCGAATGAACACTACGAGTATCTAGTCATGCCCTTCGGCCTTACCAACGCGCCAGCCATCTTCCAGGCCTTCGTGAACGAGGTATTAGGCCCTATGATTAATGACTTTGTTTTCGTGTACCTCGATGACATCCTGGTCTTTTCTCGCTCCGAGGAGGAGCACATAGCACTTGTCCGCCTGGTCCTCAAGAAGTTGCTGGAACACCGGCTGTATGTAAAGGCGTAGAAGTGTGAATTTCATGCGGACCAGGTCTCTTTTTTAGGGTTCATCGTCTCCAGGGATAGGATCGAGATGGATCCGGCCAAGACCCAGGCAGTCCAGGAGTGGCCGGTCCCGCAGAGCCGCAGGGAAGTGCAGCGCTTTTTGGGATTCGCCAACTTTTACCGGAAATTCATTAGGAGGTTCAGCGGAATTGCCGCCCCACTGCATGCACTAACCTCGTGTAAGACTGCTTTTCAGTGGACGGCTGAAGCAGAGGAGGCGTTTCAGCGTCTGAAACGCAGCTTCATCACCGCACCCGTGTTGCGGATGCCCGACCCTCAGCGGCAGTTTGTGGTGGAGGTCGACGCGTCCAACTCGGGAGTGGGGGCAGTGTTATCCCAGAGGGATCCCACAGACGGTAGGATCCACCCCTGCGCGTTCATGTCCCGCAAGCTGTCCCCGGCTGAACCTAATTATGACATTAGAGACCGAGAATTGCTTGCTGTTAAGGTGGCACTAGATGAATGGAGACACTGGCTGGAGGGGGCAGACCAGCCCTTCCTAGTGTACACTGACCACTAAAACCTCGAGTACCTTAGAACGGCCAAGAGGCTGAACTCACGCCAGGCCCGATGGGCACTGTTTTTCAGTTGTTTTAATTTCCATTTGTCATACCGTCCAGGGTCTAAGAACGTGAAACCTGATGTCCTGTCTCGCTTGCACGACGTGCAGCAGGACCCAGCGGAACCAGAGCCTATCCTACCACCTGGATGTCTGGTGGGGGCAGTCGCATGGCCAGTGGAGCGTCGAGTACGGGAGGCCACCCGTGACCGTCCAGCTCCACGCGGCGTCCCACCCAACCGGCTGTTCGTGCCACCCGACCTCCGAGGGGAGGTGATCCAGTGGGCCCATGCCTCACTGGTAAGTGGGCATCCAGGGGTATCTAGCACCTTGTTTAGGTTGGGAGAACGGTTCTGGTGGCCGACCGTGAAGAAGGACGTCCAGGAATACGTCGCAGCATGCCCCACATGCGCCATGGGCAAGTCTTCGCACCAGTGACCGGCCGGCCTGCTGCATCCCCTGCCGGTACCGCACCGCCCATGGTCGCACATAGCCCTAGACTTTGTTACCGGTCTACCACCCTCCCAGGGGAAGACAGTAGTTATGACGGTGGTAGACCGTTTCTCCAGGTTAGCTCATTTTATCTCGTTGCCCAAGTTGCCGTCAGCCAAGGCTACGGCCCAAGCTATGCTAGAACATGTGTTTAGGATCCATGGCTTTCCCACAGACATTGTATCAGACAGAGGGCCCCAATTCGTCTCGCGATTTTGGCGGGAGTTCTGTAATCTCATTGGGGCGGAGGTCAGTTTATCGTCGGGGTACCACCCCGAGTCCAATGGACAGGCCGAACGGGCCAATCAGCAGCTGGAGGTGGGACTGCGGCTCCTCGCCTCCAGAAACCCGGGGTCATGGGCCAGCAAACTAGTATGGGTAGAGTTTGCCCATAATACATTGCCTTGCACCTCCACCGGACTAACCCCGTTTCAGTGCGCTTATGGGTTCCAGCCACCGTTGTTTCCGGCCTTGGAAGAGGAGGTTCACGTCCCGTCGGCGCACGCACTGGTTCGGCGCTGCCGCCTCACGTGGTTGCAGGCACGGCGCACCATGCTGCAGGCGCGGGACCGATACAAGCGGGCGGCCGACCATAAGCGGACACCGGGCCCGGAGTACAAGGTGGGCGACCAGGTCTGGTTATCCACCAGGGACCTCAGGTTACAGGCCCAGACCCGTAAATTGACCCCAAAGTTCATTGGTCCGTACACTATCTCACGCATCATTAACCCTGTTTCTGTGAGGCTCTCATTGCCCAGGACGATGAGGATATACTCTACCTTTCACATCAGCTGTCTCAAGCCCTACCGAACCTACTATACAGACCAGCTTTTCTAGATGTACTGTAGCAGGTGATCACAAGGTGGAAGTATTCAGTAGACCTCTACCACATCAGGTAAGCTTCTGTGTTCTAAGTAGTAAGTTACAGCAAAATAAAGTTAGACATTAAAGTAAAGTTATAGAATAGAAAATTCATCTTTTTGTGTGACACATACAGTATGCTCATAGGGAAAGTGCTGCCATTGGTAAACACATTTTGAACTGCTAATAACTAAAAATTTTTTGCTCATCAGTTTGTCACAAACAAGTGCAATCAGGGTCAGATCTAAAGTACTGTAGGTAGGCTGCTTCATTGTACGTATTTAGTCCAGTATACACTATACTGTACCTGTTTGTTACCCAGGGACGGTTTCTGCTACTAGATATCTACTGTAGATAAGATGCTTCATTTTATTTACTTCAGCACACAGTGTACCTATGATTGTACCAGTGCCAAAACACTTTAGCCCAGCATGCCTGAATGACTACCGCCCTGTAGCACTCAATCATTATGAAATGCTTAGAGCAATTGGTCCTGGCACACCTGAAGGAGACTCTCCCATTCACGCTAGACCCACAGAAGATTATGGATTATGGACTTTCTGACCAACAGACCTCAGCATGTTAGGTCAGACCACATCTGTTGAACCAACTTTACACTCAACACTGGCATACCACAGGGCTGTGTGCTGAGCCCCTTTCTCTACTCACTTATCACCTGTGACTGCAGGCCCATACACGGATTGAACACGATCATTAAGGTTGCAGACTATACAACAGTTTTTGGTCTCATCAGCAAAAGGACGGAGAGCTTGGTGGCCAAAAATGCCCCCATAGACTTTCTTAGAAATACACTTTTTAATCACCCTGCCATTACACCATGAAAACCGTGCAGTCTGTGACCTGTTTGATATACAGAGACAGTTTCTGTATTTGATTCTTCTAAACACTTGATCATTCCCTGTATATTTTACTCAAGGTGAGACTGTTATGACTCATCATACAAGATGGCGGGTCAAATCTGTGATACAAGTCAGAGCCGGACAAAGTAACTAGTGTGCATTTAAAGGATTTAATAATCTAATATTTGTTTAATTAATAAACAAAAGTACTCAAAACAAATAACTTGTGCAAATAACAAACGCATATCTTAAACAATATGGAAAAGCCCAGAAACGTGAAAAAAATAACCAAAACTAACTTGGGACATGGACCATCAGCACTAGAAACTGTAGCTGGTAAACTTCAGGTTGAGCATTTAAGCTAGCAGCTATCATGACTTGATTTACCTTCACGTCTTACGTGTGGCACACAGCGTGGCAAATAGAAATAGCATGTCTGGTGGTTTTACCTGGTGGCATACAGTTACTGATAAACACAAGCTTACTTGATGTCTGTATACATTACCTAGCTCTTGAAGGCTTTAAATACAAACTAAAACAGGTGAACCCAATCCAACGAATTCAGAAGATGACAAGAACCAAGAAGACACAAAACTAAGGAAGAGAGCCCGGTCGCCCCCTTGTGGCATGGAAACACAGTCATGAAGAGCCTTCATCTCAAAGGCTGGCTTCCATACGGCCAACATGCCTGAACCAGACGAGCTGGGTGGACCGAGGGAGGCCTGGAGCACGATCAAAACAAAACTAGACAAACACACAGAACAGAACTATAACCAGACATGACACAGACAGATATAACAGAAACAATCCAAACAAACTGAGGGAGTTCATAAATTAAGTCTCTTAAAGTCCATCTCGATCACCACCTTCATGTTGGGTGGTATTATACAAGTCCACCCAGCAGCCTCTGGGGACAAAATGCCAGTTCCAGTGCCAAGGCTAAAACAAATTCCTCTGGGAGGTTGATGGCGAATCAAGACCCCTCCAGGGGGTCGTAACGAGTGATGGCCTCCTCTGGCTTGTGTTGGCTAGAGGAGCAAGACCATCGCATTGGCCAAGGCAAAGAAGGCAATGCCACCATTACGGCTGAAGGTGACAGAGGTGAGGCCACCAGTCTGGCGGCGAGGCCCAAAGAAGAACGAAGAAACCGAACCAGGGTGAGACAAGTCTGCAGCTCTAGGCAACGAACCAGGAAGGCGACGTGACGAACCAGCAGAGTTGGGGAATGCAGCGTCAAAGGACGAACCAGATGGAATCAAATCAATCAATGTTGTCTTTCAATTGTCTTTATTATTGCAATAGAAGTACACAGAGACATGTGTATATAGATGCACGCTTCACCCGCTTAAACTAATATACTGAGCCATGGTTTAAACAGGTTCAAATAACACAGGCTTATCATCCTTGACCTTTCTTATTGTGCAACTGTCCTGTATTAACTCCAAGTGCAAACATGCCCCGACCAGAGGCCTTTAACATAGTCGGGACCAGGAAAGCCACAGAATATGAAACAAACAATATATTAATTATACGACTGTGTCCTTTGAATCAGCTAACTGAATGAATGCCAGTCACCAACTTGCATCTAGGTTTGTGCAAATGTGTCTGATTCTAAGGAAATCAGTCAGCATAATCACTTTGAAAAGAAAACAAGTTACGTTACAATGCTCTTTGAATAGTTGCTTCCAATATTGTATCAGCAGTCTAGCATTTGTAGCTCCAACAGTACAATGCTGTCATCATGTATGATATATATATATCAGAATCAGGGTCAATTAAGAACACAAACCCAAGAGTTACAGTAAGTGGAAATATATGTGTATAATCACTTCCCAAGAGGGAAATTTATGGGGAGAATTCATTCTTTCCTAGAAATTGTAGAACACAAACATTATACATTATTTATAAAAGAAGTACGTTAACATTGCTGTTTCCATTATTAATGAAATACTTTCCAATATAAATTAATTCGCATAATAATAATAATGATTCTTTTTCTTGGTTAAAACAAAGTGACTAAAAATAAAGACTAGGTTTCCAGCTTCAGCAGGTGATCACAAGGTGGCAGCATTCAGTAGACCTCTACCAGCATCAGGTCAGCATCTGTGCTCTTAGTAGTAGTTACAGCAAAGTAAAGTTAGACATAGAAGAGCAGAAAAGAGAATTAATGTCTTTTTTGTGTGACACATAAAGTATGCTCATAGGGAAAATGCTGCCTTTGGTAAACACATTTTCAACTTATTACGAATCAGTTTGTTTACAAACAAGGGACATACGATTTAGGCTCTAACTAAGTTTCTTCATTTTATTTAATCCAACACACAGTTTACCTGTGTGTTACGGTTTTCTGCTATGATTGTTTTCAACACTGAGAAGGTGAAGGTGAGACATGTAGTCCGTTTTTTTTACTTTATTATTGTAATACTTGATAGTTTGTCTGCTACTAATCAGTGATTTCATTATTTGACTAGGCAGAGGCTGGAATGCTGAAACCGATCCTGTGAGCAGAGGGAGGAGCAAAAGGTTGTTTATAACCCAGCATGTTTAACTTCTTCCGAATCATTGTGTGCTCGACCGAGGAACCAGCCATGGAACTGCTGCTACCGATCATCCTAAGCTGTCTCGCAGCTCTCCATAGCAGGACTGTACGTTCTCGGGGTGTTTCGTCAGCGACGACCAGGAGAGCCCCCTTTGGATAAAGGCCTTGTTCCCTGGCTTGGTCATGTCTTCGAGTTTCGCAGGAACACCTTCAAGTTTCTGCAAAGGATGAAGCAAAAACATGGAGACGTGTTCACCGTCCAGATTGGGTGGATTTTATTTCACATTCCTTGCAGGATCCGATGTCATTTGGGGCATTTGTTAAAGAGACTCGAGAGAAGCTGGATTTTGTCAAATTTGCAGTCCATCTGGTGCGCAGAGTGTTTGGGTATGTTGCCATAGAAAATGATCACCACCTACTTGATGGTATCCAGCAATAAGCACCTGAAAGGGACGGGTCCTGGGGGTTATGACACAAGCCATGAGGAGCAATTGCAGAACCTTATGCTGCCACAACATCAACTCAGATGGAGAACAAAAGACCTGGATAGAAGACGGGCTGTTTATGTACTGCCTACAATATTGTTTTCAGAGCTGGCTACTTGTCTCTCTATGGAAATGTTCCAGCAAGTCAGTGGAAAGTGAGGAAAAAGCCAAAGAGAAAGAAAGAGCTGAATCAGAAGCCTTATTTTACGAGTTTTCGGAAATATGACCAACTCTTCCCCAACCTGGCTTATGGGATCCTGTCTCCAAAGCAAAGAGCTGAAGCAAACAGCCTAATGAATTACTTCTGGAAAACGCTTTGTCAGTGCAGAAGATAAAGGCCAAGGACAACATCAGTCGCTGGGTGGGGGACATGCAGCAAGCTAGAGAGGAGCTGGGTATGGAAGAGTCAATGATAAACAAGTACATGTTTCTTCTGCTGTGGGCCTCTCAGGGCAACACAGGCCCCTCTTCATTTTGGCTGCTCCTCTTTCCTCATGAAGCACCCAGAAGCATGAAAGCTGTAAAGGAAGAGGTAGATAGGCTTGTGAAGGAAAGTGGACAAGAAGTGAAGCCTGGTGGCCCTTTGATCGACCTCACTCGTGAAATGCTGACAAAGACTCCAGTCCTGGACAGTGCAGTGGAGGAGACTTTGCGCCTCACTGCTGCACCTCTTCTAACGAGGGCAGTGCTCAAGGACATGACCCTGAAGATGGCCGACGGCCGCGAATACCTGATTCGTGAGGGTGACAGACTGGCAATGTTCCCTTACATTGATGTTCATGTTGACCCTGAGATCCATCCTGAGCCACATTCATTTAAGTATGACCGCTTCCTAAATCCAAACGGAACCAGGAAAACAGATTTTTACAAAGCAGGGAAGAAGGTGAAGTACTACACCATGCCCTGGGGTGCAGGGGTGTCCATGTGCCCCCGGACGTTTCTTTGCCACCAATGAGCTGAAAACAGTTTGCTTTCCTCATGCTGGTCTACTTTGACTTTGAGCTGAAGAATCCTGATGAGAAGATCCCTGAAATTGACTTCAAGAGATGGGGTTTTGATCGATGCAAGCCTCTGAATGATATCAAGTTTCGATACCGACTTAGATATTAAACTACTCATTCATTCTGGGGGTAATCAAAATCTGTAATCATTTGTTGTATTTACAAGAAATCCTGTCATTCAATTGTACATTTTTTTACATTTCAGTGTTACAATGTGATAAGCTCAAAATAGTTGTTGCTCACAAATTTAAAGTTTTCTTGTTCTGCAACATGTGATTTACCACACACCACTTGTTCTTTTTCATCATCATTTTTTTTGGCATAGGCTTAAACAAGAGATTTCAGTAAGCAACAGTGTGCAAGTATCATATGCATTATTTCAAATGTAACAATTCAATTCATCTGATGTGTCATTGATGATTATACACAACTTGATGCAACAAACAGCAGTGATTCATAGCAAGGAAACCATTGAACACATACAGTTTTTTTCTGTATTCACACAACACATGTTTCTTTTCAATCTGCACAGTTTTAAAATGTAATTACTCAACCTTTATGTGAAGCTTCACACTTATCTTTGCAATAAAAACAGGCTGGATAAACAAATAATGCACAATAGCCACTATGTCTTTGTTGTTTTAAAGAAAAAATGTTAATGAATGAATGAATGAATGAATGAATGAATGAATGAATGAATGAATGAATGAATGAATGAATGAATGAATGAATGAATGAATCAAAGAGTCAATAAAGAGTCAATCAAAGTTGTCTTTAGACTTACACAGAGACATATGTATATAAGGTTCAAGGCTGACCGCTTGATCTACAGTAATATACTGAACGTCATGAGCCAAGGTTTAAACAGGTTCAGATAACACAGGCCGATCATCCTTGACCTTTCCTATTGTGCAACCGTCCTATATTAACTCCAAGTGCAAACATGCCCCGACCAGAGGCCTATAACATAGTCGGGACCAGGAAAGCCACAGAATATGAAAACAAATAATATATTAATTACACAACTGTGTCCTTTAAATCAGCTGAATGATTTAAAGTACATCCTTTACAAGACGTGCCAGTGACCAACTTGCATCTAGGTTTGTACAAATGTGTGATTCTAAGAAAATCATTCAGCATAATCATTTTGAATGGAAAACCAGTTTAGTGATTACAATGCTCTTTGAATAGTTGCTTCCAATATTCAGTCAAGCATTCAGCACTGTTACAGTATGATGCTGTCAGTATATGTCACACAGTCAGGGTCAATAAAGTACACAAACTCAAGAGTCAAATGGAAATATATGTGTATAATCAGTGTGGTATATTTATGTACCATATTATATATTATTATATACTGTATATGGTATATAGTAATTTCTCCATTGCGGAACAATAAAGGTATTCTATTCTATTCTATTCTATTCTATTCTATTCTATTCTATTCTATTCTATTCTATTCTATTCTATATACTGTGTATGCTGCACTTCTGAAGAATCAACAATTTCTTCTGGTCATGTTAACAGGTTACAATGTCTGTTCTATAACCTTTGTATTTTGACAGAATCATTGTCCAAGGTATGTCTGGGACAAACTCTTTTAACCTTTTGAGTAAACACTTATCGCTGATCCCTGATCTTTGAGGGTCTATAAGCTCGTGCCTTAGCATTAGAGCCCCACGGATCAGTAGATGACTTCTTAGGGGCTCTCAGACTGACACCTCTGCAGGAGACCAGGTTCTCTCGATACTCTGCTCTTTTTCTCTCTGATAATGTTTTGTTACCACTTGTAATTGTCATGTTTCAAGCCATGTGTCACGCCACATCCTGTTTTATTTTGTTAAACTTCCTGTTCATTCAGTCGTCACTCACCGGTTCCCAGTATCCACACCTGTTACCAGTTAGTAATCAACACCAGTATATAGCCCCACCGTTCACAGACTCATGTTGCCAGATTGTTAGTTCCGAACTCTTTCCAGCATTTCATGTACAGCTTCTTGTGTTTTGACCCTGATCGCCTTGACTATTGTTTCCTGCCTGAACCTCGTGTGTACCGCCGCCTGTGAGAGAACCGTGACTGACTATCTGACCGTGAGTTTGCTTAATCCCTGCCTGTACCTTTGCCGAGACCTCCTGTGTAACGAACCCTGCTTGAATACCGGACTAGAGATTGCCTGCTCCCATTTGTACTTCATTGCTGAGCCTTCTTGTGTATGACCTGGACCGCCTGACCCTGCCTTGTCAAATAAACCTGTGTTTAACCATCATTGTGCTTCTGTGCCGTGCATGTGGGTCCGACGCCTGCCCAAGTCTGACAGAACAATCTGGCCAGAAATGGACTCCGCCGGTGCAGAGAGCTTCCGAGCACAGCTTATGGCTCAGGAGCAGCGAGTAGCGGAACAGGAGGAGAAGACCAACGCCGCTCTCCAGAGGCTGGCCGAGTGTGTCCTTCGGCAGAAGACGGCGATGGCAGGATTGACCGAGGCGGTGAATCGTCTGACTCAGAGCCCAACGGGAGAGGCGAGGCTGACTCAGAGCGCCGCTGCCGCGACCGCACCCTTGGCCGCAGCGGTTCCCTTGGCCGTCGCCGCGTTCCCATCGGAACGAGCTAGAGTGGCATACGCCATCTCGCATCTGACGGGGGACGCGGAAGCATGGGCGACAGCGGAGTGGCAGAACGGCTCCCCCTGCGTGTGCACATTCGCTGCTTTCGCCACAGCGCTTAAAACAGATCTTCCAGGAAGTCACCCCGGGGCGCGAGGCGGCTCAACGGCTGGTGAACATCCGTCAGCGCGGGAGATCGACTGCAAAGTACGCGATCGAATTCCGAACGCTGGCGGCGGAAGCCGGCTGGGACGCCACAGCACTGGGTGACTTATTCATCCGCGGACTCTCTCGGCGGGTCAAGGATTGTTTAGCGGCGAGGGATTTGCCCAGCGATTTGAACGCTCTGATCGCTCTGGCTATCCAAATTGACCGCAGGCTGGGGAGCACCGAACGGGAGCACCAACAAGAGGAGAGACTGCGGGAGGACCGTCGACACCGCACTACGAGCCCCAGGAGGGGGTATCGAGAGCCCGGCGGCCAGACCGTCCCCCGGAACCCGGAAGTTGGACAGACGCCAGAGGAGCCGAGGCAGATCGGACGCGCACGGCTCACGGAGGAGGAGAAGCGGCGTCGACGCTCCCAGAGACTTTGCATGTATTGCGGCCAGGCGGGGCATTTCGCCTTGCACTGCCCGCTAAAAGACTTGGCTCATCGCTAGCGCGGAGGGTAGCGGTGAGCCGAACGATTTTAGGTAGCGCCTCCGCTCGCTCACTACCAACAGTGACATTAGTTTCCAGTACCCGGTCCGTCCAGCAGGCGGTTCTCATTGATTCTGGAGCCGATGCCAGTCTTATGGACGCAGGACTCGTGGAACGACTGGGCATCGCGGGCACTTCCCTTGGCTTCCCTCGTGGAGACGGCAGCGCTGGACGGACGTCGGCTCTGGAGAGTCACCCACCGCACAGAGCCGGTAATAATGACTTTTGCGGATACTCACACCGAGAAAATGACATTTTTGGTTGTGGAGTCTTGCTACCACCCGGTGGTACTGGGCCACACATGGTTAAGGCTGCACAATCCAACGCTAGATTGGCGCAGGGGGGAGGTGAGCCGATGGGACCCAGATTGTCTGAACACGTGCTTTCAGGCCTCAGTTTCCCAGCAGGCACCTGCGGACGCAGCGGCGACAGCCAGTGAGGGGACCGAGCAGCCCGATCTAACGGGAGTCCCCGAGTGTTACCATGACCTCCGCACGGTGTTCAGCAAGGCTCGAGCGACCTCTCTACCCCCCCATAGGAAACACGATTGCGCGATCAACCTGCGCCCAGGGACCACGCCACCCAAGGGGAGATTGTATCAACTCTCCCCCAAAGAAAACCGGGCCATGAGGGAGTATTTGGACGCTGCGTTGGCCTCAGGTATTATTCACCCTTCATCCTCGCCTGCGGGCGCAGGGTTCTTCTTCGTGGGGAAGAAGGACGGCTCACTGCGGCCCTGCATCGACTACCGGGGTCTCAATGACATCACCATTAGAGACTTCTACCCTCTTCCATTACTTTCCTCCGCCTTTGAGTTGCTAGCAGGGGCCACTCACTTCACGAAACTGGATCTCCGTAACGCGTACCACCTGGTACGGATCCGAGAGGGAGACGAATGGAAGACGGCCTTCAACACCCCGAATGAACACTACGAGTATCTAGTCATGCCCTTCGGCCTTACCAACGCGCCAGCCATCTTCCAGGCCTTCGTGAACGAGGTATTAGGCCCTTTGATTAATGACTTTGTTTTCGTGTACCTCGATGACATCCTGGTCTTTTCTCGCTCCGAGGAGGAGCACATAGCACATGTCCGCCTGGTCCTCAAGAAGTTGCTGGAACACCGGCTGTATGTAAAGGCGTAGAAGTGTGAATTTCATGCGGACCAGGTCTCTTTTTTAGGGTTCATCGTCTCCAGGGATAGGATCGAGATGGATCCGGCCAAGACCCAGGCAGTCCAGGAGTGGCCGGTCCCACAGAGCCGCAGGGAAGTGCAGCGCTTTTTGGGATTCGCCAACTTTTACCGGAAATTCATTAGGAGGTTCAGCGGAATTGCCGCCCCACTGCATGCACTAACCTCGTGTAAGACTGCTTTTCAGTGGACGGCTGAAGCAGAGGAGGCGTTTCAGCGTCTGAAACGCAGCTTCATCACCGCACCCGTGTTGCGGATGCCCGACCCTCAGCGGCAGTTTGTGGTGGAGGTCGACGCGTCCAACTCGGGAGTGGGGGCAGTGTTATCCCAGAGGGATCCCACAGACGGTAGGATCCACCCCTGCGCGTTCATGTCCCGCAAGCTGTCCCCGGCTGAACGTAATTATGACATTGGAGACCGAGAATTGCTTGCTGTTAAGGTGGCACTAGATGAATGGAGACACTGGCTGGAGGGGGCAGACCAGCCCTTCCTAGTGTACACTGACCACTAAAACCTCGAGTACCTTAGAACGGCCAAGAGGCTGAACTCACGCCAGGCCCGATGGGCACTGTTTTTCAGTTGTTTTAATTTCCATTTGTCATACCGTCCAGGGTCTAAGAACGTGAAACCTGATGTCCTGTCTCGCCTGCACGACGCGCAGCAGGACCCAGCGGAACCAGAGCCTATCCTACCACCTGGATGTCTGGTGGGGGCAGTCGCATGGCCAGTGGAGCGTCGAATACGGGAGGCCACCCGTGACCGTCCAGCTCCACGCGGCGTCCCACCCAACCGGCTGTTCGTGCCACCCGACCTCCGAGGGGAGGTGATCCAGTGGGCCCATGCCTCACTGGTAAGTGGGCATCCAGGGGTATCTAGCACCTTGTTTAGGTTGGGAGAACGGTTCTGGTGGCCGACCGTGAAGAAGGACGTCCAGGAATACGTCGCAGCATGCCCCACATGCGCCATGGGCAAGTCTTCGCACCAGTGACCGGCCGGCCTGCTGCATCCCCTGCCGGTACCGCACCGCCCATGGTCGCACATAGCCCTAGACTTTGTTACCGGTCTACCACCCTCCCAGGGGAAGACAGTAGTTATGACGGTGGTAGACCGTTTCTCCAGGTTAGCTCATTTTATCTCGTTGCCCAAGTTGCCGTCAGCCAAGGCTACGGCCCAAGCTATGCTAGAACATGTGTTTAGGATCCATGGCTTTCCCACAGACATTGTATCAGACAGAGGGCCCCAATTCGTCTCGCGATTTTGGCGGGAGTTCTGTAATCTCATTGGGGCGGAGGTCAGTTTATCGTCGGGGTACCACCCCGAGTCCAATGGACAGGCCGAACGGGCCAATCAGCAGCTGGAGGTGGGACTGCGGCTCCTCGCCTCCAGAAACCCGGGGTCATGGGCCAGCAAACTAGTATGGGTAGAGTTTGCCCATAATACATTGCCTTGCACCTCCACCGGACTAACCCCGTTTCAGTGCGCTTATGGGTTCCAGCCACCGTTGTTTCCGGCCTTGGAAGAGGAGGTTCACGTCCCGTCGGCGCACGCACTGGTTCGGCGCTGCCGCCTCACGTGGTTGCAGGCACGGCGCACCATGCTGCAGGCGCGGGACCGATACAAGCGGGCGGCCGACCATAAGCGGACACCGGGCCCGGAGTACAAGGTGGGCGACCAGGTCTGGTTATCCACCAGGGACCTCAGGTTACAGGCCCAGACCCGTAAATTGACCCCAAAGTTCATTGGTCCGTACACTATCTCACGCATCATTAACCCTGTTTCTGTGAGGCTCTCATTGCCCAGGACGATGAGGATATACTCTACCTTTCACATCAGCTGTCTCAAGCCCTACCGAACCTACTATACAGACCAGCTTTTCTAGATGTACTGTAGCAGGGTGATCACAAGGTGGAAGTATTCAGTAGACCTCTACCACATCAGGTAAGCTTCTGTGTTCTAAGTAGTAAGTTACAGCAAAATAAAGTTAGACATTAAAGTAAAGTTATAGAATAGAAAATTCATCTTTTTGTGTGACACATACAGTATGCTCATAGGGAAGTGCTGCCATTGGAAAACACATTTTGAACTGCTAATAACTAAAAATTTTTTGCTCATCAGTTTGTCACAAACAAGTGCAATCAGGGTCAGATCTAAAGTACTGTAGGTAGGCTGCTTCATTGTACGTATTTAGTCCAGTATACACTATACTGTACCTGTTTGTTACCCAGGGACGGTTTCTGCTACTAGATAATCTACTGTAGATAAGATGCTTCATTTTATTTACTTCAGCACACAGTGTACCTATGATTGTACCAGTGCCAAAACACTTTAGCCCAGCATGCCTGAATGACTACCGCCCTGTAGCACTCAATCATTATGAAGTGCTTAGAGCAATTGGTAGAGCAATTGGTCCTGGCACACCTGAAGGAGACTCTCCCATTCACGCTAGACCCACAGAAGATTATGGACTTTCTGACCAACAGACCTCAGCATGTTAGGTCAGACCACATCTGTTGAACCAACTTTACACTCAACACTGGCATACCACAGGGCTGTGTGCTGAGCCCCTTTCTCTACTCACTTATCACCTGTGACTGCAGGCCCATACACGGATTGAACACGATCATTAAGGTTGCAGACTATACAACAGTTTTTGGTCTCATCAGCAAAAAGGACGGAGAGCTTGGTGGCCAAAAATGCCCCATAGACTTCTTAGAAATACACTTTTTAATCACCCTGCCATTACACCATGAAACCGTGCAGTCTGTGACCTGTTTGATATACAGAGACAGTTTCTGTATTTGATTCTTCTAAACACTTGATCATTCCTGTATATTTTACTCAAGGTGAGACTGTTATGACTCATCATACAAGATGGCGGGTCAAATCTGTGATACAAGTCAGAGCCGGACAAGTAACTAGTGTGCATTTAAAGGATTTAATAATATAATATTTGTTTAATTAATAAACAAAGTACTCAAACAAATAACTTGTGCAAATAACAAACGCATATCTTAAACAATATGGAAAGCCCAGAAACGTGAAAAAATAACCAAAAACTAACTTGGGACATGGACCATCAGCACTAGAAACTGTAGCTGGGTAAACTTCAGGTTGAGCATTTAAGCTAGCAGCTATCATGACTTGATTTACCTTCACGTCTTACGTGTGGCACACAGCGTGGCAAAATAGAAAATAGCATGTCTGGTGGTTTTACCTGGTGGCATACAGGTTACTGATAAACACAAGCTTAACTTGATGTACTGTATACATTACCTAGCTCTTGAAGGCTTTAAATACAAACTAAAACAGGTGAACCCAATCCAACGAATTACAGAAGATGACAAGAAACCAAGAAGACACAAAACTAAGGAAGAGAGCCCGGTCGCCCCCTTGTGGCATGGAAAACACAGTCATGACAGAGCCTTCATCTCAAAGGCTGGCTTCCATACGGCCAACATGCCTGAACCAGACGAGCTGGGTGGACCGAGGGAGGCCTGGAGCACGATCAAAACAAAACTAGACAAACACACAGAACAGAACTATAACCAGACATGACACAGACAGATATAACAGAAACAATCCAAACAAACTGAGGGAGTTCATTAAATTAAGTCTCTTAAAGTCCATCTCGATCACCACCTTCATGTTGGGTGGTATTATACAAGTCCACCCAGCAGCCTCTGGGGACAAAATGCCAGTTCCAGTGCCAAGGCTAAAACAAATTCCTCTGGGAGGTTTGATGGCGAATCAAGACCCCTCCAGGGGGTCGTAACGAGTGATGGCCTCCTCTGGCTTGTGTTGGCTAGAGGAGCAAGACCATCGCATTGGCCAAGGCAAAGAAGGCAATGCCACCATTACGGCTGAAGGTGACAGAGGTGAGGCCACCAGTCTGGCGGCGAGGCCCAAAGAAGAACGAAGAAACCGAACCAGGGTGAGACAAGTCTGCAGCTCTAGGCAACGAACCAGGAAGGCGACGTGACGAACCAGCAGAGTTGGGGAATGCAGCGTCAAAGGACGAACCAGATGGAATCAAATCAATCAATGTTGTCTTTCAATTGTCTTTATTATTGCAATAGAAGTACACAGAGACATGTGTATATAAGATGCACGCTTCACCGCTTAAACTAATATACTGAGCCATGGTTTAAACAGGTTCAAATAACACAGGCTTATCATCCTTGACCTTTCTTATTGTGCAACTGTCCTGTATTAACTCCAAGTGCAAACATGCCCCGACCAGAGGCCTTTAACATAGTCGGGACCAGAGGAAAGCCACAGAATATGAAACAAACAATATATTAATTATACGACTGTGTCCTTTGAATCAGCTAACTGAATGAATGCCAGTCACCAACTTGCATCTAGGTTTGTGCAAATGTGTCTGATTCTAAGGAAATCAGTCAGCATAATCACTTTGAAAAGAAAACAAGTTACGTTACAATGCTCTTTGAATAGTTGCTTCCAATATTGTATCAGCAGTCTAGCATTTGACGCTCCTACAGTACAATGCTGTCATCATGTATGATATATATATATCAGAATCAGGGTCAATTAAGAACACAAACCCAAGAGTTACAGTAAGTGGAAATATATGTGTATAATCACTTCCCAAAGAGGAAATTTATGGGGAGAATTCATTCTTTCCTAGAAATTTGTAGAACACAAACATTATACATTATTTATAAAAGAAGTACGTTAACATTGCTGTTTCCATTATTAATGAAATACTTTCCAATATAAATTAATTCGCATAATAATAATAATGATTCTTTTTCTTGGTTAAAACAAAGTGACTAAAAATAAAGACTAGCTTTTCCAGCTTCAGCAGGTGATCACAAGGTGGCAGCATTCAGTAGACCTCTACCACATCAGGTCAGCATCTGTGCTCTTAGTAGTAAGTTACAGCAAAGTAAAGTTAGACATAGAAGAGCAGAAAAGAGAATTAATGTCTTTTTTTGTGTGACACATAAAGTATGCTCATAGGGAAAATGCTGCCTTTGGTAAACACATTTCAACTTATTACGAATCAGTTTGTTACAAACAAGGGACATACGATTTAGCTCTAACTAAGTTTCTTCATTTTATTTAGTCCAACACACAGTTTACCTGTGTGTTACGGTTTCTGCTATGATTGTTTTCAACACTGAGAAGGTGAAGGTGAGACATGTAGTCCGTTTTTTTACTTTATTATTGTAAATACTTGATAGTTTGTCTGCTACTAATCAGTGATTTCATTATTTGACTAGGCAGAGGCTGGAATGCTGAAACCGATCCTGTGAGCAGAGGGAGGAGCAAAAGGTTGTTTATAACCCAGCATGTTTAACTTCCTTCCGAATCATTGTGTGCTCGACCGAGGAACCAGCCATGGGACTGCTGCTACCGATCATCCTAAGCTGTCTCGCAGCTCTCATAGCAGGACTGTACGTTCTCGGGGTGTTTCGTCAGCGACGACCAGGAGAGCCCCCTTTGGATAAAGGCCTTGTTCCCTGGCTTGGTCATGTCTTCGAGTTTCGCAGGAACACCTTCAAGTTTCTGCAAAGGATGAAGCAAAAACATGGAGACGTGTTCACCGTCCAGATGGGTGGATTTTATTTCACATTCCTGCAGGATCCGATGTCATTTGGGGCATTTGTTAAAGAGACTCGAGAGAAGCTGGATTTTGTCAAATTTGCAGTCCATCTGGTGCGCAGAGTGTTTGGGTATGTTGCCATAGAAAATGATCACCACCTACTTGAGGTATCCAGCAATAAGCACCTGAAAGGGGACGGTCTGGGGGTTATGACACAAGCCATGATGAGCAATTTGCAGAACCTTATGCTGCACAACATCAACTCAGATGGAGAACAAAAGACCTGGATAGAAGACGGGCTGTTTATGTACTGCTACAATATTGTTTTCAGAGCTGGCTACTTGTCTCTCTATGGAAATGTTCCCAGCAAGTCAGTGGAAAGTGAGGAAAAAGCCAAAGAGAAAGACAGAGCTGAATCAGAAGCCTTATTTTACGAGTTTCGGAAATATGACCAACTCTTCCCCAACCTGGCTTATGGGATCCTGTCTCCAAAGCAAAGAGCTGAAGCAAACAGCCTAATGAATTACTTCTGGAAAACGCTGTCAGTGCAGAAGATAAAGGCCAAGGACAACATCAGTCGCTGGGTGGGGGACATGCAGCAAGCTAGAGAGGAGCTGGGTATGGAAGAGTCAATGATAAACAAGTACATGTTTCTTCTGCTGTGGGCCTCTCAGGGCAACACAGGCCCCTCTTCATTTTGGCTGCTCCTCTTCCTCATGAAGCACCCAGAAGCAATGAAAGCTGTAAAGGAAGAGGTAGATAGGCTTGTGAAGGAAAGTGGACAAGAAGTGAAGCCTGGTGGCCCTTTGATCGACCTCACTCGTGAAATGCTGACAAAGACTCCAGTCCTGGACAGTGCAGTGGAGGAGACTTTGCGCCTCACTGCTGCACCTCTTCTAACGAGGGCAGTGCTCAAGGACATGACCCTGAAGATGGCCGACGGCCGCGAATACCTGATTCGTGAGGGTGACAGACTGGCAATGTTCCCTTACATTGATGTTCATGTTGACCCTGAGATCCATCCTGAGCCACATTCATTTAAGTATGACCGCTTCCTAAATCCAAACGGAACCAGGAAAACAGATTTTTACAAAGCAGGGAAGAAGGTGAAGTACTACACCATGCCCTGGGGTGCAGGGGTGTCCATGTGCCCCGGACGTTTCTTTGCCACCAATGAGCTGAAACAGTTTGCTTTCCTCATGCTGGTCTACTTTGACTTTGAGCTGAAGAATCCTGATGAGAAGATCCCTGAAATTGACTTCAAGAGATGGGGTTTTGGATCGATGCAGCCTCTGAATGATATCAAGTTTCGATACCGACTTAGATATTAAACTACTCATTCATTCTGGGGGTAATCAAAATCTGTAATCATTTGTTGTATTTACAAGAAATCCTGTCATTCAATTGTACATTTTTTTACATTTCAGTGTTACAATGTGATAAGCTCAAAATAGTTGTTGCTCACAAATTTAAAGTTTTCTTGTTCTGCAACATGTGATTTACCACACACCACTTGGTTCTTTTTCATCATCATTTTTTTTTGGCAATAGGCTTAAACAAGAGATTTCAGTAAGCAACAGTGTGCAAGTATCATATGCATTATTTCAAATGTAAACAATTCAATTCATCTGATGTGTCATTGATGATTATACACAACTTGATGCAACAAACAGCAGTGATTCATAGCAAGGAAACCATTGAACACATACAGTTTTTTTCTGTATTCACACAACACATGTTTCTTTTCAATCTGCACAGTTTTAAAATGTAATTACTCAACCTTTATGTGAAGCTTCACACTTATCTTTGCAATAAAAACAGGCTGGATAAACAAATAATGCACAATAGCCACTATGTCTTTGTTGTTTTAAAGAAAAAATGTTAATGAATGAATGAATGAATGAATAAATGAATGAATGAATGAATGAATGAATGAATGAATGAATGAATGAATGAATGAATGAATGAATGAATGAATGAATGAATGAATGAATGAATGAATGAATGAATGAATCAAAGAGTCAATAAAGAGTCAATCAAAGTTGTCTTTAGACTTACACAGAGACATATGTATATAAGGTTCAAGGCTGACCGCTTGATCTACAGTAATATACTGAACGTCATGAGCCAAGGTTTAAACAGGTTCAGATAACACAGGCCGATCATCCATGACCTTTCCTATTGTGCAACTGTCCTATATTAACTCCAAGTGCAAACATGCCCCGACCAGAGGCCTATAACATAGTCGGGACCAGGAAAGCCACAGAATATGAAAACAAATAATATATTAATTACACAACTGTGTCCTTTAAATCAGCTGGTCAGTGACCAACTTGCATCTAGGTTTGTACAAATGTGTGATTCTAAGAAAATCATTCAGCATAATCATTTTGAATGGAAAACCAGTTTAGTGATTACAATGCTCTTTGAATAGTTGCTTCCAATATTCAGTCAAGCATTCAGCACTGTTACAGTATGATGCTGTCAGTATATGTCACACAGTCAGGGTCAATAAAGTACACAAACTCAAGAGTCAAATGGAAATATATGTGTATAATCAGTGTGGTATATTTATGTGCCATATTATATATTATTATATACTGTATATGGTATATAGTAATTTCTCCATTGCGGAACAATAAAGGTATTCTATTCTATTCTATTCTATTCTATTCTATTCTATTCTATTCTATTCTATTCTATTCTATTCTATTCTATATACTGTGTATGTTGCACTTCTGAAGAATCAACAATTTCTTCTGGTCATGTTAACAGGTTACAATGTCTGTTCTATAACCTTTGTATTTTGACAGAATCATTGTCCAAGGTATGTCTGGGACGAACTCCTTTAACCTTTTGAGTAAACACTTATCGCTGATCCCTGATCTTTGAGGGTCTATAAGCTCGTGCCTTAGCATTAGAGCCCCACGGATCAGTAGATGACTTCTTAGGGGCTCTCAGACTGACACCTCTGCAGGAGACCAGGTTCTCTCGATACTCTGCTCTTTTTCTCTCTGATAATGTTTTGTTACCACTTGTAATTGTCATGTTTCAAGCCATGTGTCAGCCACATCCTGTTTTATTTTGTTAAACTTCCTGTTCATTCAGTCGTCACTCACCGGTTCCCAGTATCCACACCTGTTACCAGTTAGTAATCAACACCAGTATATAGCCCCACCGTTCACAGACTCATGTTGCCAGATTGTTAGTTCCGAACTCTTTCCAGCATTTCATGTACAGCTTCTCGTGTTTTGACCCTGATCGCCTTGACTATTGTTTCCTGCCTGAACCTCGTGTGTACCGCCGCCTGTGAGAGAACCGTGACTGACTATCTGACCGTGAGTTTGCTTAATCCCTGCCTGTACCTTTGCCGAGACCTCCTGTGTAACGAACCCTGCTTGAATACCGGACTAGAGATTGCCTGCTCCCATTTGTACTTCATTGCTGAGCCTTCTTGTGTATGACCTGGACCGCCTGACCCTGCCTTGTCAAATAAACCTGTGTTTAACCATCATCGTGCTTCTGTGCCGTGCATGTGGGTCCGACGCCTGCCCAAGTCTGACAGAACAATCTGGCCAGAAATGGACTCCGCCGGTGCAGAGAGCTTCCGAGCACAGCTTATGGCTCAGGAGCAGCGAGTAGCGGAACAGGAGGAGAAGACCAACGCCGCTCTCCAGAGGCTGGCCGAGTGTGTCCTTCGGCAGAAGACGGCGATGGCAGGATTGACCGAGGCGGTGAATCGTCTGACTCAGAGCCCAACGGGAGAGGCGAGGCTGACTCAGAGCGCCGCTGCCGCGACCGCACCCTTGGCCGCAGCGGTTCCCTTGGCCGTCGCCCCGGAAGCCAGGCTGGGCGCCCCGATACGGTTTTCGGGTGAGTCAGGAGACTGTCGAGCATTCCTCACTCAGTGTGAGATTCACTTTGAGTTACATTCACCCGCGTTCCCATCGGAACGGGCTCGAGTGGCATACGCCATCTCGCATCTGACGGGGGACGCGGAAGCATGGGCGACAGCGGAGTGGCAGAACGGCTCCCCCTGCGTGTGCACATTCGCTGCTTTCGCCACAGCGCTTAAACAGATCTTCCAGGAAGTCACCCCGGGGCGCGAGGCGGCTCAACGGCTGGTGAACATCCGTCAGGGCGGGAGATCGACTGCGAAGTACGCGATCGAATTCCGAACGCTGGCGGCGGAAGCCGGCTGGGACGCCACAGCACTGGGTGACTTAGTCATCCGCGGACTCTCTCGGCGGGTCAAGGATTGTTTAGCGGCGAGGGATTTGCCCAGCGATTTGAACGCTCTGATCGCTCTGGCTATCCAAATTGACCGCAGGCTGGGGAGCACCG